>NC_054709.1:20434812-20655701 GCF_016097555.1 Gigantopelta aegis
TCTTTGTCTGTCTGTGTGTCTGTCTCTCTCTCTATTTCTCTCTCTCGCTCTCTCTCCCCCCTCTCTCTCTCTGTGTGTCTCTCTCTGTCTGTCCCTGTCTGTCTGTCTGTCTGTCTCTCACACACTCTCACACAGAGACTGTCTCGCTGTGTGTCTCCCTCTCACACATACATTCTTTGTCTCTGTCTGTCTCTCTGTCTCCATCACCTCTCTGTTTCTCTCTGTCTGTCTGTCTCCATCACCTCTCTGTTTCTCTCTGTCTGTCTGTCTCCATCACCTCTCTGTTTCTCTCTCTGTTTCTCTCTCTGTTTCTCTCTCTCTCTCTCTCTCTCTCTCTCTCTCTCTCTCTCTCTCTCTCTCTCTCTCTCTCTCTCTCTCTCTCTCTCTCTCTCTCTGACACATTCACACATAAACATACATACACGAACGCACATACACAAACGGACCAATGGGACAAAATGTTTACCGAGGATGTTACAAATAACATTTTGTCCTGAGGGTTGAAATTGCCATATCTATTCCTCACAACCTGACCATAAATAATAGGTTAAAAATATTATTTTGTTAAAACATGTTTGTAAAGAATGATTCAACGTGGAATGTCAACTTGACGAATAAGTAATTCAACAGAATTGTCAAGAAACAGGTTACGACGTCAGGCGTATTTAGCAATCGTCTAGCCCAAACGTCATACATATAGTTTGTTTTAGCCACGTGCACAAGCTGGCAAATTCAATCCAGAGAACAAAAATATACTATCTTCCATCTGCGACTGGTGTTTCATACAGCAAATTCAAAATTTACATATTACATTTACATTATTTTAAAACAACTGGTTTTGTTTGTAGTGCATAAATACAAATAAAATGCTGCACTGATTTACTTCACTGATAAGATCATTCTTGTAAAATATTTGTCTCCTAGACGAGTTCTAATATCAACATGTATGCTATTAAAATGTGTACTGTTAAATACCTTTACCTCCAAAATGTTTGATTTTCATTAAAATGTTTACTACCAAAGAGCAATATTTTGGTAATGTCAGGATTTAACCTCCAAATGTTATTATAACAATGACATCATTAAATATAACCAAACACCACTGATAAAGAAAAAAGAAGAATGCTCCCAAAATTCATTCTCTATTTATATAATCACGGGGCCATTGTCTTAACGTGCTGCTGTGGGGTTACATGCACCAAATATTAATTGTCTGCATCCTAAAACAATACAGACTAGGGTATTTTTAAAACAGATATTTATGAGTTGTTGCATGTAAAGACGATATTTGTATTCACTAATAATTTTGGTTCTAGAAGAAAAAGAAAAAAAAAGCAGGAGAAAAAAAAGCAGGAGAAAAAAAGCACGAAGAATATGCCCACCTACTAAAATAACCCGCCTTCATTATTTCAACAATGTTTGTCTTGCATCACTTTACAAACTGACATTTTATTTAAACATGTCATACACATGTGTAAACATGAAAAATAACCAACGTTAAACTGACGTAATAAAAACACCCTCTCCCCAAAAACGAAGAAGAAGAAGAAAAACCCCTCAAAAACATTCTGACACGTGGTTCATCGATAAAGCCGCAAGAACATGTTACATTAAATAAAAAAAACATTAACATAAAAAAGCAACAACATATGAACAAAAAGTCACAGCAGTGTCGCGTCCGTCAGTTCTAAAATATTTTCTTGCCGTCATCCAATTTTAGACTGTATGTCACAGTTAAACGAAACAAAATATAAAGACCCACATAAGAATATCGATAGATAGCCAAACATTGGTAGGACGTGGGTGTGGAATTGTAAACAGCTAAAACTTGATATCACAAAATAAAAGAAACAAAAAACATTTAGCAAGAAATGGTTCAATTATTTTTATGTTTACTTTTTCTCCAGACAATGATGGCACCTGTACTTATGTATACTTATGTATATAATGTATAATGCATAATCTTGTATTTATAAGATCATGAATTCTGTCATGTTCAGTGATAAAATGTTGATATGTACTACTTTGTGTGTGTGTGTGTGTGTGGGGGGGGGGGGGGGGGGGTAGTCTGGAAAAGTAGTACTGTTCGTAAAATGTTCTAAATACTCTCTTCGATGCTCTGTTGAAATCAGAAGAAGAAGTTTGATTTAAATAAGGACACTGCTAGAGCACATAGATTTATTAATCACCGGCTATTGGATGTCAAACATTTGGTAATTCTGACATATAAGTCTTAGAAAGAAAACCCGCTACAGTTTTCCATTACATACCATGACCTTTAATATACCAGTTTTGGTGTACTGGCTGAAACGAGAAATGAGCCAAAAGGGTCCACCGAGCGCTTTACTACTGGGGTTATTCGCGGTCAAGACCATTTCGCTGCGCAATGCAATCGAATGGGCATTTGGCAAAATAGTAGTTGCTAGTGTCTCGTCTATAGGAGGACAGCCACTCACGAGGAGATCCTTTACTGAAAAATACAGCCGTCCTGCATTGTTCAAACGAGGACTGCCACTTTCAGACAGTGATGATATCAGGTGTTCGCAAAAAAGTATTAAAACATATTATTACAGAAGACCTAGTGTATTTAAGCTAATCCAACTACTAACTACAGAAAACAATAAAGAGCTCAATAACAATAACACATATTTAAGTCGGGCAATAATGTAAGAAACAACTTTATATTTGCATAGTAGGTTTGTCATTTGCCATATTATGTGAAAAATCACCCCACAGCATTATACTGTACATATATATTGTTGTATATAAACATGTATTTATTATGTATGCTGATGAGTTGTAAAAATAAGAAAATCAATAAACTTAAACTAAGAGAGCCCGAGAGAGCGGGGTGAGTTAGGCCTTAGCTCTCATTCTATAAAAATGTCGACAAAGTATTTGACAGTGACAGCATAACCCCACAACTCTGTCAAAATATCTTTTGGATTCTGTCTTGTGAAGTGATCTCCTACAAAATATGAACAAAACACCTCACAGTGAGTCGTCACCACCCCACACCCCCGGCATCAACTGGATGAATATGCTAATTTTTAGTAAACGTTTTCTTGTCCAGTTGTATTACTAGTAAGTAGAGCGACACATATCGACAATTACGGGAAACAAAATTATAATAGGCAGGTAGGTGCATAGGTAGGTAGTTAGGAACGACGATAGAGTCATACAAACGGATATATATATATTTTGATCAGCTGACTCATCGTTAGCCAAATATACACACACACACACACACACACACACACACACACACACACACACACACATAGGTAGGTAAGATAGGTTGTCAATTGTGGAGGTAGATAGAAACATAAATAAAAACGTGATACAACAGAGAGGTAAACATATAATGTACAGATGCAGAGACAGACAGGTAAACCGATAGGCAGACAGGCAGACACACACATGCGAACATATAGATAAATATAGAGACAGATAGATAAGTATATAGATATACAGATAGACAGGTAGAGAAACAGATGAACAGCTAGATAAATAAATAGACAGACAGACAGACAGGCAGGCAGGCAGGCAGGCAGGCAGGCAGGCAGGCAGGCAGACAAACAGATATATATTGTTGTGGCCGCGTCCCAAGGATATCAACAAAGTCCAGAGAATACAAATAACATCCACAGATGACAACGACGAAGTGTTCCAGTTTTCAGAATTATAAATTTATTTAAAGGTGATGAGTAAATGGAAATAAAGTTAATGTTCACAGGTAAGTTTCCAACATATAGATAGATAGATCTCTTCCTTTCAGATATAGTTATATTAAACCATTGAGGACTGCATCTCCAATAAATGTAAACAGCTTGCAGTTGCTTATAAATATTGCTTCCATAAAACAAGTTAATTAAATAAAGATGGTAAAGGTAATAAAATGTGACTTTAAAAATATAAGTAAAAGTTATTCCAGTGTCAATTTAAATGTATGCAATGTAATAAAGTTGGAAAGTTGGACAAGGGGACATGTCTTTAATGTTTGTTTGTCAGACCACGAACAAGTGAGAGAACAACCGTTGACGTCCATTGACGTCAGCCTTTTATACTTTTTCTTAAATACCACGTGACGTCATAACAGCCAATCAGAAATTACGTCACGCTAGGAAGAGATCTACCTTTACAAAATAAATATCATTTCATTTAATAATTACGTTATGCACACAATTGCTCAATAAATAAAGTAATTGCTTTTTGGTCCAGCTTCCGTTTGCAGTTTACTGTTTGTACATGCACACTCTAAATCCTAATAAACTTCAACTTTGTAAATACGTCATAGCAAAAGCATTACCAACTTGAAATAATTAATTCTGCGAATTTCTAAAGTGCATAAAGATAAAACTAACATTTCTTAATTGCTTTTTAGTCTAAAATTTGCGTAAAACAATTTTACAGAAAAAGCCTTTAGAATATTTATAAAAACGACATTATTAACCAGGCACAAAACACGCTAATTTTGCATAGCAAATACATTGAGAATTCAAGCTAATAATACAAACAAATTCTAATGTGCATAAACATGAGACTATACACAATTGCTTTTTTGGTCTAATTTCAATATAAAATAGTTTTAATGAAAAAGCCTTTGGGATTATTGTGAAAACGACATTATTCACTAGGCACAAAGACACGCTAAAGTGCATTGCAAATACATTCGGAATTCGGGTTAATAATACAAACAAATTCTAATGTGCATAAACACGTCACTGTCACTACACAATTGCTTTTTTGGTATAATTTCAATATAAAATAGTTTTACTGAAAAAGCCTTTGGGATTATTATGAAAACAGCATGTTTATACTGTTGTTTACAAACATTGTGTACCGATATATCAGACCTTAGCAACCAGTATGTGTAAACAGGTTCTCAGCGTACAAGAATATAGTTCCTAAAAGCACTAATATTACAGTAATCAGTTTTACAGTTATTACCTCACTTAATTAATAAAATGATTTGCCATAATGTACAAACAATATTAGGATACGTTTAACTAAGAAAATAGCTAATCGATCGTACAAGTATTGGAGGAAAATAAACTTTACTGAAGGGCAAGGTCAACCCCGGCGGGCAAGGTCAACCCCGGCAGCCATGTCAAAACAGTCGATCAAACGGAAATTTATCCCAGGTTTATTTATGAGCCCATGGGATGTTTTCAGTGTGTAAGTACACACACTTTGTAGTTATGGAAATATTTACATCAATAATATTAATGTCAATGTTGTGTCATAGTTTTTATATGCACAGGAATTTGGGAATTAAATAAAAGTCGAAGACCGCAAGACCAAAACACGGACGTCAAACATTAAATTAACACATTTAGCGATCGTAATATACTAATATCCCATAAATAAATTACGGCAACTATTTACAAACATAATTTCATACACTATAAACAAATTATTATGAAATACAACTAAATGTAGCTCGCGTGGTGCATCCAAACGATCACTAATAACAATAGTTACACAATTATTTTTGCCTATAGTGCGCGACACGACAAACGGCACTACTAAGAATTTCATTAAACAATAACTATAAAAAATGGCATAGTTCCAGACATTACAGAATACAAGCAAATATGAAAATAATTACTACTAAATGTAAAAATAAATATTGTGTTTTGTCCAATATTAAAATTACTTGAGAAAGGTCCAAGTCACACCACACAGTAAAGAACGTTATTAGACAGCCATGACAATATATATATATATATATATATATATATATATATATATATATATATATATATATATATATATATATATATATAGACAGATAGATAGATAGATAAATAGATAGACAGTTAGATATATATATATATATATATATATATATATATATATATATATATATATATATAGAAGTAGATAGATAAATATATAGATATACAGTTAGATAGATAGAGAGACAGACAGACAGATGGACAGGCAGACATACAGACAGACAGAGACAGACAGATAGATAGATAGACTGATAGGTAGACAAACATACAACCATATAAGAAGAAGTTAAAGTGTGTTTGTTTAACGACACCACTAGAGCACACTGACATATAGGAAGACATATATAAATAGATGCAGGCTTTATATTTTAAATAATACATACATACAGTCATGTATGATACGTTCATAAAAAAATAAAACGGAGATCCGAATTATCGGCTTGACATGCACTTGTGTTGAATAAATGCGCAAATACGTGTCGCTGGTTCCACCTACAATACAAACGTATATCGCTCAGGAACGCAGACATTTTTACATTGCGTTCTTCCGACAAGAAATCTTCTTGTACTCCTGTCGAAATATGTTGTTAGCACCCTCTGTTGATATTTGGAATATTTCACACATTGTCTTGGACTGTTTGTAAATATATTCTTTACTCGAGAGATAAACATTTGTAGACAAAACGAATCGATCGCAGAAAGCAACAAGATAATCACAAAGCTGGCGGAATGTGGAATACGTATGTCTTACGCAGATAATGATGACGTCATTGTGGATTGTGAAATAAACAAAATGGCACAGAGTGTTGGTGAATCCTTATTGTTGTTGTGGGGTTTTTTAAAATGTTTTTAGGGTTTTTTTTAGTTTTAGTTTACTGGGTAGTGTTTAGCAGAGGGGATGGGGAGAGGATAGTTGTATGCTTTAAAATATGAAAAGGTGACCTTTTTGAGTTTACAATGCCCTTTTTCGGCTGGAAAAACCCTATATTGCTGTGCCATAACATTAATTTTTAACTCAAAAAATTAAGCACCACAAAAGTGGACATTATTAGAAAGTTTAACTTCAGTGTATATATGTATTTATAGAATATATTTTACTATATTTAAAAACACATTTCTAATTGTTAAGATTTATACACTCTTCTCTCTCTCTCTCTCTCTCTCTCCTGTTATACGTATCACTGCTTTTTGTTTTTTTGTCACACACACACACACACACACACACACACACACACACACACACACACACATTTATATATCATTTTATATATGATGATATGATATGATATGATATTATGTTTATATGCGTTTGTGCATGTACATAAGAGAAAAAGAAACAGTGAGAAATATAATGGAAATAGAGAAAAAAGGTGAGAAAAGTGGAGGATATAAAATGAAAGAGAAGGGCGAAACTGAATATTGAAGGAAATGTATATGCTTTAAGCCATATCCTGAAATCTGTACTTTTCGTCTTCTATTTGATATTACCAATACGTGCTATTCTTTAAAAACATGATAAATCAACAAACCTGTCCTTCCTTGGTGTGAGAAATTAGACGATATCAAGTACACTAAACCACGGATCTACGCATCCCTGCTGTTTGATTGGTCCGATATTCAAACAAATAACATAACACCAAGCATTTTACAGTTTGCCGCCAGAAAATGTCTAATTAAACCAATCAGAGAACGCGTTAATTAGGCCACGGGTCGCCCTTGTTCTGTACGAGACATATCAAGATCAAACAGTAGAATGGTGTCAAGTGTTGATTAATGACGTCAGCGGTAGGTCTGAGATATTTGTAAGTGTGTTTTAGGGGTGATACGAGGCGATAAGGACCAGAATAAAGTGTAACAGTTTTGTGAGAATGGCGTTGAAACATTGTAAAGAACTGAGTGACAACATTAGATATTTGGGAATGTATATTGATATGATGTGTAATTCCGGTATCGTAACTAATAAACCATATGAAACTTATTTCTTTACCTTTTCTTTAGTAATTACCTGAACGGAAGGAAATAATAATAATAATAATAATAATAATGATAATAATAATAATAATAATAATAATAATAATAGTAATAATGATGATAATAATAATAATAATAATAATAATAATAATAATAATAATACTAAATAGTAGTAGTAGTAAGTAGTAGTAGTAGTAGTAATATTAGTTTTAGAAGTAAAAGCGGTAACAGTAGTAGTAGCAGTAGTGGTAGTTGGCAGTAATAGTCGAAGTGCTAGTAGTAGTAATAGTAATAATATTAGTTTTATTAGTAGTAGCGGTAACAGTAGCAGCAGTAGTGGTAATAGTAGTAGTAGTAGAAGTAGTAATAGCATTAGTAGTAGTTGAAGTAGTAGTAATAGTAGTAGGAGTAGTAGTAATAGTAGTAGTAGGGGGAGTAGTAGCAACAGTAGTAGTAATAATAGTTTTATTAGTAGTAGCGGTAACAGTAGCAGCAGTAGTGGTAATAGTAGTAGCAGTAGTAGTAGCAGTAGTAAAAGCAGCAGCAGTAGCAGTAGTAGCAATAGTAGTAGTAGTAGTATAGTAGTAGAAGTAGTAGTAGTAGTAGTTGTAGTAGTAGTAGTAGCAGTAGCAGTAGTACTAGTAGTAGTGATAATAGTAGTGATAACAGTAGAAGCAGTAGTAGAAGCAGTAGTAGCAGTAGTAGCAGCAGCAGTAGCAGTAGTAGTAGTAGTAGCAGTAGTACTAGTAGTAGTGATAATAGTAGTGATAACAGTAGAAGCAGTAGTAGAAGCAGTAGTAGCAGTAGTAGTAGCAGTAGTAGTAGTAGAAGCAGTAGTAGCAGTAGTAGCAGTAGTAGTAGCAGTAGTAGTAGTAGCAGTAGTAGAAGCAGTAGTAGCAGTAGTAGTAGCAGTAGTAGTAGTAGTAGCAGCAGCAGTAGCAGTAGTAGTAGTAGTAGCAGTAGTACTAGTAGTAGTGATAATAGTAGTGATAACAGTAGAAGCAGTAGTAGAAGCAGTAGTAGCAGTAGTAGCAGCAGCAGTAGCAGTAGTAGTAGCAGCAGTAGCAGTAGTAGCAGTAATAGTAGTAGTAGTAGTAGTAGTTTTGATAGTAGTAGCATCAGTAAATAGTTATTGTTCTATCAATTCATCCATCCATCCATCCATCCATCTCTCCATCCATCCATCCATCCATCCATCCATCCATTCATATCTCTGTTTATCTGTCTGTCTGTGATATTTTTCTCTCTGACTTTCTTTAACTACGTTATTGCGTCTGATTTGTAACCCCCCCCCCCCCCGTCTTCCCCAATCATCCCTGGCAATACAACAGATAGCCACGGACACGTACGAAAGTTGTCTGTATTGGCGGAAGTAGCCGAAGGATCAACAGACTGTAACTCCGGAACACGCCTGCGATATTTCGATTTAATTAATTCCAGACGTTCGTAAATTAACGACTTTGCGCCGGTCTATTTGTTGCCGACTGGCTATCCAATTTGCTAAGCGGAAAGTCTATTTTTTATTCACAGAAGATGTCATTTTAATTTCTCAGAATCAATAATGCAAACTTGCAGGTTGGAAACTTCGAAGCTTTAAACGGTTGTAAATATACACGGTAGATAGTGAATCGTTTCCTAAAAGGAAGGGTGTGAGTTAAAACATACATCCTGTTTAGAAATGAAATGCTACCGACAGGTTATCTCTTTGGAAATCATGATTTGTGAACAGTTCAACTGCATTAAAGAAATGTAAACTTAATGGTTAAATAAATAAAATAAAATAAAATAACGGTTACAAAATTAAAAAAACAGTCATGAATATAAAATCAGAATTTTTTATTAAATGGTACAAAATGTACGTTTTGCTACTATTACTGTTTGCTTGGTTTGATTTGATTGATTGATTAATTAATTAATTAATTAATTACACTAAATGACTTTGGAAATACTGTTATATTTAAATCTAAAAAAGGTCAGTTTCCTAGATTAGCAAAAATATATTTGAAGCTGAACGAAATTTTATTCAGTACCGCTGTCAGACATAAATCTATTTTTAAAGTGGCTCAATAAAACCTAAAGCTATATAAGAGAGTTACTTTCCACAAAGGGTGAATAAATGTTAAATGTTTATAAGGAAACTTTAATTTACACGGTGATTATGTACTGGATTTTAGATTAAAGGGACATACCCTAGTTTTTAAACAATAAGACATTTTTTTTGGTACTATTAGAGCCGTTTATGACAACTGAAATCAAACATTACTTATATTTTATTGTTTAGATTATCCTTTCCATACAACCGAAGTGTTTCTGGCCATCCTGGTGTTTTTAATACCTCAAAATGCATTTTTCATATTTTTAAAAACGCACGTGCGTCTCAAAAATAATGATTATGGAGTCGCGTTTAATCTATCTTTAAGAATATTTCAACGTCACAGACTCTTGTTTTACTCTCTTGTATCCAAATTTGTTACAGGTTTGTAAATGAACCAAACTTAGTGTCCATTTTTACGGGTTGGAACTAAGGTCTAGGTGAAAAATATGCCTTAGTGTTTAAAAACTAAGGGTCTGTCCCTTTAATCAATTATATTGGGAGGTTATCGCTACGTAAAATGTATAATAGGTGACGATTTTAACATGGATACACTATCTACCAATGTTGTCACTAAATTGAAAAACAATTTGTTGTAAATTTATATATAATATGTACCTACAATCCATTCAGTCAAACCTGACTTAGCTACAGATAGTCATAAAATTTAAATGTGAAATTACAGAGAATTGATTTTAAAAATATTTTGAACTAATCCCCAAAATAACAATTGATACTAACTAAATTTCATTTTTCATTTTAACTTATTTTCGTGCTTATATCCAATTAAGGTTCAAGCACGCTGTCCTGTGCACACACCTCAGCTATCTGGGCTGTCTGTCCAGGACAGTGGGTTAGCTGTTAGTTAGAGAGAGAAGTGGGTGTAATGGTCTTACACCTTCCCATTGAGTCGTTAAAACTCGCTCTGTCTGGGAAAAGAAAGGAAATGTTTTATGTAACGACGCACTCAACACATTTTAATTACGGTTATATGGCGCTCTGTGTGGGAGCCGGTACCGGGCTGCGAACACTGTACCTACCAGCCTTATGTCCGATGGCTTAACCACGACACCACCGAGGCCGGTAGTCCCTTTAAAGCAACTGTCCTGTGTTTGAAACCATTGTAAGATTGGATGGGATTTTTTACCGACACATTATTTTTAAAGATTAAAATTACATATTAAATAATGTGTTTAGAATACCAATGTCAGTATATTCCTGCTTGCAACCGTGTGCTAGTATTTACGAAAGTTATTTATCATTTTTCTTCGTAATATATATTTGTTCATATGTTCGAAATTATTGAGAAGACATGATCCGGTTTGCGTTACTACAAACATTAAGACGACAACAAACACGTTGTTTATTCAGGCACTGATATTGTAAACAGGAAAATATATTTAATATCTAATTTTAGTCACGAAAAAGGCTCTGTTAGTTGGAAACATTTTCTTACAATGGAAGCAATCTTAAGACGGTCCCTGTAACAACAAATATATATTTGCTGATATGTTGGATACTATTTGACAATATGTGTAATAATAATACTGTATCATGATATCGGGTGGTTTTTTTCCGATGTCAGTAGACAAGTGTCCGAAACCTTTGCACGGAGGTTTGAAATGAAAACTGCCAAAACAATAACTATAAGAATCATAAGATAATTTAATTTTTTCGATGCAAATAAACATGTGTAACAAACGTTTGGACAGTGGTTTGAAATGAAAACTTCCAAAACAGTAAATATAAGAATCATGAGATCATTAATTTATTCGATACCAATAGATATGTGTAACAAACCTTTGAAGAATAGTTTGAAAAGAAAACAGGCAAAACAATAAATATTAGAATCATGAGATCTTTTTTCTTCAATGCCAATAGATATGTGTGACAAACTTTTGCATAGTGGTTTAAAATGAAAACTGGCAAAACAATAAGTATAACAATCATGAGATCTTGTTTTTTAGATGCCAATAGATATGTGTGACAAAATTTGGCACAATGGTTTGAAATAAAAACAGGCAAAACAATAAATATAGAATCGGACTATCGTACTTGGTAATCCAAATGGAAATTTGATACTAAAAGACTTACAATATTACCCCACAAAAAACCCAAACAACAAAAAAACAACAACAAAAAAACAACAACAACAAAAAAATAACAACACCAACACACAAACACACAAAAACACAACAAAACAAACAACAAAAAAACAACAACGAGAAAACCCCCCAACAAAACAACCAACAAACCCATAACAAAACACAAACAACAAAAACAAATTCAAACATATATGCTTTTGGTAATTTTGATGAAATTATTAATAGAATAAACTTTTATAGAAATGTTGAACAATATATTTATTCAGAAATGGAAGAGTGCTTCACAAACAAATGGAATATTTTACGATTAAAATAACAATGGTTAACATTATGTTTAACTTTGTTGTTGCAGTTTAACACTTTTCTTAATTATTACTTCAATGTGTGTGTGTGTGTGTGTGTGTGTGTGGAGGGGGGGGGGGGGTGGGTGGTTGGCGACCCTACAAGAAACAACACCACCCACCTAAAACCCCAACAATAACATATATTTTGCTAAAATTGTAGAATCAGTTACCATGGAATTACCTACTAGCCAAAAGAACCTGTAAAAAAAAACCTTGTAAAAAGCAACATTTTTTAAACAAATCTCCACATTAATAATTTAAAAGCACCAAAAACAATTTGAAAATTACTACATCTTCATGTCAACAGTGAAAACGTGTCTGCGCATGCCTGATAACAAACTATGTAGCCTTGAGTCACGTGTCTTCGTGGCGCATCACTTTTCCCCAGTCGACGAAAAGAAAAAAAAAGGGGAGATGATTTCTTGGAACAATGATTCATTTATTTTCTGTCATGTCGACTGTAAATAACCCCAACAGATGTAATCTCGTAACATCAAAAGACATGTTCTTGAATCAGAATTTGTATTTTTAAATTTATGAAAAAGAAGTACAGAACTCACTCTTTCAAGGTCATGGTACAGTGGGGGGTTTTCTGTTACAGAGCTATGTTGGATTGATGCACAGAAATCATAATGTGTCCAAACACGAGCGTGACCTTGCTGCATATTATTGCCAGGCTAAATTGTAACTAATGGGTTCCAGAGGCTTAATAGATTTGAAAGATAAATTTTGAAGAGTAAATTTGTTTTTCTGTTGTGGAGGAATGTTATACAGATCTTATATTAGATGTCCAGACATGCGTTTGACCTTGCTGCATCTTATTGACATATTAAGTTTTAACTAGTGGGCTACAGAGCTTTAATATATTTGAATGATTGTTTTAAGTTGCACAGAAGTTATATTATGTATCGATATATGATTTCAACCATATTTCCAGATTAGGTAACTAATGGGCTACAGAAGTTTAATATATTTGAATGTTTATTTTGAAGAGTTAAATTATTTAGTTTAAAGGATATATAACGGCATGAGGAATTAATGACTTAGTAAATTCACAATCTGACCAGTCCCCACTCTACCTCCGTGTCTGACAATGCACTGTGCCATACGGAATTAATGGTCTTGCACAACCAAAATCTGATAATTTCGCCCACACCAATGTCTGTCATTGCACTGCACAATGAATATTTAATGGGTTAGCAAAACACAAATAATATTAACCCTCTGTTGAAGCCCAAGATGTCCCAGCTGCCCAAGATGTCACAGAACAAACGTTGATGCTCTGGATCACTCTGGGGGCGGGGCGTAGCCCAGTGGTAAGGCGCTCGCTTGATGTGCGGTCGGTTTGGGATCGATCCCCGTCGGTGGCCCCATTGGGCTATTTCTCGTTCCAGCCAGTGCTCCACAACTGGTGTAACAAAGGCCGTGGTATGTACTATCCTGTCTGTGGGATGATGCATATAAAAGATCCCTTGCTGCTAATCAAAAAGAGTAGCCCATGAAGTGGCGACAGCGTTTTTTCTCTCTATATATCTGTGTGATCCGTAACCATATGCCTGACGCCATATGACCGTAAATAAAATGTGTTGAGTGCGTCGTCTAATAAAACATTTCCTTCCTTCCTTCGATTACTCTGCCTAAAATCTACTTGTCTGTGACGCATAAGTCAACTACAAACGCCAGGGCCGTAAACATGTTTTAGTTAGAAAAGACGTTTAAAATTTATTTTAAAATTGTTTTTGAGGATAGGTACACAGGAAATAGAATACTACATTCGTGTCCCTTAGTTTTGTTTGTTTTGTTTAATGACACAACTAGAGCACATCGATTTATTTATCTTCGGCTGTTGGATGTCAAACAGTTGGTAATTTTGACATATAATCTTAGAGAGGAAGCCCGCTACATTTTTCCATTATCAGCAAGGGATCATTTATATGTACCGTCCCACAGACAGGATAGCACATCGTGTCCGTTAGATACCATTTATCTTAGAACTTTTGTAGTTGACAGTAGGAGATAATACGTAATAGTAAATGATCTCTAACTATTCCGCGGATTCATGTTCGTTATTACATCCAAGGTTCAAGCACGCTGTCCTGGGCATACACACCTCAGTTATCTGAACTGTTTGTCCAGGACCGTGGATTACTTGGTAAAATGTACCCTGGTTGGGAGCCGGTAGCTGGATGCGAACCAAATACCTAGTTATAGTCATAATACATAAGTCTGATGGCTTAACCACTAAACCACTGAGGTCAGGTCAGGTCAGGTCAGGTCATAGGGTTTAACGTGCACTTTCAGAGCAAGCTGTTGTAGCGCACGCCTGTCATGGGCGCAGGTGTACTTGTGAGGTGCTTATGACACTATATTTAAATCTCTCAAGCCACCAGACAGGACTAGAACTAGGGCTAGGGGTAGAGCTGAGGTTACGGTTTGTTTTAGACTTAAAACGTTAAAGTTTTTGTTTTGTTTTGTTTAACGAAATCACTAGAGCACATCGATTTATTAATCATCAGCTATTGAATGGCAAACATTTGGTAATTTTGACATATAGTCTTAGAGAGGAACCCACTACATTTTTCCATTAGTAGCAAGGGGTCTTTTATATGCACCATCCCACAGACAGGATAACACATACCACGGCCTTTGATACACCAGTAGTGGTACATTAGCTGGAACAAGAAATAGCCCAATGGGTCCAACGGGGATCGATCTTAGACCGACCGTGGCTTTTAAAATAGTATATATTACATGTAGTATATAAATTTTAAAAGGTGAGACGTTAATTTATTATCCATATGGTTCAACATAACCGAGGTAATAATAATCATTCGAAGCACACGTGTAATAACAAGTGTAATGACGTAAATTTGGGAAGCGACGTCATAACATGGCGTTGCTTCTCCAGTCCTAGCTCAGACTGTACATTTGAAATATGACGTCATTTCGTCATCTCCTAGTTATAGCTGAAACATTTTGAGTTGGGTCTTGTTATTCATAAAGAAGACAACAATAATAATAATATGAATAATAAAGAAATTATAACACTCGCGTGTGAGTCGTACTGATTTTACGAAACTCGTGTCAGGATTCATGTAATTACCCTCGCTCTCGATCGGGCAATACAAAAATCCTGACACTCGTTTCGTAAAATCAGTACGACACACAAGCTCGTATAATAATCTCTATAAAACACTGAATTGAATTGAATTGAATTGAATTGAATTGAATTGAATATTAAGATTAAAGATGTGCAAGCAAGCAGACAGGAAGACAGGCATGCAAATAATATATTAACGTCTCACCTTATATACATTAAATTTATACAAACTAAAACAAACATCAGTAAACAAGCATTCTAATTCAACACATTTGTAAGAACGAATCTGATTGGAACTCTGCTAAAAATTTCAGGTGGTAAAATCACCGATATACCTGTCGCAAATTTTCTGGCAGAAATACGTCATAAGTTAAGCGAAGAACAGGGTTGTTTTGTCATGACGTCATAAAGACAATTTCTGTAGCGTTCATATTACGTACAGAAGTCGTTAAATAATGAGAAGTTTTTATGTCAGAAATGAACATATTATTCTTTATTAGTCGTTATCTAATCATTGGAGCAGATTAAATATGTCAAATTACACACCTATGTTCGAGCCGCTAACTGTCCGACCACCCATTGTCTGTTAATGGGCTGCCTAATGACGTCACCAGCTGGTGACGTTTATAGGCTTATTCTTACTACAATTGTAACAATTTTCTATTTAAAATCAAACAGCAAGCAGTTTAATTAGAATAGGGATAACCCTTCTGTGTTTTCCAATTTGCGGAAGTATATCGGTGGTTTTACAGTAGCAAATTTACCGTTTTATTGGCTCTGCTAACGCGTCGCCAATAAAACTAAATTTGCGACAGTAAAACCACCGATATACGTCCGCAAATCGGAAAACACAGTAGGGTTATCCCCTAAATTCCTTATGGAATTATGCGAGAGTGTACAGTTAAAATAATACAGGTATGTACAATTAAAATAAATAATAATTTTAAAAAATCCAATACTATTATGTATATGACAAGTCTCTACGACGATGTAAAAAAAAACCCAACCCCCCCCCCCCCCCCCCCCCCGAAAAAAAGAAAAAAAAAAGAAAAGAAGAACAGAAAAGAAAAGAAAACAGATTTTGACTCTTCAAAAGGCAAGGTTTGTTTCTGACATTAAGACGTACACTTAACTTTTCTAACTCAGATAAAAATATAAACGTTGTAAGACATAATTTATACTTTGATACAAATTAGGACTAGGATTAGGGCTAGGTTTACTTTAGAATGACATTTTGAAGAATCTTAAATTATTGGATATATTATTAATGTAAGCCATAATATGTTCCGGACAAAAATAATTTGGATAACTAAATAAATAAAATTGCTTTTTTAATTTTTCAGAATGGTTATATTATTGTATATACCATAACGCGCAGAGTAACTGTTTTTTGTTCAGGCGAACTCATTATACATTAAAACCAAACCATGGCACGAAACACTCTCGTCTCTGGTACCGGGCAGCGGGAACGTTTTTATATAAAAACCATTTGACTTATTCTGTGTCCGCCATGAACCGCTCAACAGGTACAGAATCTGATACAGGCTTAACACATTAGAGAAAATATGTATCATAAATCCCCCTCCCCCCACTCCGCTGTGATAGAACGGGAGGACTGGACCGTCAGCAAGCAAAGAATAATTGGTCCATTGTGTGCGGAGCAAAGTTATTGTTTGCCAGACCGTTCTTCTTGAAGCCATTCCTGATCGATGCGTGTCAATATTGAAAAGTTTGGGCGCGCCCCAGTCCGGAGCAGACGACGCAGTGGCGGCCATCTTGATCAAACATTCTTCTAGGAATCTGTTTGAACTAAACGCTCGACTAACGGATGTCGCTTCCCTCTTAGTTTGGTCTCCCCGGCTTTAGACAATAGAGACATTTAGCGAGGGGGGTCTCCGAACTCGAACAATCCGTCCGCGAATCGCTGTCTGGTAGTGGCAGTTTGAAATTTGAATTTTCGAGCCAAAGGGAGATAATTCGGGTCGCGGTTTTTGTTCTTCGGTGTTGGGTTCTGTCAGATCTGCGCCGTGAATGATACAAGTGACTTTCTCTCTGTCCAAACAAAAAGATGGTGATACCAGAGGATCACAGCGTGAAGACTAGATATTTTATTGGATAGGCCAGCGTGCGGACTTCCTCCACATGAAGCACCTGTAGTGTGTGTGTTTTACTCCCGAATTATCAACGGCATCTAACTCTGAGGCAGACACTACAGCACAGTGTTTTCTTGAGTTTGTGAACATTTATAGCAGCAGTGCATGGACGTTTCTTATAAAATATCCTGGTTTTCCTTATTTACGAGGGTAAGTGGAACTTAAAAAATGTTTTATATTACATAGTGTAAATCTTGAAATATAAATTAAAAAATAATGTATAACTCCATATATATAAAATTTGTAATCCAGTAAACTTTAATATGATTAGATGTCATCAGTATCATAATGGAAAGATATACAGTTCATATCGAATTTCAAAACAGGTGATTTGTTAATTAATTAATATAATAAATGGCAGGTGGCATCTTTTTCTTCTTATTATTCTTCTTCTTCTTCTTTTTCGTCGTCGTCTTCGTCTTCGTCTTCTTCTAATTTGATGGTTGTCAAATCCCGATGAGTTATGTCAGGAGAGTGATGCTTACATAAACTCACAATGAATATCCACAATTCCCAGCACTGCTTAAAACAGGTTCATGTCAGGAGAGTGCTGCTTACACTTACGGCTGTTTGGTGTCTACTATAGGATTGTGACACTTGGTCCAGATAATGAGAGGAACATAAAACTCACTGCCACTACATAGACTATTCCTGCCTAACACCAGCAACTTGTATTTTATATGCCCATCCCAGAAACAGGACAACTCATACCACAGCATTTACCACGCCATTCGTGAGACGGGAGAAAAGGTCCATCTGATGAGTCAGTTTACCACGGAGCTATATCTAATCCCAGTCAGTGCCCCATAGCTGGTACCTTTAAGGCTGCAGTATGTACTGTCCTGTGTAAGGCAAAATACACATAGAAAATCTTTTGCTGCGTTTTGGAAGAAGTTGCTTATGTTGCGGCAGCGGGTTTCACCACATGTCTTACTTTCTCTTACTCACTCCTCGAAGTGTCACCGTCTCTCTATCCGCTCCCTCTCCACCCCCTCTCTATCCGTCTCTGTCGCTAAAGTAGGTCAGTGGTAAAGAGCTCGCCTGATGCGCGGTCGGTTTGGGATCGATCCCCGTCGGTGGGCCCATTGGGCTACTTCTCGTCCCAGCCAGTGCACCACGACTGGTATATCAAAGGCCGTGGTATGTACTACCCTGTCTGTGGGATGGTACATATAAAAGAGCCCTTGCTACTAATGAAAAACTCTAGCGGGTTTCCTCTCTAAGACTATATATTAGAATTACCACATGTTTGACATCCAAATAGCCGATGATTACTAAATCAATGTGCTCTGGTTGTGTCGTTAAACAAAACAAACTTTAACTGTCTCTACCAAGTGTCAAAATAACAGTATATACCAAAAAAACTAATAACTGTAGTTTTAAAATATGTTACGGTATCGTCACCTTCATTTCATAACACACACACACACACACACACACACACACACACACACACACACACACACACACATTCACACCTTACTACGCTAATTTGATGACAACCTCTATCGAAACAAATACATATCGTCAAAATCGGATATATATATATATATGTATGTATGTATGTATTTTTATATAGAATGGTTTTAAAGTTGCAGACCCTAGTTTCAACCCGTGAAAATGGACACTATTTTTTGTTAATCTACAACCCTGCAACACATTTGGATAAAGTTATAACAGTGGGAAGCTAAAGTCTATGATGTGTATACTGGGAAATAACCATGACTTCTCAGACGAACGTGCGTTTTTAGAATTATGAAAAATGGATTTTGGGGTATTGCAAAAACCTGGATTACCAGAACCAGTTCAGGTGTACGAAAATGAATATTCTAAATAATAAAATATAAGTACTTCTAATTTAAATGATCAAAAAATGGCTTTAATAGTGAAACATGCGTCGTAGTGTATAACAACTAGCGTCTGCCATATGCATAAAAACATTTGTAGCAGACCTCTTGCATGTAATCAGTTCAGAAATAGCTATAATGATATTTTTACATGAAATATCGCTTCTAGCAGGGTTAAGAGTGAGAGAATATTGCCATTTATCATGCAATCACTATACATTGTATATAGTGTCTAGATATGATCACCAAATATATAGCCTTTTGGGACGGAACTTCTTTTACACTAGTTTCAATCAGCAATGGGACGGTGCATTGTTGAATGTTACTTATTATTAACAATTGTATTTAGTTGATGGTTTTGATTTAAAAAACGAAAATGAAGACAATTTGTGTTTTAAAACTAGGAAATACATATTTTGTTTTGGTGTATAGATATTGTAGGCGACAAGACATTCAACACGTGTGCGCCTACTACCCTAAGAAAACTGTAAAGTTGTATAATAAAATGGTTAATCTTTTTTTTTTTTTTTTTTTTTTTTTTTTTTTTTTTGGTTAATTTTAATAATGTTCCGAATAGTATAGATCGCAGGATAAATAAAATAATAATAAAACATCTCAAGATATCGGCTTTATTCTGCCGAGGTCGAATGGCTACTATGAATAAATCCGATATCTTAAGACAGTTACCAGTTATTCTCTATTTATACAAATATAACTAACAATATAGTAAAGTGCATTTAAGTGTATAGACAAACGAAACATAATTATGAAATAACAAGTGGAGGGTAAAATGTAGTTTTTATAATATATTATTTATATGTGTGTTGAGTATTTTGAAAAAAGTAGCTCTCTCAACATCTCTGTGAGCGTCTCTGTCTCTATCAACCGGCATCGGTGGCGTCGTGGTTAGGCCATCGGTCTACAGGCTGGTAAGTACTGGGTTCGGATCCCAGTCGAGGCATGGGATTTTAAATCCAGATACCGACTCCAAACCCTGAGTGAGCGCTCCGCAAGGCTCAATGGGTAGGTGTAAACCACTTGCACCGACCAGTGATCCATAACTGGTTCAACAAAGGCCATGGTTTGTGCTATCCTGCCTGTGGGAAGCGAAAATAAAAGATCCCTTGCTGCTAATCGGAAAGAGTAGCCCATGTAGTGGCGACAGCGGGTTTCCTCTCCAAATCTGTGTGTCCCTTAACCATGTCTGACGCCATATAACCGTAAATAAAATGTGTTGAGTGCGTCGTTAAATAAAGCATTTCTTTCTTTCTGTCTCTATTTGTCTGTCTGACCGTCTCTCTGTTTCTGTCTCTCTCTGTCTCTCATTCTCTTTCTGTGTGTTTATCTTTCTCTCTCTCTCTGCCCCCCCCACACTCTCTTCCCCCTCCCTCTCTCATTCTCTCTCTGTGTGTGTCTTTCTCTACCTCTCTCACCCCTTCGCTTTGTCTCTCTCTTTCTTTCTCTCTCTCTCTCTCTCTCTCTCTCTCTCTCTCTCTCTCTCTCTCTCTCTCTCTCTCTCTCTCTCTCTCTCTCTCTCTCTCTCTCTCTCTCTCTCTCTCCCTCACTCCCGTGGGATGGTGCATATAAATGATAACTTGCTACTAATGGAAAAATGTAGCGGGTTTTCTCTTTAAAACTACATGTAAAAATTACCAAATGTTTGACATCCAATAGCCGATGATTAATAAATCAATGTGCTCTAGTGGTGTCGTCAAAGAAAACAAAAACAGATTTGTTTCTTCATATAAAGATAACAATCGGCCTTGCGCCTCCAACTAGAAACTGTGCTCCCTAACTATTTTCTGCCTCCAACTCATGATATTGTTCCTACGGGCCTCATGTATTACCATTGATTGTAGAAATCGAAACACAAGTCACGCAGTGCACTGCATCGGGCTGCATGAATGTAACACTCGCTATCTGCCAAGTGAGGGATCATCAAACAACGTGTTTCGATCAGGAAGTAAGCGACGACTTTTGAACTGGCGTGGAGATCCAGTCTTGGCACTCGACCATTGAAGGCAACCGGCTAAAACCGTTACATTGACGAACAGCTTAAGATATTGCATGTGGCGCTCAGTCTTCATAGACATACGGATATGCCGTGTAAAAAAAAAAAAAAAAAAAAAAAAGAGAAAAGAAATGAACTAAAAACCGTGTCTCGTGGGTCCAGTATTTAATGGGTCAATGTCTAGTATCTTTTGTTTTATCCATTTAGAATACATCATCTTTATGACGGTGCAACATTTACAACTATATTCAAATGTAATTTATATGTTTAGCTGTGCATGTACAATTCAATTAATTGTTGTTCTGTTACCTGCCATATATGCAATAACTTAGTCGGTAGTTTATTAGGTGGCTAGCAATCAGATCAGTTAGTGTGAAACGAAATTACAACAATTAGGGACACTGTGTTATTATTTGTCTTCTCCTGCCACTACATACTTACATGTAGCTATCCTTTAGGTGCGGTCGTTAAACTAAATCACATCAAATGTATATAAGAGATTGTTCTGGATTGGATGTTACTGTAACACAGTTCCGACTTGTCACTAAAATTACATATGGAAAAGTAAAGTTTGTTTTGTTTAACGACACAAATAGAGCACATTGATTTACTAATCATCGGCTATTGGATGTCAAACATTTCGTAATTTTGGCATATAATCATAAAAAGGAAACCCGCTATAATTTACAATTAGTAGCAAGGGATCTTGTATATGCACCATGTCAGAGGCAGGATAGCACATACCACAGCCTTTGATATATCAGTCGTGGTGCACTGGCTGGAACGAGAAATAGCCCAATGGGCCCACCAACGGGGATCGATCCCAAACCGACCGCGCATCAAGCGAACACTTTACGACTGGGCTACGTCCCGCCCCTTACATATGGAATACATGTTCTTGTTTAGAATATCAGTGTCTGTATAAGGAAGGTCTTTCTCATCACCGGAATGTTTCTCAAAGCCGCGACTATATTAATTTTTACCTCCCAATAATTTCAAACTAACGAAAACAAAAATATTTCGAAGTAAAGTGAAGATTTAGCTACTGCTTACATTAGGATGGCCAGAAAAACACTGAATATATACACACTGATATTGTAAATAAAAATATATTTAGTATGTAATTTAATTGTTAAAAAAGTTCTATTAGTCAAAAATATTTTACAATGGCAGCAAACTCAGGGCAGTCCCTTTAGATGCTAAGTACCGTTAAAAACAAAGGACGAGTATTTTGTATAAAAAACAAACACACAGAAATATAAAAATAAAACAAAGGAGAACGAAAGGAATCAAAAGAGACACAGCGAAAGACTTGTTTTTCTTTACAGTTTGTTTTGTTTAACCACACCACTAGAGCACACTGATTTGATTAAATCTCGGCTATTGGATGTCAAACATTTGGTTATTCTGACATATAGTATTAGAGAGGAAACCCGCAACATTTTTCCATTAGTAGCAAGGGATCTTTTATATGCACCATCCCACAGACAGGACAGCACATACCATGAACTTTGATATACCAATCGTGGTGTACTGGGTGGAACTAGAAATAGCCCAATGTGTCCACCGACTGGGATCGATCCTAGATTGACCGCGCATCAAGCGAGCGATTTACAACTGGGCTACCTCCTGCCCTCTTTGTTTTTCGTACAACTGAAAATAGAAATACACAAGTTTAGTAAATCTGAAGTAAGGCCATAATAGAAATACACACGTTGAGTAAATCTGAAGTAAGGCCATAATAGAAATACACACGTTTAGTAAATCTGAAGTAAGGCCATAATAGAAATACACACGTTTAGTCAATCTGAAGTAAGGCCATAATAGAAATACACACGTTGAGTAAATCTGAAGTAAGGCCATAATAGAAATACACACGTTTAGTAAATCTGAAGTAAGGCCATAATAGAAATACACACGTTTAGTAAATCTGAAGTAAGGCCATACTAGAAATACACACGTTGAGTAAATCTGAAGTAAGGCCATACTAGAAATACACACGTTGAGTAAATCTGAAGTAAGGCCATACTAGAAATACACACGTTGAGTAAATCTGAAGTAAGGCCATAATAGAAATACACACGTTGAGTAAATCTGAAGTAAGGCCATAATAGAAATACACACGTTTAGTAAATCTGAAGTAAGGCCATAATAGAAATACACACGTTAAGTAAATCTGAAGTAAGGCCATATTAGAAATACACACGTTGAGTAAATCTGAAGTAAGGCCATAATAGAAATACACACGTTTAGTAAATCTGAAGTAAGGCAATAATACGGAAAAAGGCCCACCCCCGGTTTCTTAATTGACAATTTGTTTTTCGTACAACTGAAAATAGAAATACACAAGTTTAGTAAATCTGAAGTAGGGCCATAATAAGGAAAAAGGCCCACCCCCGGTTTCTTAATTAACTATTTTTTTTTTCTTTGAACATATATCATGCTCGATGTGCAGAATTTCTAATGTCCTGAAAATATAAAATAAAAAATAAAATTTCACCCTCCGCCCTCATTTTGAAAAAAAAGAAGAAGATAAAAATAATGCAATTAATGTTTGTATTTTACATTAGGAAAAACAAATGATGTAAGATGAATAGGCGATATTGCAGGTTTAAGAAGAGTCAGTTATTTTCCATACTTGCATAAACGGCATTGCCAATGCTGGACAACTCGATATCACGTCAGTGCGAAGTTAGGTCACAGTTAATACCAAGGATATGTCAGTCAGTGCTGAGGTGCGCTGGAACTAAACCCATTCTTTTTGATTAACGATATTACAGCACATTTGAAACTACGACTATTTCATGTCTAACATGGAGATGGATTCAAGATGTTAATAGGGAAAAGTTGCATAATGTTGCAACGTTTAAAAAGAGCACCTACAGTATTTGAATGTACACTAACATGGAAATCATCCCAGGAAGTATCAAACTGACCAATATATTACATGGTCCTCAGTAAACGCAAATGTCTTGTATTCTTTGGAATTTTAGGGTCAATTCAAAAGTCTGGGGTGCGTCCTTCCAGTACGTCCCCACCCCACATACTCCGGGATTCGCACCTACTAACATAACTGTAATTGGAAACATGTTCCAGAGACGATGCCTGCCTCCTCGACAAAAACTACGTAAACTCCTCCCGACTAGAATCAATGTTAACAAGTTAAAGTTTGTTTTATTTAATGACATCCCAGGAGTACACTGATTTATTAGGTTTTAAATATATTTAACATTAATATGATGACAAAATGTTTTGATAATTTTGCAAGTTGACCTGAAGAGACTGCACAAAGACAGCAAACGTGTCGGGAACATCCATCTGACAAAATGTTACGTAGTTTTCCTTTCAACTTAACGCGTCCAATCCGTCGGCGGTTCTCTTACCCCAAGATATTTGGATTATTAGATTATTATTATTTTTTAAAGTAGGAGAGTAATCTTTCGTAGTTGTTAAATATTTTAATTTGTAAATTTGTGATGGACGTACAGTTAAAGATACGATGATTACATTTTGTGATGGACGTACAGTTAAAGATACGATGATTACATTTTGTGATGAACGTACAGTTAAAGATACGATGATTACATTTTGTGATGGACGTACAGTTAAAGATACGATGATTACATTTTGTGATGGACGTACAGTTAAAGATACGATGATTACATTTTGAAGCAAAAATTAATAAACAATTTTGGTGGGAAGCAACCAATATGCAACGTTGAGAAAGTTAATTTTATGTCAAACAGAAAATATAGGGTCAAACGAGAACAAAATGCCATGACAACAACTACTACAAAAACAACACAAAACCCACAACGAACTCTATAACCTTCCCCCCCCCCTCGCAAAACAAGCAAACAAACAAACAAAATAACAACAACAACAGCAGCAGCAGTAGCAACAACACATTTCGAAGCAAAAATTACTAAACAATTTTCGTAAGAAGCAGCCAATATACAACTTTGAGATAGGACCTTTAATTTTATAACAAACAAAAAAGATCGTCCCTCGGAAAGTAGGATCAATACTTTCAACGAACCTACTAGACTGGAAGGGAAGCGGGGCAAAACGACACCACCACCAGCATAACAACAGAGAACAAAAAATCAAGACACCAACAACTACTAAAACAAACACAGAAAACCACAAATAAAAACGAATGACACCCCAACCCCCCAAACAAACAAACAAACAAACAAACAAAGCAACAACAACAACAATAACAACAACAACAACAACAGCAGCAGCAGCAGTAGTAGCAGCAGCAGCAACAACACAATCCATTATTGTCAGTTAGCTCTGGTTAGTAGGTCGGAAGGACAGTGAGAGGACTGCCACTTAAATTATATACATGTATATTAATGTGTAAAGTCGCAAATAAATGTGTTCACAGTTTCTTATTATCAGACTGAGGACAAGGGTCATCATTTTCACCCTGGTACCGTGTATAGAGGGAGGGATACTAGTTTAGCCAGAATTTAGACCGTATCTTATATTAAACTCATTTCTTTATGACTGACACCGATATATCTTATTGCACAGGCTCCTGTCAGCACGTCACTGAATATGCACTTTATTAATCATGTCTTTAATGACGTCACAGATGCAGGTCTTTAATATTTCTGTAAACTTTGAAAAACCGCCAAGGTTACAAACGCAAGTAAAATTGTATGTTTTCAATACGCACATACGTCACTAAAACATTGGAGTATTTAAAATGTTTGTAGTTAATATAGAGGTCACAGATAAATTGATTATTCAACTGCAGCTTCCATAGCAAATGAACAGCATAGCTACATACCACCATCATCATCATCCAGTTGGCATTCATGTTTGTATTGATATATCATGATGACACGGCGAATACTGTCCGCGTTTTAGTTCCTCTATCGACGTCTAAACGGTCCTTTTTCTGTGACCGTCCTGCCACTTGACGTCACGAATGTACCGCTTCCTATGCCACGTGACAAAGAGCGTATTCGATTAACTGCAATATGACACGGCGTGAAAATATCAGTAAATATTATTATTAAGTTTTAAGCATTCCTAATTCGACAAGAGACAATGTGTGTCTAGATTTTCGTGTCATGCCAGTTATATGTGACGTCATCAGAGGAGATTTTTGCTATTGGAAGTAACAGACTGAAATTGATTTCCTCAGCTATGGTCGATGTGAACTAATCTGAATACAAATAGTATATATCCTGTATCTACATACGAATCTCAGGAAGTGCATATCTGTCCGAGATATTTATCTCTCGTATGTCGTTGCTTTCTCTCGGTGATACCTTTTAAATTTTTGCTTTCTTTAAGCTTTATTTATAAGCTTATGAGACGGTAGAGGTGTCATGGGGGTCGACCCCTCAGTGCTAAGGCAAATCTTCGCTTTCAGGTAAACTCGATGGATACTTTCGGGACATATGAGCTGGCCTTTCGCCGCGTATTTCTATTATTCTAGTCGCAATGAAAGGCGTAGTGTTCGTTTGGAACCCTACATAGCTGTTTGGTAGTAACGCAAATATGAATAAACGTTGCTATCCACTTTAGCGATTTTTACTTTTTAATTCGTGCAGAAATAATTCCCCTCCCCCACCCCGAAACAAATACCTGACCGTACACTTGTGCTGAATCTTAAGTGTATTTTTGTTTGACCCTTTTTGTTTAGAACAGACCATCTACAATAATCTTCTCACTATCATACGCAGTCCCTGGCATAGCCAGGGGTTGGGTGAACTGCAATGGGAGCCATCACGTTTTATATTTGCCTTTCTCCCGATAATACCGGCCTCGGTGGCGTCGTGGTTAGGCCATCGGTCTATAGGCTGGTAGGTACTGGGTTCGAATCCCAGTCGAGGCATGGGATTTTTAATCCAGATACCGATTCCAAACCCTGAGTGAGTGCTCCGCAAGGCTCAGTGGGTAGGTGTAAACAACTTGCACCGACCAGTGATCCATAACTGGTTCAACAAAGGCCATGGTTTGTGCTATCCTGCCTGTGTGAAGCGCAAATAAAAGATCCCTTGCTGCCTGTCGTAATAGAGTATAGCCTATTTGGCGACAGCGGGTTTCCTCTAAAAACAGTGTCAGAATGACCATATGTTTGACGTCCAATAGCCGATGATAAGATAAAAAATCAATGTGCTCTAGTGGCGTCGTTAAATAAAACAAACTTATTTTTCTCTCCCGATAACAGGCTTGTAGACGGTGTGGGTTTCCCCATTATGAGAATAGCGCCAATGTAAAATGTCTTGTGTTAGAGCATATTGAAAAACATGGGGACAAACGGTGTATGTTTTATTAAAAAGAAGTTAAAATTTGTTTTGTTCAAGGATACAACTAGAGCACATTGATTAATTAATCATCGGCTACTGAATGTCAAACATTTGAGAATTCTGACTCGTAGTCATCAGAGGAATCCCGCTAAAAAAAATTCATTACAATGTATGCAGTTTCCAAAAACGTCAATGATGTTACAATGCGGTTAAACTGTCTGTATCTCAGTGTAGTACTAGAACACGTCCCGATATTGAAACTTTAATAACAGATGATAAACTCTTTAAAAACCGCACACAAAACAACAACAACAAAAAACTCCAACTAACCGACAACGAACAAACAGACAAACAATCGAGGAAATAAAGAAACAAACAAAAAACACAAACAAAAGAAATAGCCCCTTTAACAAACACACATCTACGTCACACACATATAAAATATTTTTAAAAGACTAAAGATTTTACTTTTTTTTCTTTGTAGGCAATGATAAACCAAAAGCTCATCGTCTTGGTATATTTTGTTCATGGTTTGTATTTTGACTTCTTCAAAGAAGGCTCACCTCAAAATCAAACCTATAGATGATGGTCATATATACATTTCTAGTTCACACGAACTGCACGTCAACACACACGATCTGTTGGTGTCTGGCGCGTGCTCTTTAAAGAACAACGTCACAAGATGTACTGTCAAATATGTAAAACACACTAGCGAACTCGACCAAACGAACAGGCAATAGTTCTTGTTAGAACAGAAAATAAACAGGTTAGGAAACGGTTACTTTTCTCGAATTATTTTTTATTTTTTAAATTATTTATTTATATTTTATTTATATATTTTTTGGTCGATTCAGACATCATTACAACTGAATACAGTTATATTAAATTCTGTTGAGCATATAAATTATTAGATATGGCATGGTGTTTTATTGCTTGGGGACTTGTGACGCTAGAAAAACGTCTTGGCAGGATTGATCAATATTTGAGTTGCAGTATTAGGGTCTCCGTCCACCGCCTCTCTCTCTGTCCCTCTATCCCTCTCTATTTCTATCTCCCCCATCAACTCCCTACCTCCCTCCCCATACTCTCTCCCTCTCTCTGTGCGTGTGTGTGTCTGTCTCTCTCTCCCTCTCTATGTCGCCCTCTCACTCGCTCTCTCTCTCTCTCTCGCTCTCTCTCTCTCTCTCTCTCTCTCTCTCTCTCTCTCTCGCTCGCTTGCTCGCTCTCACTCTTTCTGTCACTCTGTCACTCTGTCACATACACACACACATACACACACACACATGCACATGCACACGCACACACACGCACACACACACGCACACACACACACACACAAACTCTCTCTCACACACACTATCCCCCCTCTCTTTCTCTCACTCTCTCTCTCTTTCTCTCACTCACACAAACTCTCTTTCTCTCACTCACACACACACACTCTCTCTTTCTCCCTCGCTCTCTCACCCTATTCTTTCAGACAGACATATACCACACATCGTCCATTTTCAGTTATTACAATGGTTCTAGGGAGATGTTTGTAAAACTATTGCTTGATCACCAATAATTTAATCTCTAACATTTAAATAAGGTCCCCGTTCTGAATATCAGTCATGGATCACGTGTGGTCACGTTCCATTAAAATGAACGGAGCAGCAATTTAGAGGTATTTGGTATCTAGGCGGTCTGTCTAGACCAGGGGTTAAAGGATATCTTAAAGCTGCTGCCGTGATAACATGTTTATGATCTACGAAGCCTTTTTGACGAGCAACATGACATATTAAAGATATTTTACTATTTATAATATCACTAACTGTAACTAAACAAGGTGTTTATTGTTGTCCTAATGTTTGTAGTAGCCCAAGCCAAATTTTTGCCTTGCAATAATGTCGTATATACGGAAAAAATATATCATGAAGAAAATCATTAACCCCCCCCCCCCCCCCCCCCCCCCCCCCCCCCATTAAAAACATCTATAAAAATATCATAAATGACCACAAACACATTGGATATACAGACACTGGTATTCTAAAGAAGAAAACGTGTCTAATATTATTCTCCAAAATGCCAGAAAGTCAGAAACATTTTACAGACCAGATTTATACCTTGCAATAACTTCGTATGTACGGAAAAATATATATGAGGAAGAACAACAATAACTGGTGGAAACGTTAGCACACGCCCGCAGACACTTTATGTATGCAGACACTGGTATTCTAAACATGAGAATGTGTTTAATATGTAATGTGTAATATCATTCTCTAAAAGGCTCTGTTAGTTGGAAACATCTTACAATGATTGCTAACTAAGGACAGTCCCTTTAATTGTTACTTGTTAGTAGTTAGTGAAAGAAACGTCAATGCAATGACCGTACACATCTGTATTGAACCGCCAAGACGCATTCTGGGGGTGAGCCATTATCCGGGATGCGAACCCAGTACCTTCCAGTCTTTAGGCCGATAACTTAACCACCAAGCAGCCGATGCCAGCTGAAGGTCATGAGACTGCCTTTCTTTAGATAACCGCAGCAGAGATCAGAGCGTTCCATCATTCAGCTGGAAAAATTTCTAGTTTAAGATAAAGTTTGTTTTGTTTAATAACACAACTAGAACACATTGATTATTAATCATCGACTGTTTTTATATTGATGTTGATCATCACTTTATTTATTTGCATTACCATAGTTTGACACCCAATAGCCGATGTATTTTTCGTGCTGGGGTGTCGTAAAACATTCATTCATTCATTAATCATCGACTGGGGTTATGGTTTGTTTTAGACTTAGAAAGTTAGAGGTTATTTTGTTTAACGACATCACTAGAGCACATTGAGCTATTAGATGTCAAACATTTGTTAATTTTGAAATATAGTCTTAGAGAGGAAACACGCTACATTTCTCCATTAGTAACAAGGGGTCTCTTATATGCAACATCCCATTGACAGGACAGCACACACAACGGCGTTTGATATACCAGTCGTGGTGCACTGGCTATAACGAGAAATAGCTCAACAGGCCCACCGACGGGGACCCTAAACCGACTGAGCATCAAGCAGCGAGCGCTTTACCACTGGGCTACGTTCCGCTCCGCGCATCAAGCGAGCCCTTTACCACTGGACCAAGCGAGTCCTTTACCACTGGGCTACGTCCCGCTCCGCGCACCAAGCGAGCCATTTACCACTGGGCTACGTCCCGCTCCGCGCACCAAGCGAGTCCTTTACCACTGGGCTACGTCCCGCTCCGCGCACCAAGCGAGTCCTTTACCACTGGGCTACGTCCCGCTCCGCGCACCAAGCGAGTCCTTTACCACTGGGCTACGTCCCGCTCCGCGCACCAAGCGAGTCCTTTACCACTGGGCTACGTCCGGCTCCGCGCATCAAGCGAGCCCTTTACCACTGAGCTACGTCCCGACCTTATGCAAAATGTCTAGATCCGACTGTTAGCTAATTTCACAATTGTTTCAGATATAATCCCTTTTGAATACAAACCGTTAAAAATTCCTAAAAGAAGAACATTCCTGCAAGGCCACCGGTTGAAGACGTTGTTCATCCTGCGCATGCGTGCTTGCTAACTGACCTCCAACGAGGGCAACGCCACCATAAAAGAATCAATTGTTTCATAATTTAACACAATCTCTCAGCAAAGGTAGCAGTTTTTTGTCTAGTATCTTCTCGGCATTTTGTCACGTTTTGTCACTGAGGTTGCAATCCTTTGCAAATCAACTCGCGGCGCAAAGACGGGCCTCAACACAGGGAAATATTTTGTACTAGATTAGTATGGTGTTATGGCGAGACAAAGGGGATGGAGAGAGAGAGAGAGAGAGAGAGAGAGAGAGAGAGAGAGAGAGAGAGACAGAGAGAGACAGAGAGAGACAGAAAAAAACATAAAAACACAGAGAGATTTTGCTTCTATTTAAATTTTAAACAATATTTAGAATTTGAAGCTAACATTTCACACAGAATGTATTACACTTAAAGTTTTCCCTAGGCGATTACACATCTATCTTTATATATATATATATATATATATATATATATATATATATATATATATATATATATATATATATATATATGTCTCTCTGTCTGCATGTCTGTCTGTCTGTCTCTCTGTCTGTCTGTCTATCTATATCTCTATCTATTAATGCACATTGTATATCAACTTACAATTACAAATAATACAATATTTCATTATTGGCGACTGCATTTTCCCCAAAAAGTAAGCACTTGAAACAAAACAAATTAATATTTTTAAAAATACAGTAAAAGGAAAGGAGACGTTCGTAAAGTATATATTGGTTTATCTGAAAACAAAGAACTTGACCGCTAAAATATGTGCTCATAAAAGGAAGAAAGAAAGAGAGAAAAGAAATGCTCTATTTAATGAAGCACTCAACACTTTGTTAATTATGATTGTATGATATCAGAGGGCGAGACAGATAATAAAATAGGAAACACGTTGCCGACACTCCAAGGGCTACTCTGTTTCGATGTGCAGCAGGGGATCTTTCATTATGTACCATCCCACAGGCAAGATAATAAATAGCTCGGCCTTTGTTTCGCCAGTTTAACCAATCTAGATTCAAAAACAGTTAAACGTAAAGGCTTGAGAGAATCGCGTACCACCTCAGCCTATGACACCCCCAGTTACCTACATAACTGTCACTATTTGAAATACTATTAGTCTCTTGAATTTTAGTTTAGCCACCATATTTATATTTAATTTAGATCCAAAAGCTTTTGTATATTATAAGAAAGATAATATAACACTTTTATCATAACGCGAACAATGATAAATTTACAAAATAATGAACACTTAACTGTACTACTCTCTTTTGAATTTTAGCAGATTTCAATAATTAATGTTTTAGCGTTTATACATCTTGCTTATATATAATTCAGTAATAATAATAATAATAATAATAATGATAATAATGATACAATACAATACAATACAATGTAATATACGGAACATCAAAAGTTACTAATAATGAACACTGAAAGTTGAAACGTGTGTTTGTTTAACGGCACCACTAGAGCTCATTGATTTGTTAATTATCGACTATTGTCTGTCAAACATTTGGTAACTTGGTGACTAATTGTCTTCAGGGAAAATCCGCTACATTTTGTCCATTAACAGCAAAGGATCCTGTATGTGCTCTTTATCACCGACAGGACAGCTCATACCACCACCTTTAATATACCAGTCGTGGGGCACTGGTTGGGTCGGAGAATGGTTCCACCGTGGAAGTTCGATCCTGCTACTAAAGAACCTCAGGCGAGCGCTCTACCGACTGAGCGTGACCCGCTCGCGAACACTCTTTAAAATGCTGAATTGAGATGTTGCATTTCAGCAGGTGTTCATCATAACTATGTAGGATTTGCCGTTATGCTGGAGGTCACACCGAATTCAATGTTGTGTCATATGAGAACGAACAAACGAGCTGAAATAATGCAATAACTAACCGAAACTAACATTACTGAAAATTGTTTTTGGTAGGCTGGTAGTCTTGTGTCTTACGAATACCTGCAATTCAGTTTGGCCTCATACTGGAAAGAACAATAAAGACGTCATACTGCAATAACTAACCTAAACTAACATTACTAAACAAATAGTAGATTGGTATTCTGTCTTGCGTCTTAAGAATACCTGGAATTCAGTTTGGTCTCATACTAGAGCCGCAATCGTGTAATAAAAAATAAAAGAAATAAAACAAAACAAAGAAAAAAAGATGAAGAAAAAAGAACGAAAACCAAGATCACTGAAAAAAAGTAGATTGGTATTTTGCCTTGTGTTTTAAGTATTTAACATTTCTACAGGTATGTGTCAGATGTCGCGACAAAGGCACAGTCATCGCGACGCGAGTGACGCAAAGATTTGAAATCATCTTTGCAAGGTGAACACAAGTTAAGTTTAGCAGCCGCGAGACATTCTTTGTTGAATCACCTGTGTTCTGACAACTCCCACTCATGTCCTCTGATTAGATTCCAAATTAGCAAGTGTTCAGGTATTTCCTAATTAAACACAGTTTGCTGACGAACAAAGCTGTCTTCTGTTGTGGGTTTTTTTCATAAGCAGGATTTCTTTGAAGGTTATCCAGTTGTTGTTTTATTTTTTGTGCGTGTTATTTGTTAGGATTGAAATATGCTGTTCCAGAATTAGAAAAAGATTCAGTATGTGTTTGTATTCCCTAGCAGTTCTTCCATTATCTCTCTGTCGCCTTAACGAATTATGCCGAAGTGTATGCACACAGTATGACCACACCTAGGGTTAAATTGGAAACAAAAAGAAAGACTGTTGTTGTGCACCTTTGTTGTTGACAGACAAACGTTCCAGTTACTCAATCACCTTGTTGTGTTTGTTGTATGTGACTTTGTATAAGCCAAAACGTGACGTTTGTGTTTCGGCTTTTTGGGGTATTTACCAAAATATGATACATACACCGAGTTCCTTTGTTTGTCGTAGACATGGTCAATCGTCCCTGTCGCCATATCTTCGATGGGTCACACTACCGACAGGTGCTTCACCTGCAGATCATCTTTGAAATCATTTGAATTCAGTAGCATAGCTCATGCGACTTTAAATCACCTGTAGATACTCTGTTAAATCATTTGATTTCTGTATCATAGCTAAGGCAACTTTAAATCACCTGTAGATCATCTTTGAAATCATTTGATTTCTGTACCATATCTAAAGCAACGTTTTGACTTAAAAGCCGCTAATCATACTTTCCGAGGTACGTACTTTATCGTTTTCGAATAACATGTGTCTTGAGCTATTACAAACCAACAGAACTACCAGAATCGCAATTGGAATTGCCTAAATTAATAATTTAAGAACAAAATGTATGTGCGATCTCGCAGTGCAAAGTTAAAGTTTGTTTTGTTAAACGACACCTCTAGAGCACATTGATCTATTAATCATCGGCCATTGGATGTCAAATATTTGGTAATTTTGACATATAATCTTAAAAAGGAAACCGCTACATTTTTCCATTAGCAGCAAGATATCTTTTACATGCACCATCCCATAGACAGGATAGCACATACTACGGATGTATCAGTAGTGATGGACTGGCTGAAACGAGAAATAGCCCAATAGGCCCACCGACGGGAATCGATCCTAGACCGACCGCACATCAAGCGAGCTCTTTACCACTGGATGACGTCCCGCCCCTCTCGTAGTACAATGGACAACGATTTGTAAATATAACGCAACATTACTTAATGGAGTTTTGTGAATTAAATCCCTGAGCGACAAAAAACATTATTGTGATCAAAATCGTATCCGCGTGTGTTTTGGCATGGTAGAGGCAAAACTGCTTTGGCAAGGTTGTGATTGTTTCCACGAATTACTATCGGGTGTTTCGTCTACAGGAGAAAGTTCTCATGACTAAACATCTGCTTTGATGATTTTCGTCAGTTTGATGAACTTGTTGAGCTTAAGATGGACATAACATGAAAATAGCGATGGCATCATCATCATCACCATCATCATCACCATCATCATCACCACTATCGTAACTGTAAAACGTACGTTAGATTGTTAGCAGGTTTGCAACCGAGGATGTTTTTTACATTTCAGGGATAGTATACTTGAAATTCATCATCATGATCATCATCATCATCGATATAATTATAGTTTCGTAATTAAATGCAAAATATTAGTGTTGATTACAAGTTGTTGAAACACACATGAACTCTGTTTTATTATACATTATGACTCAGGCCTCTACAAATACCGACAACGATCGTTTCGTTCACGCATCGCTCATGCAGATATAATTTTACGCATTAAATTTAGAATATCATTTAAATGAAATTAACGGGTTACGCAAAAAGGAAATGGGTTACCTGAATTTATTTTTTGCGTAACCCACAAGCAAATTACACAAATGCCCCGTTCCACGAAGCGATCTTAGTCCTAAGATCGCCTTAAGTGCATACCAACCTTATGGACTTAAGGTGATCGTAGCGCTAAGTTCGCTTCGTGGAACGGGGCCCTGGAACTCAATGGGTATGCAATAAATGATAATACTATATGAACTGTAGGTAATGATATATTTTTATTATTTCAGGAGATGAACATTCTCTTGACTCTGCTGTCCCTGGCTCACGTCTGCCAGGGGAGAGTGTTTAGTGAGGTGGCAGCCCAGCCTAAGAATCTCGGACGAGGTAAGTGAGAGCTACATATCGTAGATGGTAGTCAAGCTGCCAACACATCATTCTGTCGCACCATTTCTAAAACTAGACATCTTAGATGGTAGTCAAACTGCCAACACACCATTCTGTGACACCACTGCTAAAACTAGACATCTTAGATGGTAGTCAAGCTGCCAACACATCCTTCTGTGGCACCACTGCTAAAACTAGACATCTTAGATGGTAGTCAAGCTGCCAACACATAATTCTGTGGCACCACTGCTAAAACTAGACATCTTAGATGGTAGTCAAGCTGCCAACACATCCTTCTGTGGCACCACTGCTAAAACTAGACATCTTAGATGGTAGTCAAGCTGCCAACACATAATTCTGTGGCACCACTGCTAAAACTAGACATCTTAGATGGTAGTCAAGCTGCCAACACATCATTCTGTGGCACCACTGCTAAAAGACTCAGGCCCGAGCGGAACCTAAACTAACTATTCAATTCGCTTTGTCCACGTTAGTAGATCAGAACTATGGGGCGGAAAGTAGCCCAGTGGTAAAGCACTCGCTTGATGCGCGGTCGGTTTGGCATCGATCCCCATCAGTGACACTGTTTTATTTCTCATTTCTGTGGGATGGTGCATATAAAAGATCCCTTGCTACTAATAGAAAAATGTTGCGGGTTTCGTATCTAAGACTATATATAAAAATAACCAAATGTTTGAAATCCAGTAGCTGGTGGTTAATAAATCTATGTGCTCTAGTCGTATTGTTAAACAAAACAAATAACACACAAACATTATATCAGAAATAATTAACATTTGGCCACAGATCACAGCTATCTTCTCATTTGGTTCACCAAAATCTGGAAATATATCCGCGCAAGTATTCTGCTGTTTAATTTTGATTATTTCATGACAGACAGCTTTAAGTAAGATCATGTAGTTTACAAACATGTGTATCCAGACTTTTGTGTGGTAATTCCGGCCCATGCAAATGTAGTGCTTTTTATGTAAAATGGGTGTACTCCGACCAGGTTTAGTGTGTGTGTTTGTTTAAACCAATATTCTGGGAGAAAAAGCTGGGAAATGTTGCCCCCGGGTGCGAAGGTGCATAAAAAATCCATGGGCCTACTGATATTAATAAAAAGTACTGTAGCCACTAACGCTATATAGAAACATATAGCGTACATAATTGTGGTTTGTGGCCATTTGTCAGTGCAAATTGAGTCGAATGAAAGGTCACCTGGGTCACGGTTTAGCATTAGTATTTGTTAGATCTTCTGACGAAGAGAAATTTAAGGAGACCGTAAGATCGGATTTAAAATCAGACTGAACAAAGCGGCTGCTTCAGGCTTTAAAACAATTGACAAGGACCTTCAGAAACCATATCTCCTTTGTACGATATGAAGATACTTCAGTATATACCTGGGCCCGTGCTTATAAATCCCAGACTCAATATCTAATGACGTCACACGCATAGCATTTGTATGGTGTTGTCATGACATTAGTGCCTCAGACTCTAAAAGAGTATTGATTCTAGACTCTAAACGTTTTATAAGCACCAGACCTGGTGCTACTATTTGGCGTGCAGGTTAAAACTGCAACCACAGCAATTAACCACGGCAATCGACAATGCCGTAGAGACTGTTACTGTGCCTTCAGTTTTTTGCGGCATGTATTTTAACAGTAGAACTTTCAACTTACTAATTTTGTTTGTAATACTGACAAATTAAAGAAGAAGTTTGTTTTCTTTAATGACACTACTGGAGCACATTGATTAATTAATCATCGGCTATTCGATGTCAAATGGAACCTACAAGGACGAAGAAAAAGAGGCCGCCCAAAGAACACATGGCGAAGGGACCTCCATGTGGACACCAAGAAGACAGGATACACCTGGAGGCAGCTTGAAACCAGAGCCTAGGACAGACAACTCTGGAAAACTGTTGTCAGCGGCCTATGCCCCAGAATGGACGACGGGCATAATATAATATAATAATATATATTGGATGTCAAACATATGGTAATTCTGCCTCGTAGTCATTAGAGGAAACCCGCTACATTTTTCCTAATGCATCAAGGGATCTTATATAAAAGTGAAAGCACATACCACGGCCTTTGACCAGTTTGACAAAGTAAACCTCTCTCTTACTCATTAAACGCAAGGATGTCGTTGACAATTTCATAGAAACTATTTTTAATGGCATTTTGTTCTTGTTGCGGCACTTTTCTTAATTGCCATTATTGGAACTGTGGTCGTTGTGTTGCAATAAAAACAAAGACGAATCCAGCAGTAATTGATATATACGAAAACACCAAACAAAACAAAAACAAACAAACAAACAAACAAAACAAAAACAAACAAACAAACAAACAAACAAACAAAAGAGATTGAAAACGATTACAAAAGATAAAATAAACATGCAATGACAATACATCGACGTGTATGTATATAGTTTTAATGTCAACTGGTATTAATATTTGCTTTTAGAATCTTTATAAAATCCACTAGCCATGGGATCAGTGATTTAAACAATTTACTAGCCATTATTAAAAATCCACTAGCCCTACTTTACTTTAAGTTAATACAATTTTACTAAATAATGGTAATAATCAGATATGTCACCTAAAAAGGGAGATAGAGCTTAAAAACACAAATATTGGGGGGTGGGGGGGGGGGGGGGGGGGGTGTGTGTGTGGAGTGGGGGCAGGATATTCATATTTACAAAATAGACTTAACAGAAATTCACTAGCCGTCGGGCATGGCAATAGTAGTTATTTACTAGCCCAACATTGACTATCACTATCCATGGGTGAAGTATACGTACAGTATTAAAAGTTTGTATATCTCCCCACCCCCACACCTCCTCCCCCCAAAAAAAAGAAAAAAGAAGAAGAAGATACTGGATATAGAATTGTATAAAAGCTCATCAATATATGGATATTTGCCACCCATATGTTAAATATTGTTAAAATAACAACAGATCCAGAACTGTAAATAAAACAAAATGCGACACTCAATGCCCTCCTGTCTGGAGTCGATTTTTTTACTTACAATTTTGAATATGTTGCTATTTAAACTATTTTCACAGAAGGTGGCAAATAACCACATAATACTTGGTGTGTAATATCATTTTATTATTTTTATTTTTTATATATATATTTTTTGCCACCCAATATATTTTAATTACAGAGTAACCGAAGAGAGAAACTTATATATATAAACTCATGAATCTGGAGTGGATATTTCATTCATTGATTAATTCATTTCAACTTATTTTTGTTGTTATATCTAATTAAGGTTCAAGCACACTGCCCTGGGCACACACCGTAGCTAGTTGTTAATGGTTAGTGTGGTAGAGAGAAGTCGGTGTAGTGGTCTTACACCTACCAATTGAGTCGTTAAAACTCGCTCTGGGTGGGAGCCGGTACCTGGCTACAAAACCCCGTACCTACCAACCTTTTGACCGATGGCTTAACCACGCTACCGCCGAGGCCTGTAGTGGATATTTTTGAGGTGGGTATTTAAATACTACTACACCGATTCCTCTATCGGTTTTGGCGCGAAATGACACCACAGTAATCCCCGCCAAATCCGCCGCCTGACATGATGTGGCTTCCGACACGATCTGCTAATTCTTTTGTTTTCTCTTCCGCTAACATGATTAGCACGCTCACCAGTCAGTTGGCAATGTGTGGAGGTTTTTTTGGACCGATTCTCAGTTCTGTGTTGGCTGGAGAGTGTGTAACTTTTGTGTGTTCGTGTAAACAACACCACCGGTTTTCTATTGTTCAGATAATGTAAAGCGTTTGTAGAAACAAACAAACAAAAACCAGTGTTGGTTTATGGCTTAGATATTTAACATAGTGATGGTCGTAATAATAATAATAATAATAATAACAATCCTCATCATCAGCAGCAGCAGCAACATCATCTTCATTGTCGCTATCATGATCACCACATTCATCATTAACATCATCATCACCATCATAATCATCATCATCACCACAACCAAATTAATCATTAACATAATCACCACCACCAACATCATCATTATCACTATCATCATTGTCGTTACTGTGATAACTACCACATTCATCGACATCATCATAATCACCACCACCATCATCATCATCTCCATCATTATTATAACTACGACTACTACCGTCATCCTCAAAATAGAACATATGTTTTATTACTCTGCGGCATATCAGTTCCATCATCGTTTTCATCATTACTATCATCTTCATAATCATTAAAAACTAAAATCATCATTGCCGTATTAACCATCAGGTTATTGTAAATTAAGTTATTGTTACAGGGCTCACAGTGGAAATAATTTAATTATAGCTAATTGTTGAAATATGTAGTATATTTCCTTGAACAAGATTGAAAATGGGCTAAGTTAGACAAACTTTTATTGGTCAACTACTAAATGTTGTAGACACTTTGTATTACAATTAGCAATTGCCTAATTTGGCAATGGGCTGGGTAAACCCTGCTGTTATAGGATACTATATCTGGGTATTATGTTGTGTGTTTCATCCAACTGACAAAGCAGTCGAAAGTGACTCACAGCCTTCAAAAATATATATCTTTTGGACTTTGACCTGTGCGCAAACGTAAGTTATAGATTCTACCACTTTGTCAAATATTACTTAATTCAGAGGAAACTCGTTACATTTTTCCTTTAGGAACAATGAACAATTTATATGCATTTTCCCATTTCCCGTAATAATAACAACTTGAAAAAAAGGGGGAAAAGCCACGCACTTATCATGGCCTTTGATATACTATTTGTGGGGCACTGATTCAGATGGGGGAACACCCAACCAGACAATAGAGCCACAGAAAGGGTTCGATCCAGCGACCTAAGCATTTTACGCTAGTGTTCTACCGACTGAGCCAGATCTCCCTCCCCATGAAGAAAAAGCTGTATTTGATAAATAGAAACTTAAAAGTGAATCTGAAGTAGTTGTGGTAGTTAAAACGCCGAACATCGCTGCAAGCAAACGGAAGACACATAAAAAGAGAGAAATGCCAAGGTCTCGCATAACACTGAATGCAATTATTATCGTGTTAAATATTTAGTTAACACATTTACTGCACCACGGAATTGGGTGTATAAGGAAGACACATAGTCTCCAGTGTCAGACAATTGTTAGAATCCGTAAAGATTGTTATATAGTCACGTAACAAGAAGCGTGATTATAAACATTACAGAAATAGCGATTCCCGAGACGTCGTTGTGCAGTTAAAGGTATGGATATTATATTAATCATTGGAAGAAAGAGTGCTTTTGACGTCATTATATAATCGAATATGCTAATATAAACACGGAGAATAAGGCATGTTTGTGATGTAATTGCACAATCAAACATGTGAACATAAACATGGGGAATAAGAGATGTTTGTGACGTCATTATACAATCAACGATGTGAACATAAACGGAGAAAAAAGAGATTCTTGTGACATCATTATACAACCAAATGTGTGCATGTAAACACAACGAATACAAGATGCATGCCACATCATTGCACAATCAAAGATGAGAATTTAAACATGACTGTTGAAAAGAACGTTCTTGGCAATACATGTAATTGTTCTGTAGAATAAACTGGCAGATCAAAGAAATAAATGAAATACATAGTTAAAAAGATGAAATACTCCAATAACTATGGCCATGTGAAATGTCTTGCTGTTTATGGAAACCTTAAGGTCGACAACAAGGCATTGTGACACAATCAGTTTGCCTTCATACACACCATACGAATGCCCAACGACTAATATATCAAAGGCTGTTCTAGGTACTGTTTCGTCTGTGGTAAAGTGCAAATTAAAAAAATCCTTTTGCTTATGGATGTCATCTCAAGACTATAATTTACGTCATGTTTTGACATACTAATAATTAATTAATCAATCAAAGCAAAGATAATCAAAACAGTTTCTTTCGTACATCAATTATCTCTTTTTAAACATTTCATAAATGGTACAATTTTTAATATACATTTCCCCCCAAGCACAGTAAAATGCATTGGCGATCACCAAACATGTCATCCCTAATGGTCTTGCTCGTAAAACGTTGTGACACATTTGGACTCGGATCGCTATGACAAATCCTCACGATTTTCTTCTCTCCTGAAACTGATTTCAAAATAAAATTATTTAAATCTAACAAAAGTTACAATCTTTTAAATACTAGGGCTGTACCTGAAATACGAGCGGAGACAGTGCTAAAAGAACAGGACACTGTAATACAGGGTCATCTGCAGGTAAACAAAAGGGGTTCTTTTCAACTTAAAATGACACGTTTTTCTAGTTTTGTTGTGGGTGGAAGTGCTTTCTTTGCCACTCCGTTATGTACAAATCTGAAGTGAACTATGTACACAAATATGTAAAAGTCACATTTTCGGAATTAGATATCTTTATTAAGCTATTTTGACGTCACACCAATCAGCTTGAGTGAGTGGTGGAAAATTGTTCGAAATTTTATTGACCTAATATGGAATGACCTTTAGTTATAATTTTCTCATTATTGAATCATGTCATGCAAAGAAAGAAATGCTTTATTTAACGACGCACTCAACACGTTTTAATTACAGTTCTATGGCGTCGGACGTATGGTTAAGGACCACACAGATAATTAAAGAGGAAACCAGCTACCGCCATTTCACTGGCAACACTTTTGAAATTCTAGTAATTGGGCCCTGTTTTACGAAACGATCTTAGCGCTAAAATCATCGTAAGTGACAAACTACCTTCTGAAATAAAGACGATTTTAGCGCTTGCTTTCTTTCATTTACTTATTTTCATGCTTATATCCAATTAAAGTTCAAGCACGCTGTCCTGGGGACACATCTCAGCTATTTGGGCTATCTGTCCAGGACAGTGGGTTAGTTGTTGGTTAGTGGTTTGTGTGATAGAAGAGGGTGTAGTGGCCTTACACCTACCCATTGAGTCGTTAAAACTCGTTCTGGGTGGGAGCCAGTACCGGGCTGCGAACCCTGTACCTACCAGCCTTATGTCCTACGACCTAACCACGACACCACCGAGGCAGGTAGTGACCAATTACCTTATGAAATTAAGGTGATTTTAGCGCTCCAATTGCTTCGTAAAACAGGGTTCAGGATAGTACATACCACGACCTTTGTTTCATGTCATGCAGTCCACATTTATTTGCATTGATCTGTTTGACATCGGTCTACAGGCTGGTAGGTACTGGGTTCCGATCCCAGTCAAGGCATGGGATTTTTAATCCAGATACCGACTCCAAACCCTGAGTGAGTGCTCCGCAAGGCTCAATGGGTAGGTGTAAACCACTTGCACCGACCAGTGATCCATAACTGGTTCAACAAAGGCCATGGTTTGTGCTATCCTGCCTGTGGGAAGCGCAAATAAAAGATCCCTTTCTGCTAATCGGAAAGAGTAGCCCATGTAGTGGCGACAGCGGGTTTCCTCTCAAAATCTGTATGGTTCTTAACCATATGTCTGACGCAATATAACCGTAAAGTAAAATGTGTTGAGTGCGTCGTTAAATAAAACATTTCTTTCTTTGATCTGTTTGACAAGCATCCAGATGGGAAGTAGTTGTGTACACACCTATATATATATCTCGTGTTTACGTCACTCCGTACCCCCTGCCATTCTTAATCTGACACTCCCTGCGATCGGAACCATGTTTGGTAACACCTTCGATACAAGTCCAACCTATTGTTATCTACCGGAATTTCTACACTGCTGGTTGTGTACAGCCATCCAGCCAGCACATTCGTTTCAACCTTTCCTGTCAAGAACAACATTCATTGCATCACGTCTGACATAAAGACCAAGCAAAACGACAACCTGGTGTTGTCGAAACTTCGACTCCATGCCTTCCTGGCATTACATTGTCTCGGTAATTGCAGGTATGTTGCCGTCACACCTATAATTGAATAGAGAACAATCGAGACCCTGTGTTTTGTATCGAGGCTTCCTGATAGAAAGAATTTTATACAGTCTTTGTAGTCCAGTTTGACAGTCTTAGAAATGAGAGAGAAAGAGAGAGAAAAGGTGGGAGGGAATTTAAGAGAAAGTGAGAGAGAGAGAGAGAGAGAGAGAGAGAGAGAGAGAGAGAGAGAGAGAGAGAGAGAGAGAGAGAGAGAGAGAGAGGGGGGGGGGGGGGGGCAGAGAGAGAAGGTTTACATAGATATATCTATAATTGCTATTCAATAGACTTAAACACCAAATCGGTGATTAGAAAATGTGTATGGTGCGCATATCCCTAAAACATCTGGAGAGAGAGAGCGAGAGAGAGAGAGAGAGAGAGAGAGAGAGAGAGAGAGAGAGAGAGAGAGAGAGAGAGAGAGAGAGAGAGAGAGAGACTAAACCTATTACTACTCATTTTACATTTCCGAATGCAATTTAGGAGAGTGGCCAATGCGTTTGTTTATAGTAATTTCGCGAATGTTCGAATTTTGCATCATCACCTATCAGTTGGCAAGTTCACGAGCTGAACAGCTCAACTGGTGCGTACCCGTAGACGACAAAACTCAACTCCGTAATTACTCAACGGCGGCACCCAATAGCCGATGTATTTTTCGTGCTGAGGTGTCGTTAAACATTCATTCATTCATTACTCAACGGCGGAGTCGAACTATTTTCGTGTATTATAGTTTCTTTGCTTTTATATAATAAAAGTAATGTCTCTGTTTAAAACCACAAGTTTAAAATCTCAACGTTTCGTCAACTAAATGTTGACATCGTCAGGAGAAATCTAAACATGAAAACAGGAGTTCAGCCTTTCAAACCAGTAGGATAAAAACAGTTCAAGTGAAACACCAAAGTTAAACGATTAATCACATCTCAAGATAAGCTGTCTGGGAAGATTGACGAAATAAGGACATTTATAAAACTTTAATAAAACTTCTTGTATCAGTTTTGACTAATGTAATGTAATTTTGGTCATTCTGGTGTTTGTTGTAGCTTCCATTGCATTGCATGCGAAACAGAAACAGATACGGAAGTAAAACTAGGTTAAATAACTGTGTGTGTGTGTGTGTGTGTGTGTGTGTGTGTGCGTGCTTGCTTACTAAATCTTCAACATTATCTCTCGGAATCGACCAGCATTCTTCAAGTTTAACTAGTTTCCGAGCGGTAGTGCGAGCGTGTCCCCTCCCACGGAAGTCAACATTGATTAGCTCTTGGGGCTCCGTGGATCGACCGGTTCCCATGTTTGTGCTGCGCATTCTCTCGACGGGTCGCTAATCGGTTGAGTATGCCTGGAGAATTATGATCGGTTTGCGATCGGCAGTCGTTCCGAGCCCTGCTCGAGTATTTACAACGACACCTGTTGCGTACTCTATTATCGAACACGATTTTGTTTTTATTTGAACTTAATGATGTTTTTTTGTTGTTGCTATTGTTGCTGTTTTGTTGTTTTCAGTTTAGTTTCACATCATTTTATTTTATTTTATTTTATTTCAGTTCAGTGCAATTTAATTTAATTTAATTTTGAATTTCAGTTTGAATTTCAGTTTGAATTTAAGTGTTCTATTCTATTCTAAGTGCAATTTAATTCAATTTAATTTAATTTAGGGTTTACGTTTACTAATCTATTTTACGTTCTATTTTATACGCTTTACCTCAGAAAATCGAGCTACCATACAATATTATGCATCGTCCCCGACTGCTACTAGTATGCTCTTCCGGTCAGTTATTAATGTACATAATCTATTTCCCATAATAATAGTTATGCTACAAGTGTAACCTGTCAATAAATACGTTGCCATCGGTTACACAATGAACATAATCCTTGAAAGTATCCTAGATAAGATCAAGATCGTATTAGGGGTTCATCTTAGGGGTAAGAGGAAAAACCTCAAATCTGGGCAAATTTTTTAGAGATATTCGGGGGAAATGCGCTAATCTGAGAGCTTTTTACCATCAAAATTAGTTGTAATCCATGTACAAATGCGTAATGCTAATATGAATAAATGTTGTTATCCAGATTCGGACATTTTCATTTAATTCGGGCAAAAAAACAGCCTGCCCCTCTACTAAAATGTGTCCCCGTATGCGTATGGATTCGTTCAACGTTAAGTTTCTATTAACCGTCAGTCCTGTACATTGATCGTCAACGTCTACAATTAACAACGCGTTTAGCAGCCTTAGTCACATATGTTATCATTGTTTTTGATCTCTCGTTCCAGCCAGTTAACCACGACTGGTACATCAAAGGCCGTGGTATGTGCTATCCTGTCTATGAGATGGTGCATATAAAAGATCCCTTGCTACTAATGAAATTTTTTTTGACATGCAGTAGCCAATGGTTAATAAAGCAATGCGGTCTAGTGGTGTCGTTAAACAAAAACAAACAAAACGATAATTGTTTTCTGTGAGATTTGATTTCGTGATATACAATCTATAAGCATGAAACAAATTTGAAATGAAATATTAGCTAGCCTAGCTTTTAAGTGCAGTCACTTGTGTATCCAAATTGGAGTTTACTGCTTTAAAATCGCTCTATCAAACACACAGACAAAATAGGGAGATGAATTATTCAACATTATAAAAACTTAGTTGTATTCCTTTCTTGTTTTCTATGGTTAGTATCAACTATTATTCCACCTATCAGGAGTATTGTTTGAAAATAAAATGTTCGAGTTACACAGTTTAATAAAGCAGCACCCTGCCCAAACTCATTCCTGGCTAGAACATTGTGAATAAAATATATATCATTTTCGCTCCTCCAACATATCTTTACAAACATTCATTCAGTTCAAATTTATTTGATAAGAATCTTGAGTAACCAAAAAAGTGGGACATTCCTGGAATAAATATGTAGTAAATAGTATCAATCTGCTGTCGCTTCCGTCAACACATTCCATATTTGACCAATTGGAGTGTAGTTTACATGTCGGATTGGACGAGGGAGTTTCTGGCACATGTTTGGATGCTGTTATCTAGTCAACAAGTTGGCTTTAAACAAGAAACGACGGGAAACGTCACAAACTGATAACTGCAGTACGCACACATTTGAACAGAAATCCTTCCGCATTTTAAAATATTTGATTTCGCTTCCGCGCGCTTCCACTTTAAACACTGGTTGGCGATTCTTTGTTTAATATCAGGAATCCCAACACTGATATCGCTTCATCAGTGATACAACAACAGAAGTAGGGAAATAGCCTCTAGGATACAAAAGGTTCACAGAGGTGTAAATTATACTGGCCTCGGTGGTGTCGTGGTTAAGCCATCGGACATAAGGCTGGTAGGTACAGGGTTCCACCCAGAGCGAGTTTTGACAACTCAATGGGTAGGTGTAAAGCCACTACACCATCTTTTCTCTCACTAACCACAAACAATTTACAACTAACTGACAGACAGCCCAGATAGCTCAAGTGTGTGCCCAGGACAGCGCGCTTGAATCTTAATTGGATATAAGCACGAAAATAAGCTGAAATGAAAATGTATAAATTAATTATATATTGTAACACGAAAAAAGAAGAATTTTGTTTAATGACACCAATGGAGCAGACTGTTTAATTAATCATTGGCTATTGAATGTCAAACATTCGGTAATTCTGACTCGTAGTCATCAGAGGAAACCCGCTACATTTTTCCATTAGAAGCAAGGGGTCTTTTATATGTACTTTCCCCACAGACAGGAAAGTACAAACCACGGCCTTTGATCAGTTGAGGTGCACTGGTTGGAACGAGAAAAACCCAGTCATTTGAATGGATCAACCGAGGTGATTCGATCCTGCGACGCAAGCACCTCAGGCAACCACTCAAATGACTGAGCTAAATCTCGCCCCTAGTATTACGTTTCTTGTTTTCATTTCAACTTATTTTCGTGCTTATAGCCAATTACGGTTCAAGCGCGCTGTCATGGGCACACTTCTCAGCTATCTGGGCTGTCTCTCCAGGACAGTGGGTTAGTTGTTAATTGTTAGTGATTAGTGTGAGAGAAGAGTGTGGAGTGGTTTTACACCTACCCATTGAGTCGTTAAAACTCGCTCTGGGTGGGAGCCGGCACCAGGTTGCGAACCCTGTACCTACCAGCCGTATGTCCGATGGTTTAACATTGACGCCACCGAGGCCGGTTCGTAATGCGAGTACCTTATATGTATTCATTGCCTGTCTTGTGGGGCGGGATGTATATCAGCCAGTGAAGCGCCCACATCAAGTGCTTGGGTCAGTGCATCGAATCCCCTCGGGGGACCCATTTTCTAAGTTTGTTTTTATCTGTCCCATTTAGCTCAGTCGGTTGAGTGCTCGCTTGAGGTGCTTGCGTCGCAGGATCGAACCACCTCGGTAGATCCATTCAGCTTATTGGTTTTTCTCGTTCCAACCAGTGCATCATAACTGGACAAAGGCCGTGGTATGTGCTTTCCTGTCTGTGGGAAAGTGCATATAAAAGATCCCTTGCTACATTAGAATAGAATGTAGCGGGTTTCCTCTAACGACCACGAGTCAGAATTACCAAATGTTTGACATCCAATAGCCGATGATTAAGAAATAAATGTGCTCCAGTGGTGTCGATAAAGAAAACAAACTTTTTTATCTGTACCAACTAATGACCCACAAGTTGTTTGTCGACTGAGTAGTCGCAGTCATCCCAAGGGCCAGACGTTTGTCCTGTCTGTGGCAAAGATTCCTGGCTGTTAATGGAAAATATAGCAGGTTTCCATAAACATACGGGCTTTCATTTTTATAGAGGGATAGACTGATTTTTGCCGAAAATACCCGAATCTGGATAACAACGTTTATTATATAACCATTACTACCAAATATATCGGGTTACAAACGAATCACTACACATTTATACATGGATTACAACTAATTTTGAGGGTAGAATGATATTTAAATAATTGGTAAAAAGGTTTGAGGTTATCACATTTTGCCCGTGTGCAGAGATACGGCTTTTAAAGTATTAATGGCAAGGTTGTCAGATATCCACAATTTTCACTATGCAAGAAAGACTATTCATCCGTTCAGTAAAATACTAGCATAATGATGTAAAACAAATGGAAATATCCTCCACCCTCGTATGCCTTGTCGTGTTAAGCAAAGGGTGAACAGAATTAGATTTTAGCACATGTACACGTACTGACACAGGCTACTGATATCAAATAGTACAAGGAATTTTATACAGGCAGACAAACATATATTTTATTAAAGTCTCATCTTATGTAAGGAAAAAATGCAATTTAAAATACAGTATAAAAGTACATGAGCCATTCCTTACAGGAACTATGAGAAAGTGTTAAACGAGACACCATATGCAATGGTATTCGATGCACCATCACCACCATAACCACCACTACTACCACCATCATCATTATCACCGTCATCGTCATCACAAACATCATCCTATTCATCACAGGGGATATAGGGGGCTATGCACCCTTTGAGCTCTAAGTTTGGTTTTGTTTCACAAGGAAAACGTTTGTTTTGTTTAATGACACTACTAGAGCACATTGATTAATTAAGCATCGGCTATTGGATGTCAAACATTCGGTAATCACCACCACCATCATCATTATCATCATCACCACCATCATCATCATCACCACCACCATCATCATCATCATCATCACCACCACCATATCATCACCAACATCATCATTATCATCATCATCATCATTACCATCATCATCACCACCATCATCATTATCATCATCATCATCATCAACAACATCATCATCATAATTACCATCAATACCATCATCATCATCACCACCATCAATATCATCATCATCATCATTACCATCATCATCACCACCTTCATCATCACCAACATCATTATCATCATCATCATCACCACCACCACCACCATCATCATCATCATCATCATCACCACCACCACCATCATCAATATCATCACTTAATCGTTAACGGACACAATTCCATCAAATCCACTTGCTCCAAGCGACCTTTATTTATTTATTTATTTATTTATAGTAAATTCCGAAACCGTAAAATTCTCTGAATGTTAAAATCTGGTTTTTGCAGAAACCCCGTGTCGTTGTTTAAATTCCACCCACTACAAACAATGTGTTTATTTCTCCAACGTCGATAAGGCAAATAGTTTGAGACAATGATGTCAAATAATTTAAATGACTTTTCCACACGAACACGAATCCTAATATTTAAAATATCGACTGAAGAAGTTCCTTCCGTAGGAAGTAATGACAAAAATACCGTGTTGCAATTTCTTATATTGTTTGCATGTTAAATTTTTAAATATTACAATCAATTAAAATATCAAAAAGTGCGTTTATGTTTTGTCACACAAAAGAAATAGCCAACTGGAATAAAAGGTTTTGTGTCTAACGCAATGGTTATGATTTTAAATACTCGAACAAACACAAAAAGGGGAAAAGTAGGCTCCCTCATCCCAAAATACATAAAAAGACCACCACGAGATCCCCCGGAAAGTTTTGTTTCCACCAAAAACACAAACCCACCCGTAACACCTAACCCCACCCCAAAAGGCCAATAAAACCTCAACAACAAAAAAACAAAAAAAAACAACAAAAAAAAAACAACTCACCAAAACCCCCACACAAAACAAATCAAACCCCCTTCCCCCCAAAAACAAACAAAACAAAACACTAGGGGACATAAGCTGTCAATCAAAACATGCATGTATGTATGTCATACCACTGTTTTCGATTTATAGAACACATGTTATGTTAAACAAAACTAACTCTTATTACTTAGAGATATCGTGGTGTTCGAGAAAGTGGACTTTGGGATAGAAAGCGTTTACTGTCTTAAAAGTTTGTTTTGTTTTATTTTCTTTAACGACGCCACTAGAGAACATTGAATTATTAATCATCGTCTATTGAATGTCAAACATTTGGTAATTTTGACATACAGTCTTAAAGAGGAAACCCGCTACATTTTTCCATTAGTAGCAAGGAATATTTTATATGCACCACGGCCTTTGATATACCGTTACTAGAAAGGCCATATAGTGATTGTGTGTCCTACAGACCTTCGGCTCTACTGGTCAGATGCACGGTTGGTCTGTGATCGATCCACGTCGGGGCTATTTCATGTTCCAGCCAGTGCTATTTCATTGGGCTATTTCATGTTCCAGCCAGTGCTATTTCAATGGGCTATTTCATGTTCCAGCCAGTGCTATTTCAATGGGCTATTTCATGTTCCAGCCAGTGCTATTTCATTGGGCTATTTCATGTTCCAGCCAGTGCTATTTCATTGGGCTATTTCATGTTCCAGCCAGTGCTATTTCAATGGGCTATTTCATGTTCCAGCCAGTGCTATTTCAATGGGCTATTTCATGTTCCAGCCAGTGCTATTTCATTGGGCTATTTCATGTTCCAGCCAGTGCTATTTCAATGGGCTATTTCATGTTCCAGCCAGTGCTATTTCAATGGGCTATTTCATGTTCCAGCCAGTGCACCACGACTGGTATATCAAAACAGTCACTTTCTATTAATGAAAAAATGTAGCAGGTTTCTTGTCTAAGACTATGTTTCAAAATTATCAAATGTTTGACATTCAATAGCCGATGATTAATAAATCAATGTGATCTAGTGAACAAAACAAGTTGCTTGTTGCTAGAAGGAAGGAAATGAATCGACGCACTCAACACATTTTATTTACTGTTATATGGCGTCGGACATATGGTTAAGGACCACACTGACATTGAGCGAGGAAACCCGCTGTTGCCACTTCATGGGTTACTCTTTACGATTAGCAGCCAGGGATCTTTTATATGCACCATCCCACTGGCTGGAACGGGAAATAGCTCAATGGGTCCACCGACGGGGCGCACTCCTAGACGGCTCGCGCATCAGGAGAGCGCTGTACCACTGAGCTACGCCCCGCCCCTTGTTGTTAGAAAGGCCGTATAGTTATAACACAGGTCGTTGGGTTTCCTACAGACGTTCGTGGCGTGATGTTACTCAGTAGTAAACCGTTCGCCTGAAGCTTGTTGGGTCGCTGGATTAAGCGCCATCTATTGACTAGGTTTTTTCCTCGTCTTCTTAACCAGTGTCCCTATATACCCCCCCCCCCCCTCTAGCCCTCTCCACCCCTTATCTCTCTGTCTCTGTGTCGGAGCGGGGTGTAGCCCAGTGATAAAACGGTCGCTTGAGGCGCGATCGATTTGAGATCGCTACCCGTCGGTGGGCCCATTGGGCTACTTCTCGTCCCAGCCAGTGCACCACGACTGGTATACCAAAGGCTGTAGTATGCGCTATCCTGTCTGTGGGATAGTGCATATAAAAGATCCCTTGCTACTAATGGAGAAAACAGCGGGTTTCATCTCTAAGACTATATGTCAAATTTAACAAACGATTGACATCCAATAGCCGACGATTAATAAATTAATGTGCTCTAGTGGTGTCGTTAAACAAAACAAACTTTAACTCGCTCTCTCTCACTAATCACTCTCTGTATCTCCATCGGTCTGTCTCTCTCTGTCTCTGCCTGTCTGTCTGTCTGTCTCTCTCTCTGTGTGTCTCTCCTCTCTCTCTCCCTCTCTCTCTCTCTCTCTCTCTCTCTCTCTCTCTCTCTCTCTGTTCCATTCTCTCTCTCCTCTTTCTCTCCCTCCCTCCATTTCTTTCTATCTCTCCCCTCTCGTTCAGTCTTCCTATCCTCCGCTCATTCTCTCTCTCTCTCTCTCTCTCTGTCTGTCTGTCTCTGTCTCTCTCTCCCTCCCCCTCTCTCTCTGTGTCTGTCTGTCCTGTCTGTCTGTCTCTCCCTCCCTCTCTCTCTCTCTCTCTCTCTCTCTCTCTCTCTCTCTCTCTCTCTCTCTCTCTCTCTCTCTCTCTCTCTCTCTCTCTCTCTCACCAAAGATCACATGTTTAAAATGACGAGCAGCTGTGGTGTTGTTAAACAGATATTCCTATCGTGTGTTGTTCCTAAGCCGATTCTCACAACCACATTGTTTTATAACACACAGCAGCCACGTAACGTAGCATTCTAAAGCTACGTAACCAATCATTGGTTGAAAACCCCAACGTCACCTGTATACCGGAAATGCAAATATTTGTTTTTAGTAAACTGATGAATCGGGCGGTATCACATGTACATGTAACAGATAGAAAAAACATAAAGAAAAACCATACAAGAAAAATAAAATAAATAAATCGGTTCTGAACAACCAGACAGTTTCCGCAATTGATTGTAAATTTACTCACCGACAAGTCGCTAATATCAGTTGGCTTGTTGCCAGATGGGATGTAGAATCAGCATCGAGCTTCCTTCTCACCACACACATACACACGCATTATTTCCCTTTCGTCTCGCCAATAATTTCCTTTTAATTTATGTTTTATTCCTTGCAATTAAAGCGTCATGGACACACACACATCTGCTTCTTTTCTTTTATCCCTTCTTTCTTTCTTTCTTTCTTTCTTTCTTTCTCTGTTTCGCAGGATCAAACCATCTCAGTGGATCCATTCAACTGAATAGGTTTTCTCTCGTTCCATCCGTTGTACATACTTTCCTGTCTGTGAGAAAATACATATAAAATAACCCTTATTACTAATGGAAAAATATAGCGGGTTTACTCTGATGACTATGTGTCAGAATTACCAAATGTTTGATATCCAATAGCCGAAGATTAAATCAATGATCTTTAGTGGTGTCGTTAACCAAAACAAACTTTAACTCTTTCTTTCTCTATTTCAATAATATTTAGTTCTGTTCATATTTAAATCGTATGAATATATTGTTGTCGTGATGTATATATGTAGATATGTCTCGTTTCAGCCAGTGCACCACGACTGGTATATCAAAGGCCGTGGTATGTGCTAGCCTGTCTGTGTGAAAGTGCATATAAAAGATCCCTTGCTATTAATGAACAAAATGTAGCAGGTTCCTATCTAAGACTATCATATATCAAATTACCAAATCTTTGACATCCAATAGCCTATGATTAATAAATCAATGTGCTTTAGTTGTGTCGTTAAACAAAACAAACTTGTTTTGTATATGTAAAACAGCCAACGTATGTAGGTAAAGCTGCATACGTTGTCTGTTCTAGCATGTCTTCATTCCTGCATTAAAAATTGGAATGAATCTTTATAAGTTGATAAAAATGTCTTAATGATATGTTTTCGTGTGAATTTTAGCTCTCTCCTTTTTTAAGATGCTGGGAAAAAGCAATATTGCATCATATTTGGAAATCTTTTTGCATTGAACTGCAAGGTCGCAAAGTTATCAGAGTTTAGTGATTCAGACGGCAAATTGAATATTGGAATTTTAACGTATTCCTTTTTATCATTCAACCTAGTGTGGGGGCTATTGTCGTTTTGAATATCTATGCATACATCGGGTACGGAAATCATTTAATACAATCAGCAATTTATGTTAAATGTATCTCTGGTGGGTAAATCAGTGCAAAATAATAATAATATTTTGTAACGCTTGGCGGTACTTAATTAATTTCCATGTGTATACTTGATTTGATTTAAATTATTTTTCCAGGTGTATACTTGTATAATATCACAAACAGTAAGAATAGAGCCTAAGAAACTTGATTTGATTTAAATTATTTTTCCAGGTGTATACTTGTATAATATCACAAACAGTAAGAATAGAGCCTAAGAAACTTGATTTGATTTAAATTATTTTTCCAGGTGTATACTTGTATAATATCACAAACAGTAAGAATAGAGTCTAAGAAACTTGATTTGATTTAAATTATTTTGCCTCACTTGTCCATTGGGGAGCGGGACGTAGCCCAGTGGTAAAGCGCTCGCTTGATGCGCGGTCGGTCTGGGATCGATCATCATCTGTGGGCCCATTGGGTTATTTCTTGTACCAGCCAGTGCACCACGACTGGTATAACTGAGGCCGTGGTATGTGCTATCCTGTCTGTGGGATGATGCACCTAAAAAACCCACTGGTACTAATGGAACACAGTAGCGGGTTTCCTCTAATAGCCGATGATTAATAAATCAATGTGCCCTAGTGGTGTCGTTAAACAAAACTTGTCCATTGCGCTCTGTCTTGTGCATGTTGATATTTGCCAGACAAGTACTGAGACAGTCTCTTGTTTTATATGCATTTTCAATATGGGCAGAACGGCGCATACCACGGCCAGCAAGGGATCTTTTATATGCACCATCCCACAGACAAGATAGCACATACCACGGCCTTTGATGTACCAGTCGTAGTGCACTGGCTGGAGCGAGAAATAGCGCAATGGGCCCACTGACGGGGATCGATCCTAAACCGACCGCGCATCAAGTGAGCGCTATACCACTGGGCTACTCCTCTCCCCTAGTTTTAATGAGTGCGTCCTAGACTGGATGTTGCGTCTGTAAAACGCATTCGTCCAGCCGCAATGAAATAATCGTATATGGTTTATATGCCCAGAACGCAAGCCACAGACGTAACAGACACAACAATCTGACCGCACGCACGCGCCGCATCCAATCTATACTCTTCAAACAAATTAGGGGAACTCTAATAAGAATTTACAATTGCCAAAATTGTAAGGTATATTAGCTGTGGGGAATGGTTATATGATAATAGTGAATTAATTGGGCAAACATTACAACTGGTAGTTCAGTATTACAGTAGGTTTTATGACCACCAAATATCTTAAAGGACGATTGGGGTCAGAAGTAAAATTTGAAAGTTGACTTTTTTTATCAGTAAATCGCAAATTCAAACAATAAAACTGACTAAACACAAAACAATAACAACTGTATGATCAACAGAATGAAAAAGACTGAGAGAAATAATGCTCCACAGTGATTAATCGACCTTCCTGGAAATTGTCAAAATCGAGAATGACACCCCACGCACGTGTACGGGGCAACTGCGTGATACACGTGCAAACTATGGAATGTGTTTCGGTGTGTTGATAAACAGACCTGAACGTTCTTTACTAGGATGTCTGTGGTCAAAACGTATGTTCGGTCTAATAGTTGATATTAACATTAATATTTCAGGTTCCCCTACTTTTGTTGAAGGGTATATATGAGTCGTTACATCCAGATTCCTTTAGAAGAGAGTTTATTGTTCCATTCAGTGCACCACAACTGGCCAAAGGTCGTGGTATATGCCTTTCTGTCTGTGGGAAATTGCATATAAAAGATATAAAAAATGTAGCGTTTCCTCTGATGACTACGAGTCAGAATCACCAAATGTTTGACATCCAATAACCGACGATTACTTAATCAATGAGCTCTAGTGGTGTCGTTAAACAAACAAACAAACTTTAAGACAGTTTCGGAAAGGTTTCATTTCATACACACTTACGTTACGTCGAGGTTCAACACACACCTCGGCTATCTGAGCTGTCTGGCCAAGTCAGTGGGTTAGTTGTTAGTGAGAGAGAAGTCGCTATAGTGGTCTTACACCTACCTATTGAGTCCTTAACATGCACGGTGGAAGAAAGCTGACATTGGGGGAGGTGTGTGTGTGTGTGGGGGGGGGGGGGGCGACTGAGATCAAGGAGGCAAAGCAAAGTTTCTAAGGGGTACGGGGGTATGCGCCTCAGTACAATTTAGAAAAGTAGGTGTCCTGGTATGCAATTTCCTGCATTCTACAAGTAAAATTCATTTCTGCCTTGAGATTTACAACCAATAATAGTTTTGATACCCTCTCCTACCCCATGTGCCTGCTTAAACACGCTCTGGGTGGGAGCCGGTAGCGGGAGGCGAACCCAGTTCCTATCAGTCTTCAGTTCGATGGTTTAATCACACTACACCACCGAATCCGGCAATGTATCCCTAGCTTGCTCAGTTTACTTTAGACTGTTTTATTTGTGTAGTCTTATTGATTAACCCTTTTGAACTCACAAACGCTTGTCCTGTCGACCCCGCCATGAGTGCCACCATTGACTCAGCGCTATTAATAGCTATTGTCAAATAGTGGGCTATCTTTGTTGTGACATAGCACGCGACATCAAGATCGGCGTTTTAAGACCAGCGAATCAAAAAGTCAAGAAATCGCGTTTTGAACTTAAAGTACTCAATATGCCAGATACAGCAGTATTAAATATCCATCTTAATACATTAATCTTGTTTGCTACCACGATTATTTGATGGATAAAATGGTCGACGGAAAAGGGAAGGAATATGTGTTTAACGACACCTCAGCAGATTTTAATCTACAACTATTCCTTAGCTGTCGGAAGCGGTGTGATAAAAGATTATTCATTGTTCCCCAACGTCCCAGTTAGGTCCAAAATACACCGAAGCTGGGTGTGGGCCTGGGTCTTGTTCTGGGTCTAGCGAGTGTGGCAAAGATTCCATGTCTGGTGTATTTTAACGTCTGAGTCTTTAACTGTTATGTGTATTCAGCTGCATTGATATCTTTGGATATATTTTGTTCTATAAACAGCAACACTAATTATGCAAATTCTACTTTAATTGATATATATATCTTTCCTGTTGTTTGTTTGTTCAGTTCTACGACTAATTCCTGATGTGATGCTTTAAGTGTTAAGTAACAACCTGACACATTCACTGCGATGGCGGGCGGCATGTAGCCCAGTGGTAAAGCGCCCGCTCGATGCGCGGTCGGTCTCGGATCGATCGCCGTCAGTGGGACCATTGGGCTATTTCTCGTTCCAGTCAGTGCACCACGACTGGTATATCAAAGGCTGTGGTATGTACTACCCTGTCTGTGGGATGGTACATATAAAATATTCCTTGCTGCTAATCGAAAAGAGTAATCGATGAAGTGGCGACAGCGGGTTTCATCTCTCAGTATCTGTGTGGTCCGTAACCATATGTCTGACGCCATATAACCGTAAATAAAATGTGTTGAGTGCGATGAAACAAAATGGCTGTGCCCGTTATGTGTAAAAGCCGTCACATGTTTACCGTTATATTAATGAAGCATACCAATATACTTGTTGATTTTAAACAATAATCTGCAGTAGATATTGCTGAATATGCATACCAGTCCAAAAGCCTTGCTTAAGGATTCCTTTAAGAAAAAATAAATAAAATGTGGCTGACACAGGCTACAGCTCCCAGTCTGGTAGTGTGAAAATACAGAACATGTTCTATATCGTGTGTTGCCAGATCTGTAATTCGCGCGAACACAGATGTTTTGTCAGATGTTTTGACACATTTGATATAGTGCGTCTCATTTTCGATTGGCATCATGCTCGCTGGACCGACCCAGATCCAGACCCGGTGTGTTTTGGGACTTAAAAGGCGAATTTAAGTTTGATTTGTTTAACGACACCACTAGACCACATTGATTTATTAACCATTAGCTATTGGATGTCAAACATTTGGTAATTTTGACATATAGTCGTAAGAGGAAACCCGCTACATTTTTCCATTAGTAGCAAGGTTTTTGTTTTATATACACCATACCAATCGTGGTGCACTGGCTGGAACGAGAAATAGCCCAAAAGGCCCAATGACGGGGATCGATCTCAAGACAAATTTATTACTTACCCTCAGGGTTCTATCATCTTCCAACGTCTGTATTTTGTATCCGTGTATTTATTATCGATCATGGTAAACGTCGACACTTGGTCTAAAGTGATAGAAATATCGCTGCCGCCACATGGCTACTCCTACTGACTATAAGCAAGACATATGACCGTACATATCAAGCCATTTCATATGCCAGACTTCCTCAATGCCACCATCCACTCACCCCACTCACACAAAATAATAAAATAATAATAATAAAAATCCCGATAAATCCCCAAAACCCCCCCCACCCCCCCAACCCCCCCCCCAAAAAAAAACCCCCAGCCCAACCCAACCCAACAAAACACAATGGAAACTGCTGCTTTAGTTTAGCTATTAGGGTGCCTTGAACCCGTTTTCACCTCCCTCCGCACCCTCCCTATGTATTCTAGTCTTGGTACGGCTGTGGTTTATAGTCAAGACTATTACAAATGTAACACGATATACATATAGTGTGGGTTCCCAATGTGGGTGGCTCCACCAATATGAAATCCTGTAAAGCGAGACAGCTTTATTAAAAACGTATCTATTCTATCTTGCATAATTCTTTTCTTGATTTTTGGCCTGTCAAGCTTGCATAGTTGCGGGGTTTCTTTGGGGTTTTTTTTGTTTGCGTTTTAATAAAACCCCAATTAATATATTTTTTATGGTTTTCATTTCGTATTGACTGACTAAAGCAATATTGGTATTATGTTTACCACATCTCCTTACACTGTTTCCATAGTTGAACTATAGCGGCCTCGGTGATGTCGTGGTTAAGCCATCGGACATACGGCTTGTAGGTATTGGGTTCGAAGCCCGGTACCGGCTCCCACACATAACGAGTTTTAACGACTCATCGGGCAGTGTAAGACCTCTACACTCTCTTTTCTCTCACTAACCACAAACCCACTGTGACAACGTGCTTGAAACTTAATTGGATATAAACACAAAAATAAGTTAAAATGAATGAAAGTTGAACTATAACGGGTTTTTTTATATTTTTATTTTTAAAAATCTTTCTGAAGACTTTATTTTGATGTTATTTTAACATATGCTATTGTATCATGCATGAATGTGACTCTTTTCACAGTTGCTTTTTAAGACCATATTATGTTAAAATTACCAAATGTTTGACATCCATTAGCCGGTGATTAATAAATCAATGTGCTCTAATGATGTCGTTAAACAAAACAAACAAACTTTTAGAACTGATACTTTTAGAATTGTTGTATTGATGTGTTATCGTTTGAATTTGCTGTACTCTCGATAAGCAATACGTGGGTATTTTATATAGGTTTTTTTATGTTATTGTTCTGGGTTTTTTTTTACTTATTTGTTGATTTGTGTGTGCGTTTTTTTTAATTCATCGTCTTTTTTGCTGGGTGTCGTTAAATATTCATTTTACTTCGATTTTACTTCGATTTCTAATTTATGTTATGTTGTATGGGTGATCCAGCCAATCCAATTTTCTTCTTCTCCTCCCTGCACAATTTCCTACACGTGTTCTTTTGCAATACATTAAATAGAGAATAATTAAAATGAGCGGCCGTTAGATACCGTTTATCTCACAACGAGTTGTTTTAAAACTACCGAGCGAAAGCGAGTTGGATACGGTTTTAAACGAGTTGTAAGATAAATGATATATAACGGACACAAATGTAGTATTCTATTTCTTACATATCTTCAGAAAACAATTTTAAAATAAATTTAAACGCCTTTTCCAACTAAAACCTTTGTACGGACCTAGTGCTTAAAGTTAACTTGAGCGTCACAGACAAGTCAACTTCAAACAACTTGTACGTCACAGACAAGTCAATTTCAAACAACTTGTACGTCACAGACAAGTCAATTTCAGGTTAACCTGTACGTCACATCTTGTGATCGATTTCTATTGTACTTTTCCATTGGGTGGTACGGCATTGGTGACCTGGTCATTACTTGGGTGTAGCCAGTCGTACGTCTGTAAAATGTTATCGCATGTATATGTGTTAACAAATATGTGTTGTCAAAAATAACGAATGATGTTCTCACCAACGGGCGTGTAAGACGATTTTATAATGAAATAACGACATATAAGTTAGGTCGCCGGAGTTTGTACTGCACAGCTATAATACGATTTGTGATATATCAACATATTCTTCCCGTCTTCTTTCCTTTCATTTTCGATTATACATTATAATGGTTTTGAAATTTTGTTCATATTTGTTTTACTTTATTTTTTTCAGATCCAGAATACAAAAGAGTATGTTATTACACGAACTGGTCTCAATACCGGAAGCAGCCCGCCAGATTCTTCCCGTTTAATATTGACCCTTTTCTGTGTACGCACCTCATCTTTGCGTTCGCTAAAGTGGATTACAATGGTCACCTGGCTCCGTATGAGTGGAACGACATACAGTATCCTCGTAAGTAATCGGAATTCAGTAAGGCAGCAATCTCGTGTCACCCTATTATAACTAGTGTTGGCAAGTGGTGGGAATTTAAAGGAGCAGACCCTAGTTTCAGGCAACACACGACCATTTGTTGTGCCATTACTTCCTGTGGTAGTTTAATATAGTCCGGTTTAGGAAACAGTTCATCATAAAAATACTACACAATTCTGATATGCCCTTTGAAATCTTTCTTTGATGATTACACGTAGGTTGACCTCTGTAGTATTTAAATAACCCATTGGTTTCAAATCACTTGCTATAATGTAGTACTGACTGATATAACACGGGGTGGTACTTTGACATGAGGGTGGCTGACTGACTGAAAACAATTGTGGTCGACCTATGTTGAAATTTTACATGGTACTTGTTAGCTGAGAGCACTCCCTAAAATTAGTAGTCACATGACCATCTCGATAAAGTTCAATTTTTCACAGAATATATTCTAAAATAGAAATTGTTTTGAACTGCATGGAGTAATTAATGGTGGTGTGACACCTTCAGTCCGTGACAATGGACAATACGTTTACGTTATTCGGTGATGTTTATATGAGAAAATACCGTCTAAAAATAACAGAGCTTGTCTCAATAATCATTACTTCTCAGACGAACGTGCGTTTTTAGAATTATGATAAATGCATTTTGGGGTATTGCAAAAAGCTGGATCACTGTAAATATTTTCATTTAAAATTATCAAAAACGACTTTAAATAGTAGAAAATACGTCGTGATGCTTAAAAACTAGGATATGTCACTTTAAGGACAGGGACATACATGTAACCCAGTGGTAAAGCGGTCGTTTAATGCGCAGTCGGTCTAGGATCAATCCCCGTCGGTGGGCCCATTGGACTATTTCTCCTTCCAACCAGTGTACATAGACAGCTACATCAAATGCCGTGGCATGTGCTATCCTGTCTGACTCTGTAGGATATTACATATAAAAGAGCCCTTCCTATCAATAGAAAAATCAAGCGGGTTTTCTCTCTAAGACCATATGTTCAAATTACCAAAATATGCAATCTGATTAAAATTAGCTCTACTGGGTCTACCAGTAGATCTAACAACATTGTGTGGACTCCCATGTCCAGGTGACATTTCATCTATAAATAACAATTTTAATATCGACCAAATAGACTTCGCCTTTCATAGCGTTATTCGGGAGCATACAAACTATAAAAATATCGGGCGAGACTATTTATACAATAGTCAAACTTGTTGGTCTATTTCAACATTGAAAAACACATGGGGGGGGGGGGGAGTGCAGTAATAAACTCTGGATTGTATACTAGTATAAACAGATTTTATGGCTATATCATCACGGTTTTTTTTCGTCTTGAAACGAATTTTATATAAAATTTTATATTGCAATTAGTTTCCGGCATACTTCGTATTTCACCCGAATCATTTCATATACTCTCGGCATAATCCCAAATGTTTTCAAATTCTTTTCAAATCACTGGCATGATTTTGCAAGTAAGGTTTTGATTGGTCGAATGAAAGGTCAACTGGACATGAGCTCCAACGGGCTGCTGTTAGATCCACATGTAATAGTGGAGCTAATTTTAATTAGATTGCAAAATGTGTGGCATCCAATAGCCGATGATTAATAAAAATCAATTTACTCTAGTAGTGTCGTTAAACAAAACAAACTTTATCACGAACCGGTTGTTATGATGGTAGTGCGGCCCTGAATAAATCATTTCATGATCAGACAAGATTTTCATGAATTCGTGATGGATAACAAAGATATTTTCGCAATTCGTTTTGACAATTCGAGAAAACATACAGACTAACACAGTACAGTACAGTAGTTGTTAGACACCATTTATTTGAGTTAACTGACTGGGCTAACTCGCGCTGCCCACAAGAAAACAAATACCAGCCACAATGTATTTTACATCTATTCCATCATTTAAACTAGAAGAGCAATGACGAATGATGAGCGTCTACACGACAATCAATGGTGAGATTACATCTTTAATAGTGGCGGGACGTAGTCCATTGGTAAATCGGTCGGTCTGGGATCGATCCCCGTCGGTGGGCCCATTGGGCTATTTCTCGTTCTAGCCAGTGCACCACGACTGGTATATCAAAGGCCGTAATATGTACTATCTTGTTTGTGGGATGGTGCATATAAACGATCCCACGCTATTAATGGAAAAAGGTAGCGGATTTCCTTTCCAAGACTATTTGTGAAAATTACCAAATGTTTGACATCCAATAGCCGATGATTAAAGAAATCTTTTATATCCACTTTCCTGGAAAGCACATACTACGTCCTTTGACCAGTTGTGGTGCAATGATTGGTAGGAGAAAAACCAGTTGAACGAATCCAAAGAGGTGGTTCGATCCTACGACGCTAGCACCTGAGGCGAGCGCTCAATCGACTGTGCTAAATCCCGCCCCTGAAACATTTAATGCGGATCCATTGCATTGCCGGTGTAATAGCCCAAAATATACCCCCGCCAAACTATACCCGGGGTATAAACTGAACTAGCCCAGAATATACCCCCGCCAAACTATACCCGGGGTATAAACTGAACTAGCCCAAACTATACCCCCGCCAAACTATACCCGGGGTATAAACTGAACTAGCCCAAACTATACCCCCGCCAAACTATACCCGGGGTATAAACTGAACTAGCCCAGAATATACCCCCGCCAAACTATACCCGGGGTATAAACTGAACTAGCCCAAACTATACCCCCGCCAAACTATACCCGGGGTATAAACTGAACTAGCCCAAAATATACCCCCTCCAAACTATACCCGGGGTATAAACTGAACTAGCCCAAAATATACCCCCGCCGAACTATACCCGGGGTATAAACTGAACTAGCCCAAAATATACCCCCGCCAAAATATACCCGGGGTATAAAGTGGACTAGCCCAAACTATACCCGGGGTATAAACTGGACTAGCCCAAACTATACCCCCGCCAAAATATACCCGGGGTATAAACTGAACTAGTCCAGAATATACCCCCGCCAAAATATACCCGGGGTATAAACTGAACTAGCCCAAACTATACCCCCGCCAAAATATACCCGGGGTATAAACTGAACTAGCCCAAACTATACCCCCGCCAAAATATACCCGGGGTATAAACTGAAGAATATACCCCCGCCAAACTATACCCGGGGTATAAACTGAACTAGCCCAGAATATACCCCCGCCAAAATATACCCGGGGTATAAACTGAACTAGCCCAGAATATACCCCCGCTATACTATACCCGGGGTATAAACTGAACTAGCCCAGAATATACCCCCGCCAAATTATACCCGGGGTATAAACTGAACTAGCCCAGAATATACCCCCGCCAAACTATACTCGGGGTATAAACTGAACTAGCCCAGAATATACCCCCGCCAAACTATACCCGGGGTATAAACTGAACTAGCCCAAAATATACCCCCGCCAAACTATACCCGGGATATAAACTGAACTAGCCCAGAATATACCCCCGCCAAACTATACCCGGGGTATAAACTGAACTAGCCCAAAATATACCCCCGCCAACCTATACCCGGGGTATAAACTGAACTAGCCCAGAATATACCCCCGCCAAACTATACCCGGGGTATAAAGTGGACTAGCCCAGAATATACCCCCGCCAACCTATACCCGGGGTATAAACTGAACTAGCCCAGAATATACCCCCGCCAAACTATACCCGGGATATAAACTGAACTAGCCCAGAATATACCCCCGCCAAACTATACCCGGGGTATAAAAGAGGCTAGCCCAGAATATACATCTCTTTTATGAGATCAATAGTTGCTTTTCTTTTAAAGCGTTTATTATTTATTTATTTATTTATTTACTTATTTACTTATTTATTTATTATGTATACAGGTTAATAATAAAAAACGAGGGTTATATTTATGTTTATGTTTAAGGTTAGGGGTATAAAACAGGCTAGCCCAGTTTAACCCCGCGTATAGTTTGGCGGGGGGTATATTTTAGGATGTTGCACCGGGATAAAGTTCTGTGGTGCAGCGTTGGCCTGTTTGATAACGGTGGGTACCCCTCTCTCTATCTCTCTCTCTCGTGCCTGTCGCAACCACATTCTATATTTGCCTGCCGTCTTATAGAAAAATGTCTCTCTTTCTGTCTCTGTGTCTCTGTCCGTGTTTCTGTTTCTGTCTGTCTCTGTCAGTCTGTGTCTCTGTGTGTCTGTCTGTCTGTCTGTCTGTCTGTCTGTCTCTCTCTCTCTCTCTCTCTCTCTCTCTCTCTCTCTCTCTCTCTCTCTCTCTCTCTCTCTCTCTCTCTCTCTCTCTCTCTCAAGTCGAAATAGCCATAAATATATTTGGTTTAAAATGTATAGAGCAGTCATTAAACAAACAGTTGGATCCCTTTCCTTTGTATCGCATGGGTACATTGCTTAATACATAAATAAAGTGATATATTTTTGTTTTCTCCTATCAAATATTTACAAACAATTCACTGGTTTAACCTAGGCTTCATTATCTTATTATCTTAATAAAAAATTAAGTAATCTATTTTCGTTTTCTCCTATCAGATTTCTACAAACAATTTACTGGTTTAACCAAGTGATTTCCTTTTTTCTTTCATTATATGATTATACTGCTTAATATGGGCCGGACGTAGTCCAGTGGTAAAGCGCTCGCTTGTTGCGCGGTCGGTTTAGGATCGATCCCTGTCAATGGGCCCATTGGGCTATTTCTCCAGTGCACCACGACTGGTATATCAAAGTATGTGGTATGTGCTATCCTGTCTGTGGGATGGGGAATATAAAAGACTCCTTGCTAGAAAAATGTAGTAGGTTTCCTCTCTAAGACTATGTCAGAATAACCAAATGTTTGCCATCCAGTAGCCGATGATTAATAAATCAATGTGCTCTAGTGGTGTCGTTAAACAAAACAAACTTAAAAACAAACTGTTTGTGATGACATCTGTTGGTCCACTGCATGTAGCCTGTCAGATTATCACCGGATTCGGTGGTGTCGTGATTAAGCCATCGGACATAAGGCTGGTAGGTACTGAGTTCACATCCCGGTACCGGCTCCCACCCAGAGCGAGTTTTAACAAACTTCAACTTTAACTTTACACTGCATAATAAAAAAACAACAACCTATTTTTGTTTTCTTCTATCAGATCTCTACAAACAGTTCACAGGTTTGAAGACCAAGAACCCACACTTGAAAACTCTGTTGGCGGTAGGCGGATGGACACACGGATCCCGACCCTTCACGGACATGGCGAAAACAAAAGTAGGACGTCAGTCATTTATAGACCACGCCATCCAGTATCTGCGTACGCACAACTTTGACGGTCTTGACCTTGACTGGGAATATCCAGCGAATCGTGGCAGTCCTAAAGAAGACAGAAAGAGATTTTCAGAACTTGTTATGGTAAGCAAGGAATGAAATAGAGAATAATACATGAGTGGCTGTTAGATACCATTTATCTTAAGTTGTTTTAAAATGTATCTAACGAGCAAAAGCGAGTTTGGTACGTTTTTAAACAACGAGTTGTGAGATAAATGGTATCTAACGGACACGAATGTATTATTCTATTTCTTATATATCCTCAAAAACCAGGTTTTAAGCAAATTTTTACATCTTTTTCGATTAAAAGTTATTTACAGCCCTTGCACTTATGCGTTACAGATAAATGATTGTCAGGTTGACTATACGTCACAGTGTAATCGATTTCGATCGTGCTCTTGTTTTCATTGGATGTATGGCATTGGTGGCCTGGGCCGACGCTTTATAAAACTTTTAGAGTCCAGACTCAATCTCTAATGACGTCACATGCATTCAATTAGTATGATGTTGTCATGACATTAGTGTTTCGGACTCTATTAGAGTCTCGAGTCTAGATTAATTTTTTTATAAGCACCAGGCCAGGACATCACCTAGGAGCAGCCAGGCTTAAAATGTTAATGTGTAAACAACTGTGTGTTATGAAACATAACGAATGATGTTCTCACCAACATGTGTGAACGAATGAATGCTTAACGACAAACACACCGGTTGTTAGGTGTCAAACAATGGTAACTGTATAAATGAATGCTTAACGACAAACACACCGGTTGTTAGGTGTCAAACAATGGTAACTGTACGAATGAATGCTTAACGACAAACACATCGGTTGTTAGGTGTCAAACAATGGTAACTGTACGAATGAATGCTTAACGACAAAGACACCGGTTGTTAGGTGTCAAACAATGGTAACTGTACGAATGAATGCTTAACGACAAACACACCGGTTGTTAGGTGTCAAACAATGGTAACTGTACGAATGAATGCTTAACGACAAACACACCGGTTGTTAGGTGTCAAACAATGGTAACTGTACGAATGAATCGATACCAATATCAGTATAAACAGTCAAATGTTAAACACAGGCTAAACAACTGTACAAAATTACAACGCAACCGTCGAGTTGGCCAACTTCGTCGTGACAGTTGACAGTCTGAGACTAGCATTACTCTTAAAATCAGCCTCGGTGACGTCGTGATTAAATCATCGGACAAAAGATTGGTAGGTACAAGGATCGCAGCCCGGTACCGGCTCCCACCCAGAGCGAGTGTTAACGACTCAGTGGGTAGGTGTAACGCCATTACACCCTCTTGTTTTCTCCTAACCATTAACACCTAACCCACTCTCCTGGACAGACATCCCAGATAGCTGTGGTGTGTGCCCAAGACAGCGTGCATGAACCTTAATTGGAAGCATGGAAGCACGGAAATAAAGTGAAATTGAATATTTAAAAAAAAATGAAATCCGGTATCGTGGAGAGATGTAAAAACAGGTTCAGTAATTATGCTATGCAGTCACATTATTGAATTTAGCTATGCATTCAAAGGAAGCTACCTCACAACTGGTATGTCAAAGGTCCTGGTATTTACCATCCTGTCTGTGGGATGGTGCATATAAAATATCCCTTGGTGTTAATTGAGAAATATTACTGCAGGTTATCTCTCTAAAACTATGCGTCACAATTACTAATTATTAGCCATATGGTTAAGGGGAAATGATACTATTCTGTACAGTTTCACATATTATAGATATATCTTTATATTACTGGAATGTCCAAAAACAATCATAGGTCACCGAACAAAATTTTGATCCACGGACCATAAAGTGAATAGGTATATGAATCACTATGACGTTTCCTTTTTTCCGTGTGTAGTCTAATCAAGCATGATTTATATTCATTAACCATATTTAATTTAAAACTTTTATTGGTAGTGCAACAAAGAGAACAGTAGTTGTGTTGTTTAAAATAACATCCAGCAGACACACAAGTACATATCTTCACTACTAACACGGAGTTTTAAATACATTAGAACTAAAGGAAAAAGTGACTTTTTAAAACATTTACTGACTATTTACTTTACAATTGTATACAGAATCTAAACATCATTACACATTTTTCATTTGTGCACATATAGTAATGCTGGATGAGTAAACCAATACAAGATAATAAAAACTGTTTCACAGTCAGAGCTTGAAGTACCCCATATATAGATACAAATTCATAAACAAAATTCCACCATAAATCGTTTGAGCACTTTTGTTTTGAGTGATCAACTATGTTCTTAAAAACACAAACAGTACAAATAACATTATTTTCCATTAAAAATTCCTTTGTGGATTTGGGTGAGACATATCTGTATCTACTGAAACAGATGTCATAAAATGACCTGCCTGTCAAACGTGACGAACTAGTCAAACAAATTACATTAAGACGTGTGATATTTTATTGAATAAGAAAACAAAATGACAGTCATGTGATTGCCGTCCATTTTAGGACTAACATGGAAATACATCACAATTGTTTGTAATTTTTAAAATTTAATTTCACAGAACATCATCTGTTTTTGCCCAAACTGTTTTCCTTTTTTCCCTACGTTGACACTCACAAAAAATGATATAAGAGAAAGAAAGAAATGTTTTATTTAACGACGCACTCAACACATTTTTTTTTATTTACGGTTATATGGCGTCAGACATATGGTTAAGGACCACACAGATTTTGAGAGGAAACCCGCTGTCGCCACTACATGGGCTACTCTTCCGATTTGCAGCAAGGGATCTTTTATTTGCGCTTCCCACAGGCAGGACAGCACAAAACATGGCCTTTGTTGAACCAGTTATGGATCACTGGTCGGTGCAAGTGGTTTACACCTACCCATTGAGCCTTGCGGAGCACTCACTCAGGGTTTGGAGTCGGTATCTGGATTAAAAATCCCATGCCTCGACTGGGATCCGAACCCAGTACCTACCAGCCTGTAGACCGATGGCCTACCACGACGCCACCGAGGCCGGTATATATGAGAAAACATATTTTGAAAACTAAAAGCAGACTATGGCTATTAGCCTATATAGACGGACGGTATTTTGTTACGTCATTGTTTCGGCGCTAAACCGTCACGCCACGCTGTCAACGACTATATTAAACAATGGAGCCACCGAGTTCTATCTAAAGTTAAAAAAGTTAAAGTTTATTTTCTTTAACGACACCGCTAGAGCACATTGATTTATTAATCATCGGGTATTGGATGTCAAACATTTGGTAATTTTAGAGAGAAAACCCGCTACATTGTTCCATTAGTAGCAAAAGATAGTTTATATGCACCATCCAACAGACAGGATAGCACATACCACGGTTTTCAGTATACCAGCCGTAGTGCACTGGCTGGAACGAGAAGTAGCCCATTGGGCCCACCGATTGGTATCGATCCCAAACTGACCGCGTGTTAGGCGACTATTTTGCCACTGGGTTATGTGCCGTCCCACTCTAGTAGTTTTTAGTGGCAGTCTTCAAGCAGGCAGGTCAGCCCCTCTTGAACCATGTGCTGGAAATGGAAACTGAATATATAACAGGTTACGTTTAGCACTCACATACATTAAGAGACTTGAATTGCAAACTGAATATGTAACATGTTACATTTAGCATTCACATACATTAACAGAATGGAGTTACACATTGAATATGTTACATTTAGCATTAATATACTTTAACATACTTGAATTGCAAACTGAGTATGTAACAGGCTACGTTTAGTATCCATATACTTTAACAGCCGGTAAACATTCACAATACTATATTTATAGGATATTAAACGAGCTTCCATTTTGTATCATGTGTATGTCCCCAGTGAAATAATTTTCAATTGTTACGAGATTTGGCGAGTGGCAATGCAAATTATTTCACAAGGGACATAAACATGATACGAAATGGTAGCGAGTTTAATATTCTTTTTATGACCCTTAATCATTCTTAATTTATATCACTCAACTCGCTTGGTTGACGTTATTGTAACGTTGGGACGTATCACTTTGATATATACCAATATATATTTTGGTCAGTTATGTAATATTATGTTTTTTTACCCATATGTTTAAAACTATTTTGGTACATATCAAAGTGATACGCTCCACTTGGCGTTACGCAAAGTGGGACGTAAGACTTCGATGTAATCGATTGGCGCAATACAACTTTACAGGAACGTCAACCAGTTGAGTGATATAAATTAAAATCGATTGTGCGTAATAAATAGGATATTAAACTCGCTACCATTTCGTATCATGTTTATGTATCTCGTGAAATAAACATGATACGAAATGGAAGGTCGATTAATATGCTATAAATATTGTCCATGCATTAATGCAGTATTACACATGTATACAATATTCACACGATCATAATTCATCATGCACTCTGTGTAAGATTCTATTACTCGTACTTTGATTTTGATTAATTTTTGTTTTGGTTTATTGAATGTTTTGACTGAATGATTGAATAAATAATTTGTTGGTTGTTGGGTTTATTCATTATTGTTTGTTATGATGATGATGATCACCACCACCATCACCATCACCATCAGTCATATTTTTAAATTCTTCATCAAATATTTAGAGTGAAACCTCTCTAAACTGGACACCCAAAGGACCATGCAAAAAAATCCGGTTTTAAGAGGTGACGGGTTTAGAGAGGCTATATGGTCTATACTGATATCTATATTCAAATTCAAATTCGAAATATTTTATTTGTTCTACGTTTGACCACCCCGTAACAATGAGTGGCGCGTTACATGTATATAACATAAAATAAAACACACTGGGGCCCATTTCGCTAAACATCGTAAGTTTACGTCTGCTACTAGCAGTTATACCGGTCGTGCGTTTACACGTGTTTGACATCAGTTTCACGCAAAACATTACACCATTACGGAAGCTGGAGTATTTTCAAGACAATTTTTTTTTTTAAATATGTCTTCTTGTAACTATATGTGTTGAACTATGATAGTAATAAGAGTTGTGATTTAGTCGTAGATTTACGTTTACGTGCAAAACTAGTATTACGATGTTTTGTGAAATTGGGCCCTGATCTTTATAAAGGGACTGTGTGAAATGTGTTGAGGGGTTTTCACTGTATATGATGCCTGATTTTCGTCTCTCTTCCTTCAGGAACTCAAGGCCGCGTTCATTGACGAAGCGTCCAGGACGGGTAAAGAGCGCCTTCTGTTAGCTGCGGCAGTTGCTGCTGGGGTCAAAATCGCTGAGTCAGCATACGAAGTGACGATTATAAACAAGTAAGTAATGCATTAACCTTTATTTTTTCATTTCAGCTTATATTATATATATATATATATATTTATTTATTTATATCCAATTAAGGTTCAAGCACGCTCTCCTGAGCAGACACCTCAGCTATCTGGACTGTCTGTCCAGGGCAGTGGGTTAGTTGTTAGTTGGTTAGTGGTTAGTGAGAGAGAGAAGAGGGTGTAGTGGCCTTACACCTACCCACTGAGCCCTTAAGAACTCGCTCTGGGTTGGAGCTGGTACCGGGCTGCGAACTCTGTACCTACCAGCCTGTAGTCCGATGGCTTAGCCACTGCGCCACCGAGGCAGGTCATTAAGTCAATACTTTTCTTAATGTGCAGGGCGAGTTACTTCCCTCTATTTAGCAAATTTAAAATGGCGAGCAAATGTTTTATGTTGTCGTGTGAAGATTTATTTTGATAATAATGATGCAAGTACTTCAATCGGGATTTAGCGAGTACGGTAGGTTATACATTTTTGGTTTGTGGGTCCATTTGTTGTACTATTTCGGTTGAGAAACGATTAAAACATGGTGCCACAAGTTTTGAATACCAACTATATATAGGGTATGTAACAATATTCGGACGTAGAAAGAACCATACTTTCTGTGTCGACTTGGTTTTGACAGAGACAATGTTTGTACGTACTCTAAACATGGTTTTTGTTAAAAATGAATCCAGTAGTCAAAAGGTTAGCGTATTGTCGCCGTATTACTACTAATATCATCAACGATCATACACAAGGTTAGCGTATTGTCGCCGTACTACTACTAATATCATCAACGATCATACACAAGGTTAGCGTATTGTCGCCGTGTTACTACTAATATCATCAACGATCATACACAAGGTTAGCGTATTGTCGCCGTGTTACTACTAATATCATCAACGATCATACACAAGGTTAGCGTATTGTCGCCGTGTTACTACTAATATCATCAACGATCAGACACACGGTTAGCGTATTGTCGCCGTGTTACTACTAATATCATCAACGATCAGACACAAGGTTAGCGTATTGTCGCCGTGTGACTACTAATATCATCAACGATCATACACAAGGTTAGCGTATTGTCGCCGTGTGACTACTAATATCATCAACGATCATACACAAGGTTAGCGTATTGTCGCCGTATTGTCGCCGTATTACTACTAATATCATCAACCATCATACACAAGGTTAGCGTATTGTCGCCGTGTTACTACTAATATCATCAACGATCATACACAAGGTTAGCGTATTGTCGCCGTGTTACTACTAATATCATCAACGATCATACACAAGGTTAGCGTATTGTCGCCGTGTTACTACTAATATCATCAACGATCATACACAAGAAAGTAGGGCCTGGATTTACCTCAGTCGGTTTTCGCTCGCTTGAGGTGCTTGCGACGCAGGATTCATTCAACTGATTGAGGTTTTTTTCTCGTTCCAACCAATGCGCCACAACCGGTTAAAGACCGTGGTATGCGCTTTCCTGTCTGTGGGAGAGTGCATATAAAAGATCCCTCGCTGCATCAGAAAAAAATGTTGCGAATTTCGTCTGATGACTACGAGTGCCAAATGTTTGACATCCAATAGCCGATGATTGATTAATCAATGTGCTCTAGTGGTGTCGTTAAACAAAACAAACAAGAAGTAAGTAAATCATGTAATCTGTAAGGTTATATGAGCCGGCTTATGAACTGGCGAGTATATATGTAAGTGACCCACTTTATCGTCTTTATCGAATTATCGTCTTTTTTCAATTCAACTAATTTACGTGCTTATATCCAAATGAGGTTCAAGTACGCTGTCCTGGGCACACACCTCAGCTATCTGGGATGTATGTCCAGGACAGTGGGTTAGTTGTTAATTGTTAGTGAGAGAGAAGAGGATGTAGTGCTCTTACACTGTCCCATTGAGTCGTTAAAACTCGCTCTGGGTGGGAGCCGGCACCGGGCTGCGAACTCAGTACCTAACAGCCGTATGTCCGATGGCTTAACTGCGACACCACCGAAGCCGGTATCTTCAAAGTATTAGTATTATTGTCCTTATATGACCAGTCTTACGAAGTGGTGATTATCAAATAGTAGGTAACGTACTTCATATTAATACAGGTCCACTTAGGAAACAGGCCACATGGCGTATCTCCAGTCCTTATTCTAAAACTTCCAATTAATTTACGATTCGCAGAGGCGAATCTAGGGGTGGGTGGGGTGGGGTGGGGGGAGGGGTCTGGGCCACCCTAAATTATTTTGCGACTTACTAACTGATACGAGTCTACTTAACAATTCATCAATTAATTGGTCCAGCCAGCGACTGGTATATCAAAGGCCGTGGTATGTGCTATCTTATCTGTGGGATGGTGCTTATAAAAGATCCCTTGCTACTAATAGAAAAATGTAACGGGTTTCCTCTCTAAGAATAAAATGTCAAAATTACAAAATGTTTGACATCCAATAGCCGATGATTAATATCAATGCGCTCCAGTGCTCAAGCAAACAAACAAACTTTATCAATTTGGAGGCGACGAAATGGCTATAATCAAGTAAGAACAATTAAAAAATATCGTTTCTTTCTGTCTTTGCATGGTGGCAACGTACCAAGTTAGTGTCCTTACCAATGCTATTATATATAATTTCAGTGGTAATATCATCAACTCCAGTTTTCGTTTACATGAAACTTTCCACCTAATCTGAATGATAAAACCGTTACCATAATCGCAATTCATAGTTCCGCAGGGACACGAGGTTTTGTCTATAGGATGTACTATACGAAATAAAATCACGAGGCGACAATGTTAACGTTTATATATCAACCAAACTATCGCCCACAAATATTAGTACTACCACCCCTACCTCAAAGTATTAACTGAAGAAAATGGTACATTTCATGGCTCATTCTCAGTATATCCAAATGTTTTTAGAACACTCCTAGTGTCGCACAAAATCTTAGTACTTTTTTTTTTACAAATACACCATACATGTTTCAAGCAGAAGGCTACTTGACACACTGGTACTAGATGAAATAAAATTGCATACATTTTTTGCCTAGATGAAACTAATTCTTTTTTTTTTACAACCAACACACTCACATTTATCACCAATCACAAGACTTGTGGCGTAAACTTCTATATCAAAAGTTTGGTGCACCTCGAACTTTGACCCAGCCGGAAGGTATTTGGTTAATACTAGTTATAGGTGGGTTGCCATTCCTCAGTATAAGTGATACTTGTCTGCGCTTGATGTCAGCGGGAAGTCTTGTACTTCCATAAATAACCTATCAGTTTGTACATTGTTGTGATGTCAATGACAAATAATTTTGATGTGGTACTACAGCCACAAATGCATATGAAAAAGAGAAAAACAACAAATTTAAAGTGACATTGCGAGATCCTACTTAAATAGGACTGTGGAATAAGGGTAAAAGCTTTTCCCATATCATTAGAATAACCCGCATTTATTCTGTTTTATATTAAAGTGACAGACCCTACTTTTTAAATACTAAGACATTTGTTTTACTATTAGAACCATTTATAATCACTGAAATCAAGCATCAGTTATATTTCACTGTTTAGATTACCCATGTCCGTACAACCGTAGTATTTCTAGTCATTCTGGTGTTTCTAACACCATAATGCATTTTTCATATTTTTATAAACCCACGTGTGTCTCAGAAGTAATGTTATGGAGACGAGTTCTAGTCTGTGTTTAAGGATATTTCTCTGTTTCAACGTGACAGACTCTTGTTTCACCCTGTTGTAACGTTATTCAAATGTGTAACTAAACTTAGTATTAATTCGTTTAGGTGTTGAACTAGAGTCTGTGATTTTAATGTGCTCAGGTGTCGTTAAATAAACATTCCTTCCTTTCTTTTCCAGGTATTTAGACTTCATCAACGTGATGAGCTATGACCTGCACGGCTCTTGGAGTAAAACACTGGGGATTAACGCGCCCCTGTACCCCGACCCCGATAACCAGGACCCTAAAGGTGGACTGAGTGTGGTAAGTAATTGGAATGTGACACCTACAGGCAGGTTATTCTCTCTCTCTCTCTCTCCCTTCCTGCCCCACCCTCTCTCTCTTTCTGTCTGTCTGTCTGTCTGTCTCTCTCTCTCTCTCTCTCTCTCTCTCTCTCTCTCTCTCTCTCTCTCTCTCTCTCTCACACATACGCCCTATATGTCTCTCTCAACCTCTCTCTCTCTCTCTCTCTCTCTCTCTCTCTCTCTCTCTCTCTCTCTCTCACACAAACATCTCTATCTCTGTCTGTCTGTCTGTCTGTCTCTCTCTCTCTCTCTCTCTCTCTCTCTCTCTCTCTCTCTCTGTCTGACACACTTTCTCTCTCTCACTCTGTCTATCTATCTCTCTCTAAACCTGTCTCTATCTGTCCGTCTCTCTGTCTATCTGTGTCTCTCTATCCCTATGTCTGTCCCTGTCACTCTGTCAGTATCTCCGTTTCTGTCTCTCTCTCACTATGTCATGTCTCTCGCTCTCTCTCTCTCTCTCTCTCTCTCTCTCTCTCTCTCTCTCTCTGTCTGTCTCTTTGTTTGTATCGCTCTGTCTATGTCTCTCTCTCACTGTCTCTCTCTGTGTCCATCGTTACTGTAGAAGGGTGGGGCGTTCGCTTGATGCGAGGTCGGTTTGAGATCGATCCTCGTCGGTGAACCCATTGAGCTATTTCTCGTTCCTGCCAGTGCACCACTACTGGTATATCAAAGGCCGTGGTATGTGCAGTTCTGTCTGTGGGATGGTGCATATACAAGAACCCTTGCTACTAATGGAAAAAATATAGCGGGTTTCCTCTCTAAGACTATATGTCAAAATTACCAAATGTGTGACATCCAATAGCCAATGATTAATTAAATGTGCTATAGTTGTGTCGTTAAACAAACCCCAAAAACCGTCTGATGTTCTTTGACTGTTTTGGGGAAACGACTTACCATTTTCAAGGTTATTATGAATTCGAAAGTGTTAAAAATACACACGTGATTGCATCTTTAAATCACTATGCCTAAGAATCCATTACATGAGAGCCAGCCATTGTTCTTCTTTCTTTTTAATCCACGCCTTTCTTTCGTCTGGATTTACAATAATCTCCTGGTCTTGAATCTGAATTTTTGAAACAGAAAACATACACACATTCAAACGAGCTACCTGAAGTTCATAGTCAAGGTCTCTCTCCTCATATAATCACTAGATACACAAAACACTATTGTCGCACACATTTGCAAATGGCAATGCTGAAAATCCACAAACAGCTGTCAACATTACGGTTTGGTATATTTTCCAGTGGATATGCTATACATACATTAACGTGTTTGGTTTTAACAATGCGGTGTTACTGATGGATTAACAAAGTCGTTAATAGAAATATTCTAGGAAATAATACAAGCAAGTCATGTGTCTTTGCAATATCGGTCAGGAAAACAACAGTAATAGAGAAAATACATTATCACATATTCTATTACTACCATTACTACTACTGCTGCTGCTGCTACTGCTACTACTACTACTACTACTACTACTACTACTACTACTACTACTACTACTACTACCACTACCACTACCACTACCACTACCACTACCACTGGTACTAGTACTAGTACTACTACTACTACTACTACTACTACTACTACTACTACTACTACTACTACTACCACTACTATTACTGCTACTAGTACTAGTACTACTACTCATCATTATCATCGTCATCACCATACTAAGAAATCATCACCATATTAAAAAAATCATCATCATCATTATCATACTAAGAAATCATCATCATCATCATCACCATCAGCATACTAGGAATACATAATGTAAAAGTACAAATAGAAGTGTATATATCTATAATATTTAAATTAATGAATTAATTAAATATTGTTAATGAGATTTGTGTTTGTTTGTTAATGCAAATAACAAAGTCACTAGCAATGTTTGGTAATCCCTAAGCTTCTAGGCACTTTAACGATTTAACTAATTTTTCAACATTATACTCACCTGTGCACACTATATGTCTGGGATGACATGAAATTCAAACCTAATTGAATACGTTTGTTTACCCACCGTACAATGAAGAATCAAACAACGTTTAATTGGCATAGCTATGAAATGGAACCAGCATTATATGCAAAATACTGTAAATTACTTTGTACCAATGGGAAAGCATATATCTTCGCTTCAGAAAATACACGTAAAATAGACCACAACCTTTGTTTGTTCTAATAATGAATCACATGCATGGGTGTAGGTCGCGTCATTGGGTCCATAATGTATAAATACAGAAGAACCAAAGCCAAACTACTCCCATGTTCTTTCAATGAATCTCATAACTTTTGCAAAACATTGCGGTCACATGACCCACGTAACGTACAAAACCATTTTTGGCTAGAAACTATGAATGTGCGATAGACAGGTACTTTCTGATAGGTAAGGAGTGTATGTTGAAATTCAGATATTTTGATTACAATATTAAAAATGAAGATAACTTACCATCATCGGGAAGTGTTAAGTTTCTATTTTGGTTCAGTATATTCTAATTAGCACCATTATTTCACGTAAAAGGAAACACAATTCAGTTCAACTTAATAATATATTCAATTGGTGAGCTGTGTAGATTTGTAAGGATATAAGCTAATTTTGTTATCATTTCAGTTCAGATAGAGCTGTGCACTTTCTATTATTTTTTCCCCAGTGAAATGTATTTCCCACATATTTCCTAATTCCAAGAATTTCTAACCCCTTTCTTCGAATAGAAGAAACAAAGCCAACATAGACCTAAGTTAATTCTGATATGGTTTTCTTTTCTGCTTGCTGTGATACAGAATACCATACATGTTCTTATGTCACCTTATAAACCACCCTTACTATAAGCACAGAAAAAGACATACATGTTTTTATAGAACACCGAACAGTTTTGTTTTGGATAGGTCTGGCGGAAACTGATATCATTAAATTCTTCAGCCAACGGAACGGATGATGTAGTTAATATTTTCATCTGATGCAGTTCTTTACGTGTTTTCAGGAAAGATTTCTGCGTAGCAGTCATTTTAGTACTCATTTGAAGCACAGAAATAGTAATGAAAATGTTGCAACCGTCTGTTCATAAACATTAATATGTTTTAGAACCAAATGCTTATACCCATCAAAACAGGTTTCCCAACACTATAATTAAATGAACACTTGATTAATCTGGTTCATTGTTGACGATGTCAAGTGGCAAATCACATCTAACAATGGTATGGTCTGTTGATTGCTACCATTTCGGTGTCTTTGAGATACACATTTCTCTGTCAAAACTGTATTGTCTCTACTCACAGGTGCCATCGTACTTTGCCACCAATAAAACCACAAGCTGACGATAGCCAATAGTAAAGGGGCATATTTACCTGGCTGAATATGAGTCTTGATTCTACAAATTGACTAGCTAGTCTATAAAATCTTATTGACAACGCAACTCACACATTATAATATCCGTCTGTTTAAGAGAATCTTTATGGTATTTCGAAAAGATCATGGTGGGATACTGGCATAACTGTCTATAGTCCGTCCCACAGGGATCGCATGTTTTTTCATACTATGTAATTTTCTACAAGTTATTTATTTGTAAATTGCACACACAAATTGTATTTATTTTCCATTTTCTTCTTACATCAAATCAAACTGAAATTAAAAACATGTTAATAGAATAATGGGACAGAATCCAGTTATATAAGAGGTTAGCCACTCTTCAGTATAAATTATCCTTTGTAGGTAATCTTTAGGACGACTACTATTCACAGCATAGATCAATTATCCGTGTTTGTGTTCACCGTTTAACATGCTTCCATCGGAGCACTTTTCAAGCACGCCTATCCTGAACATAGCCGCTGACTTCGAAAGAGCGTTCCATCTACGACAGGTTTGACATGTCAGCATCTAATAAAAGTACATACATGCACAGCTCGGTGATAGTCCCTAGCTTCACCAGCAGCAGTCTCCTAAGCTGAAGGAATGTCCGCTCATGGAAAACTTTAATATGGAATGTTAGGTGTGAAAGGGAAAATAAAGACTAACACTGTATGTCAAGCTACCAAATAGACAAGGTGTTCTTTTCAAATTCCATTTCTGGCAAATCTATTGTTAAAAGTATTCGTAAAGGTCGTCTTTATTTCGCGGTTGGCCTTTCCGCGTTTTTGCAGCCTCATCACCGATTAAGCCTAACAATGTGGCTCTATGGCGTCTTCATAAAGAAATGCTCATTTCTGTTGAGTACTAACAGACTCTAATTTTAAAACAAGCAGCAGGAATTAACGAGTTAATAACATCTGAAGCTAATCTGTGAATACCCATTCAGAGTATGCCAGCTATTCCTATCTGTGTCTAATCGTCTGACAAATAGGAAGACTATAGGAATGCTTAACCGTGTGTAATTAGCTGTCATGGCACTGACCTTGTGTTTTGTAGAATGACATGTACATACGAGGCAGAATTGCTGTGTTTGTGAAATATATTATACAAAGCAACGCTTGTTTTCGAGTGATAAGAAAGATAAAAAGGAAACGGAGAGATATAGATAAATCATTAATATACTAGTACATTGTTCATCTATTATTAAAAGGGGCGAGATATAATCCAGTGGTAAAGTGCTCGCTTGATATGCGGTCGGTCGTGGATCAATCCCCATAGGTGGGCCCATTGGGCTGTTTCTCGCTCCAGCCAGTGCATCACGACTGGTATATCAAAGGCCGTGGTATGTGTTATCCTGTCTATGGGATGGTACATATAAAAGATCCCTTGCTTCTAATCGAAAAGAGTAGCCCATGAAGTGGCGACAGCGGGTTTCCTCTCTCAATATCTGTGTGGTCCTTAACCATAAGTCCGACGACATATAACCGTAAATAAAATGTGTTGAGTGCTTCGTTAAATAAAACATATCCTTCTATTATTAAAAAACCCTAACAAAAAACCTCGGTGGTCTCACTGACTTATTTAATTATCACAAATAAAGATCGGGTGAATAAAATTAATATCTTTTTAAAATTGAAACAAAATCTAAAAGGATACATATATTGTTCTAATAAAAAACCCATCTTTTTAACATGTTCGTCCCTTTGCAAATTTACATTTGAAAAGGTTTTTTTAGTAATGTAATATTATTTCAACGAGGTTAACAGTTGTATAAACAAAGGCACATTGTTAGATAGCCGAGAGTTATACATGTAATCATTTACTATCATTTGCTCTCTCTCTGTCTGTATACCATACATTATCATTTGATCGTCAAACAAATACACGAAATCCTGTAGTGTTAAAAAAAAAAATCCAAATTCTTTGATACAAGTTTTACATTGGGACTTTTTTACAAATAAAAGTTCTATGGTTTCTTCATCGACTTTCAAACAGTAATTAAATTCACAGACCCTAGTTTCAATCCGTGAAAATGGACACTAAGTTTAGTTAATCTACAAACCTGCAACACACATTTGGGTAAGATTACAACAAAGAAGCTAAAATCTGTGATGTCTAAACGGGGGAATACCGTCTAGAAAGAATGTTATATAAAAAAACCCTTTATTTGTTTTAGTTGTCTCACATGAAAGTTGGACACCTTATATTATATATAAAAAAATAAACAATCCTGGAAGTTTAAAAAAAAAAAATTCCTTTCAAATTTTCAGATATGTATCCTGTGTATCATATGTGGTGTTTCATAGTCTAAATATCTTCCACCTATATTATAATTTTGCTTCAGGTCTATAACAGGAATAATGTACTTCGTTTCTGAGATAATATCTATAATACCTTTATTATACTGTTGTTTAATAAACTGATTTGTCTTTAAAATAAGCATTATGCCATAACGGTTTATTTATTATTTGCCCATATGATCCGATCATTATATTTTGACCTAATTCTTTCGAAGCTCCCAATACATCTATCCAATCTTCTCTTGTTCGTTCTTAAAAACAAATTTATACCAAGTTTGGATAAATACAATTCCCAAATATATTTGTCTAGAAACCAGTTTCATATTTACAGTCACTAAGAAAATAATGTCCAAACCAGGACACCGTTGGAGCTTTAATAAAAATAGATACTTCAATCGTTGTCAGTCCATCATCTTTATACTTTTTTAATGCTAACTGATCATTTAATTCTAAAAGAATTCCATATGAAAGCAAAATATAATTCGATTTAACTTAGTAATACATTCAGATGTTGGATTCGGTAAAATTGTAACAATTAGTTAATTGTAAAAGAGCAAGTGTTTTAACTACTAACCACTAACAGCTAATAACTAACCCACTGTCCTGAACAGACAGCCCAGATAGCTGAGGTATGTTCCCAGGATAGCGTGATTGAACCTTAAATTGATAGAAGACTGAAAATAAGTATAATGAAATGTAATGAATAAACTACTTTCAGAAATTGTTGTACACTTGCTACGATAGGAATTCAATAAGGATTGCATATTGCAAATGGTTTTATTTAAAGGTATTTCCCAAATATTTATTTATTTATAATTATTTTTTAATGTTATTCCTAAAATATTAAAATTCGATCCACACCATTCAAGAATGTTTTGATTGCACATTTTTGCCTTGGTGTTTACAACAGGACCTAATCCAGCAGTTTTTGTTAATTCTTAGACCTGATTTCTCTCAAAATAAATCTAACACTTGAAGGGTCCATATCAAAGAGTTGCGAGAACCATCCAGCTATAAATGTGTGTCGTCGGCAAATTGTCCAATTCTATATTCTACTTCACTGATTTAATTCCATTTCCTTATTGGATTATTTGTGTTTAACATTCCAAGAATTTATATGAAAATAATAAATAAAGATAGAGGATCACCTTGTTTGCAACCTCTTTCGAAGTTAATTGACTTCGAGTAATGTCTGTTTTGTAGAATATATCATACAGCATTGTTATAAAAACAGCTACCCATCTTCGGATAGAGGGTCGAAACCCAACACTCCAAAGTTTTTTTCAAAGAATCTCATAGATATCGAATCAAAGGCTTTTTTCAAAATCTATCAGTAATATTAGCCCTGATATTCTATTATACTTGCTTTCATATAAAATGTCATACAGTGTTCTTATATTTTGCCCAATGAACTGTCTCTATACAAATCGTTTTCGATCTTCATGTATAATTAGATTTAATTACACCTGCCAATCAGGAACAACAGGTACAGGCCACGGAAAGAAAAGACCAATTAATTAAGAAAACACCCCGATTATCATTTCAGTCCGTGGGTTACTGTATGGACAAAACATAATACAGTTACTTCGACACTTAGACAATGGTAGTTTATTTTGTATTGAAAAATAATATATACTTATTGTTGGCTTACTGGGATGGATATTATTACAGAACATTGCGATACATCCGCAAAAGTCAGGTACGTTTTGTTTCTTCAGTTGTAAGACTAATTCCTGACGACATTCCAGACTAATTCCAGAGGGCGTATTCACTGGGATAGTACAATATGGCTGCGTCCGTTATATATAATAGCCGTCACATTTAACCGTTTTATTAATTAACTATACGATTATACTTATTGATATTAAGCATTATATATTGTTGAATATGTATACCAGTCCAAAAGTCTTGCGCGAGCATTTCTTTAATTAAGACAAGTTATATATTCATTTGTTCTGAATGGATAAAGTTAAAGTTTATTTTGTTTAACGACACCACTAGAGCACATTGATATATTAATCATCGGCTGTTGGATGTCAAATATCTGGTAATTTTCACATATAGTCTTAGAGACGAAATTTCAAACATATCCGAATTAGGGACATTTGATACCAAAGAGGAGATACAAATTCATTTCAACCAGTATCATTATGTCAAATATTCAAGTACTTGAAATATGTATGGGGTACCTGTAAATTAAGTACTACAATTACATGCGAAATCAAGTGAGGTGTAAGAATAATTGGTTATATGGAAAATGAGCCTAGAAAGGTTCCATTTTCTTTAGTTAATACTTTGGGACAGGGATTGTTATCTTCATATGTATGAGTCCTAATTTGGTTGATATATGCACTGTATATAGCAAGTTTAACTACGTACGTTACACGATTGCCTCTCAGCTTCTATTTGGCATGGGTCAACCTAGAGGAATGTTAATAGTGACCATTTTTGTTGTTGAAATCCTCTCTTCTCCAGCAACATATGTAATATGTAGTAATCTAATAGAACATCTACTTCCCACAGTATCACAGAGCATTAATAAACTACAATACAACGGACGGGAAACTAATCACATGTAGGCAATTGTTATCGAGCTATGTTGCGTGCTTGTGTATGTGTATGTGTATGTGCGTGTATATTCATTTTTTAATGTTATCACTCGCCTACCGTCCTCCTCTCTCTTACTCTCTCTCTCTCTCTCTCTCTCTCTCTCTCTCTCTCTCTCTCTCTCTCTCTCTCTCTCTCTCTCTCTCTCTTCAATCTGAATATATTTACTTTAACAATACTCTTTATGTATTATAAATAAATAAATATATATATATATATATATATATAATATTATTTATGTTAAACATTAACTGTAAGATAGTGATTCAGGGCGCCATCCCTGACATTATCGACATTTCTGGGGAAATAATAATATTAAATAATAATAAAAAAAGACAAAAAAGACAAAAAAAAGAAATGTTTCGTTCAGTCAACACCTTTTTTTCTGATATTTTTAATTGATTGTTTTCGCCACGTATATTACCGCTGATATAGTAATCGACTAAATTTTCTTTTCATTCCGTAACAATCGATTTCGATAAGATTTGAAATACAGTTTCACGATGTAGCATGAACGGACAACACTGAAGAAAGTAGCGACCCATATCATTTCAGTACATTTTTTCACGTCGTCTTTCCCAGTTTTCTTGACATTTTGTGAAATCAATATCGGTTGATTTTTGTTTAGATTAATAACTTTTAGGTTTAAAATAACCTCGTGAGTCCAGATATCTGTATCTCGGGTAATATAACATCTAGAGAATTGATTTGTATACAGAAAATACAAAACAAATTCCCGTTACAGACCGTTTTTATCATATTACGAGGGGCGGAAAGTAGTTCTGTAGTAAAGCAGTCGCCTGATGCACGGTCGATCTAGCATTGATCACCGTCGATAAGCCCACTGGGCTATTTCTCGTTCCACCCAGTGTACCACAAGTTGTATACAAACGTTCGTGGTATATGCTATCCCGTCTGTGGGATGGTGCATATGCAAGATCCCTGGCTATTAATGGAACAATGTAGCGGGTTTTCTCTCTAAGACTATATATGTTAGGATTTTGACATCCAATAGTCGATGATCAATAAATCAATGTGCTCTGGTACTGTCGTTGAACAAAACAAACTTAAACTTCATAATATTACGTGTAATATTATATTATCATTTACTAATGCAACCCCCACAAAAAGCAAACAAAACAAACTTAAACTTTATAATATTACGTGTAATATTATATTATCATTTACTAATGCAACCCCCACAAAAAGCAAACAAAACAAACGTAAACTTTATAATATTACGTGTAATATTATATTATCATTTACTAATGCAACCCCCACAAAAAGCAAACAAAAAACCTAAACCTAAAACCAACCCTCTAAAAAAAAACCCCAAAACCCAAATAAAACGACATTTCTGGATGATTAATTAATTATCGGTTATTGAATGTCCAATGTAATTAAAATTAGCTCCACTGGTTAATTACTATTACCTGTGGATCTAACAGCACCCCGTTGGAGCTCATGGCCAGTTGACCTTTCATTCGACCAATCAAACACTTTCTTGCAAAATCATGCCAGTGATTTGTAAAGAATTTGAAAACATTCGGGATTATGCCGAGGTATACAAAATGATTCGGGTGAATTACGAAGTATGCCGGAAACTGATTTCAATATAAAATTTTATATAAAATTCGTTTCAAGACGAGAAAAAACCCGTGATGGTATAGCCATAAAATCTGTTTATACTAGTATACAATCCAGAGTTTATTAATGCACTTTACCTCCTGTTTTTTAAAGTTGAAACAGACCGACAAGTTATTGCATAAATAGTCTCGCCCGATATTTTTAGAATTTTTATGCTCCCGAATAACTCCATGAAAGGCGAAGTGTAATTGGTCGATATTTAAATAGTTATTTATAGATGAAATGTCACCTGGACATGGAAGTCCACGTAATGCTGTTAGATCTACTGGTAGACCAGTAGAGCTAATTTTAATCAGATTGTTGAATGTCAAACATTTAGTAATGCCGCCACGTAATTAATATATACTATAGCCTTTGATATACCAATTGCGGGATATTTGTAAGGATGGGGAGAAAAAACCCACTGGGTCCGCCAAGAACATTTTATCCAACAATCCAAGCACCCCATATACATACTCTGTTGACTAAACTAAACCCCTCCCCATAAAAAAAAGACAGTTTGTTTTGTTAACGACACCACTAGAACACATTGATTTATTAATCATCAGTCATTGTATGTCAAACACTTAATAATTCTGGCACAGTCTTAGAAGTTACCCGCTACATTTACAATCAGCAGTAAGGGAACCTTTTCAACAGACAAGACAACACATACCACATACCTCAGCCTTTGATGTACCAGTCGTGAGGCACTGGTTAAGCCTAGGACCACCGAGGTCGATATTACTTTCTTCAAGCGAGCGTCCTACCCACTGGGCTAGATCCAGTCTATGTAAAAAAAAAACAAAAAAAAAGAATTACAGATATAGATTATTCATTTTAAACGAGTACATATATACTCAAGAATGCAACTTTAAATGTAATGGAGCATGTCACAACATTCTGTCTTCAATAGCATGTTTTTAAATGTAATGGAGCATGTCACAACATTCTGTCTTCAATAGCATGTTTTTAAATGTAATGGATCATGTCACAACATTCTGTCTTCAATAGCATGTTTTTAAATGTAATGGAGCATGTCACAACATTCTGTCTTCAATAGCATGTTTTTAAATGTAATGGAGCATGTCACAACATTCTGTCTTCAATAGCATGTTCTCAAGAATGCAACTTTAAATGTAATGGAGCATGTCACAACATTCTGTCTTCAATAGCATGTTTTTAAATGTAATGGAGCATGTCACAACATTCTGTCTTCAATAGCATGTTTTTAAAGGACCATCTGGGCTCACATTAAAACCCATTTTGTTTTAGTCAATATTTAAATATTTAGACTATTTCCTTGAAAATGGTTAATTTAACGAAACATGTATTAACCAAAGACTAAATGTTGTAGCCACTTTGTATAAAATGAGCAGTTGGCTAATTTGACAATGGACAGGGTGAGCCCTGGACCATGTACCTTCAATATTTACCTTTTAATATATTTTGTTGTCTTCAATTGGATTTCAGGATAACATTGTTAAAGACTGGCTTCGTATGGGCGCCACGAGAGATAAGCTGATGGTTAATATATTTTGTTGTCTTCATTTGGATTTCAGGATAACATCGTCAAAGACTGGCTTCGTATGGGCGCCACGAGAGACAAGCTGGTGGTTGGAATAGCTATGTACGGTCGCTCCTTCACTCTGTGTTCAGGGTCGCAGGTCAACGTAGGTGACAAGAACTGCGGACCGGGCAAACCAGCGCCCTTCACTAGAGAGAAAGGATTCATTTCCTACTATGAGGTAATCATTATACTCGTCTTTGTTTCAGAGGACCCAGTTACAGTCCCGTCTACCTAAACCCTCCTCCCCCCAAAAAAAAAAAAAAAAAAAAAAAAAATTAAAAATTAAAATTTAAAAAAAAAAAAAATTAAAAATAATAATAAACGCACCAAAAGCACAGGCACTCTGAATTTAATAGGATTAGACTACCTGACTGGTGATTTAAATAAAATATATGACGATTTCATCAGAGGTCTGGTTTCCGGTGGAATTAGGGGCCATCCGTAAAGTACGTACACACAGTGAGGTAGGGCCGGGAGTGGGGTTCAGGAATTAGTTGGAGATATGTAAATGTTTATGTTCTTAATGAGTTAACGTGTTCATAATTGTCACTTAGTCTGACTATTTAGTACGGTGTATTTAAAAAAACAAACATTACAGGACCTATAGTAATTTCCAGTTTGAGGCGAACGTCAAACTATTACATTTGGCAGAAGCATTTGGTATTAGTCTTGTTCTGATTTAGAGAAAGCTTAACACTTATAAGCATGGGATTCTAAAAAAGACCTCCATGGGCCTTCGAGGTCGCCTTCCTAATTGTATTTCTAAATTTTTAAAAGATAGATATTTTAACGTCTGGGTAGGAGTCGAATTTGTATGATACTCACCCACAAGAGATGGGTATACCTAAAGGTTTAAAATCTGGCGTTGATTGCTCAAAGTTAAAGACTGTCTGTATGCATATTTGTCAAAAAAGAGAATACATACAAATATACAGCTGTGTCTGGACAAAGTTCAGATTCCAGTTGTGGAGTAGATAAAAATTATGGGGGATATGCTGATATTTGACTGGAAGCTATTTGTGCCCCATTGAAATTATGTTGAAATTAATAGCTTAGAGACCTTCAGTATTTCATAAGTTATTGGCAACACAGAATGAGGAGCAGAGTGAAACGTGACAGTGGATGCACTGTGTATGGGTCAGCACGCAAGTCTTGTAGTTCCTATATAGGAATCAGATACTTAGGCTTTGTCTTCGTGCTTTTAAAACATCTCCTGTAGAGAGCTTGTACGTTGATGCACACGAACCTAGTTTGGGTGCTAGATGTGAAAAGCTTTCTCTGCAGCATGCTATCAAGATTAAATCATTACCAAAACATCCTACACTTTGATAAGAAATATATGAAATTCTTTAACGCAAGGCCAAATGCTACATTTGGTCTTCGCAGTAAGCGCTTTTTATTCGTTTCCAACATTGATTTAACAGACTCTGTGGAAACTCATTAATATTTTGTTTTACCACCTTGGTGTATCAACCTACCCAAAAGTGTTTTATCTTGCATATCTCAAGAAATATCCTAGGTATCGTACAGATGCTGTTTGTATTTAAACTATATTTCATAGGGATTCAAGATAGGGTCCGTGATTAAATTCCTGTTCATACAGACAGCTCACAAGATAGGCATTATGTGGCTTCTGCTGTAGTTTTTCCAACAGACACGACAATTTCCTTGTGATTGCTAGATTTGGGTTAAATGTTTTACTGCTGAAATTTGGGCATTCATTAAAGCCCTGGACGAAAATAGGATTCTGTAGCATCCAAATTTATGATTTTCACAGATTCACTTTCGTGTCTCTAAGCTATACATAATGTCAATTGGGATGATGATACGAAAGGGTCAGTTTTTATCTATTGTCAATAAGAACATTGTATTTTGCTAGGTCTCCAGCCATGTTGGCATTAAGGGTAAAGAAAAGGCAAATTCTCCTGCCATGTCTGTTTTAGATTTACATCATGTTAGGAGTGGTGATTTTAAACATAGCATTAACCAATATATTTTTTTAACTTGGTAAGATGACTAGAACGGCGCGGTTGCGAACAAGCTTCATTCTGTCAAGTCAGTCCTGGGAGAGTGGCGGTCCTCCTATAGGTCGTGCAGGAAGGATGAAACAGTCTTGTGTTGTACTCGCATCTGTCATACACACTTGACGCATCCATATATTTTGAAGAAGGATACGTTTCAATCCGGACTTTTGTACACTGATTTTGAGGTCTATATATACCTTTAAAGGGACAGACCCTAGTTTCAGCACATGAAAATAACACTAAGTTTAGTTAAAGGGACAGACCCTAGTTTCAACCCGTAAAAATGCACACTAAGTTTAGTTAATCTACAAACCTGTAACACATTTAGATAAAGTTACAATTGAGTGAAACATGAGTATTTGACTTTGAAATGCTAAAATACCCTCTAAAACTAGACTAAAACTCGACTCCATAACTGATATTCTCAGACGCACGTGCGTTTAAAAAAAAAATTAGAAATGCATTTTATATTAAAAACACCAGGATGGCCCAAAACACTTCGAATGTACGGAAATGGATAATCTAAACAATAAAAACTAAGGAAAGTATGATTTTAGTTATCAAAAACGGCTCTAATAGTACAACATATGCCTTAGTGTTTAAAAACTAGGGTATGTCCCTTTGACTGTTACTTGTAGGTAAAACGCTATCGATCTAGGTTCGATTCCCAGGCAATTTTTTCCATCCAGCCACTGCTTCACATCTAGTGTAACAGAAGCGGTACTGTCCTGTCTGTAGGATGATGCATATGAACGATCTTTCATGTCTCAGAAAATTGCGAACACATTGGTTTCGTTCGCGTGTCTGGTTTGGCGTAAACCTTTTCTTTTTCGCGCATTAAATTTAGGACACTATTTGCCTGGTTATAATAAGCTATGGTAGGGGCGAGACGTAGCTAAGTGGTAAAACGCTTGCTTGATGCGCGGTCGGTTTGGGATCGATCGTGAGCCCAAAGGGGTATTTCTTGCTCCAGCCAGTGCACCACGATTGGTACATCAAAGGTCGTGGTATGTGCTATCTTGTCTATGGGATGGTGCATATAAAAGATCTCTTGCTGCTAATCGAAAAGAATAGCCCATGAAGTTGTGACTGCGGGTTTCCTCTCTCAATATATGTGTGGTCCTTAACCATATGTCTGACGTCATATAACCGTAAATAAAATGTGTTGAGTGCGTCGTTAAATAAAACATCTTCCATCTTCCATAGTGGCGGGATTTAGCTCAGTCGGTTGAGTGCTCGCTTTAGCTGCTTGCATCGCAGGATCGAACCACCTCGGTGCACCCATTCAGCTGATTGTTTTTTTCTCGTTCCAACCAGTGCACCACAACTGGACAAAGGCCGCGGTATGTGCTTGCCTGTCTGTGGGAAAGTGCATATAATAGATCCCTTGCTGCATTAAAAAATGTAGCGGGTTTCCTTTGATGGGCTATGTAAAACCGAAATGAGATACTTGAATTTGGTTTTGCTTAGAGATCTTCAATTCTGAAAGGCCTGTCCATTGCTGTTTCTGAAAATTGATCGGCAGCAGCGGGTTTCCCTTTTCATCCGTGTGGCCCTTAACCGTGTGTCCGACGTCATATAACCGTGATTAAAATGTATCGAGTGCGTTGTTAAACCAAACCTTTTCCCCCCAAATAGTTTATTGCCCCAAAAATGAGTTATGGTAAGCAAGGCGAAGGAGGAGGCTGGAGGGGGGGGGGGGGGGGGGGGGGTAGGGGCTCTAGCCCGTCCAATAATTCTGAATCAAAACTATTATTGGCAGTAAATCTTAAAGGGACATACTGGTTTCAGCCCATGAAAATGCACTCTAAGTTTAGTTAATAAACAAACCTGTAACACATTTGGATAACGTTACAACTGAGTGAAACATGAGTCTGTCACATTAAAACGGTCGTATACCCTCTATAAATAGACTAAACCTCGACTCCATCATAACTGTTACTTCTCAGACGCACGTGAGAAATGCATTTTGTGATAATATTAAAAACACCAGGATGACCAAAAACACTTCGAATGTACGGAAATGGATAATCTGAACAATAAAATCTAAGTAAAGTATAATTTCAGTTATCAAAAACGGCTCTAATAGTAAAAAATATGCCTTAATGTTTAAAAACTAGCGTATGTTACTTTAAGAAAGAGATGCTACGGGGGAGTATACCTCCAAACCCCCTGTAAACGTTGCTTTGCGCCCTCGATCGCAGTCAGCCTCCCCCCTTCTAATGTCTACTTGCGCTATGATACTTCCACCGTACCTGCCTGCGCGTTCATTATCTTATATGTTATATATAGCAAACAGACATTACATAATCTTAATCTGAAAATAATATAACATATTGATATCAGAATAAAATAGATCAATTACAAAGTGGAAATAAAAATAGTCTAAATAAAGATATAAGACAAGGGTAAAAGATAAGTAGATATACTTCTTAAACTGGCATTGTGATTTAAAAATATGTAATAAAAGTACTAAGTGTCTCAACTATAGTGTTCTAGAAGTCTCAACCAAGGTTCCCAGTTGTCGTTGAATTGTGTATGTAAACATGTTTTATAATATATGTACTTCTCTATTTGTAACTTGTCTTTGATGAATTTTTTAACTCAAATTTCATTTAGTGTACTCTTTTGTAATTTTGTTTCATATATATATATACATAATACTTTACGTTAAGGAGTAACGAATTTACAAAAATGTCTGTACTATTTATAATTCCAAATCCAACTCAGAGCCCAGTAACTCATGTTCTAATAGACCAAATCAATTCCTATTGCCGATAATATTAACTTTTACTAACAAAACTGGCATAAGCAGCGTATCAACACATCCAGGAAGTACAGCAATAAAACGTGTGGCACCTCACACCTAATCTACCTGCAAAAAAATGGGGGGGGGGGGGGGGGGGGTCACATACCATTTAAGAGACTAAATTAATGTTTTTATTAGCAACCGTCATTTCTGCTGAAAATTGCAGTTCCATTTTTGGGGGTACCCCGCATTAGTTTCAACCTGTAGTATATACTGCATAACATCTGTATAACAAATAAATGTGTATTTATTTATTGTCAATGGATAATAGTATTTGCACAAATAATATCAATGTCACATATTACTACCAATCACACCCACAGCTGTTTTTACTCCGTAAACATTTCACGGTGCACCTCGAACTTTGACACGGTGCAACTCGAACTTTGACACGGAACTCTCTTCTTTGGTACTATACAACCTTCAGGGGGCTCCGCGGTGTACATTTATTTTCCCCAGGTCATTTCCAGGGGGTTGCAAAATATATATCCTGGGAAGGGATCCCCGCTATTATTTGTGCTACAGGACCTGCGGATCCTTAAACCGACTGTGATCAAACTGTGACAACCAAACATTACTGTGTTTCTTTCTTTGTAGATAAAAGACCGACTGAAGAATGGATGGACTCGAGTATGGTCCAGCAGTCAAATGGTTCCATATGCGTACAGCGCCAAGGAGAAACAGTGGGTGGGGTATGATGACATACAAAGCGTGCAGCTCAAGGTGAGTTACACTACTTTGTCCCTATAGAGTCGGATCCAGGAAAACGGGAAAAGGGCAACCGAATACGAAGACAAATAAAGGAAGGAAAAAGGGGGCACTTGAATATTTTCAAGAGAGGAAAAAGGGGCACTTGAATGTTTTTAGAAGGGGAAAAAGGGGCTCTTGATTTTTTTTAGGAGGGGCGGGTCCCCTGGTGTCCCCTGAATCCACCTCTGCCAAGACTAGGTCAGCGGCAAGGTCAGCTGCAAGGTGAGAGGCTGTGCCTAAGCTTGATTGGATATAGGCACATAAAGGGAGTACCAGGGCCCGTGCTTATAAAACTGTTAGAGTCCAGACTCAATCTCTAATGACGTCACACATATACAATTTGTATGGCGTTGCCATGACGTTCACGTCCCAGACTCTATTAGAGTCTCAAGTCCACAAGGCCAGGGCCTGTGCTTATAAAACTTAAAGTCTAGACTTTAATAAAGTCCAGACTTTAACGTAATACTATTTGAATGGCGTTGCCATGACGTTAAAGTTTGGACTCTATTAAAGTCTAGACTTTAAGGTTTATAAGCACGGGGCCTGGTTTGGTGCTTATAAAACATTTAGTACAGACTAGAGTTTGAGAGTTTCATACCATAGCAACGCCGCACAAAGTGTATACATGTGACGTCATTAGAAATTTGAGACTAGATTCTAAAGTCCTGCATCCACAACGTGTAGTTACAGGAATGATCCAGCTCAGTGGAACCAATGACTTACTTTCTCTATTTTGCTCTACGATCGATACAATTATTTCAGAGATTATGGAATGCGATATATTATTTGTAGATACATATAACATTATGATGCTGCTAGGTAAGCGTAGATAATGTATAATGCATAAGTATACGAGACGGTGTGTGTGTGTGTGGGGGGGGGGGGGGGAGACTGCACCCCTAGTACTGGCGGAAATCCGCAAATTCGGGCAAAAACGATAGAGATATTCGGGCAAAGTGAGCTGGCCTTAAACCTTTTCACTATGTATTTCTATCATTCTAGGGGCGAGACGTAGCCCAGTGGTAAAACGTTCGCTTGATGAGCGGTCGGTTTGGCATCGATCCCCGTCAGTGAGCCCATTGGGCTATTTCTCGCTCCAGCCAGTGCACCAAGACTGGTACATCAAAGGCCGTGATATGTGCTATCCTGTCTATGGGATGGTGCACATAAAAGATCCCTTGCTGCCAATCGAAAAGAGTAGCCCATGAAATGGCGACAGCGGGTGTCCTCCTTCAATATCTGTGTGGTCCTTAACCATATGTCTGACGCCATATAGCCGTAAATAAAATGTGTTGAGTGCGTCGTTAAATAAAACATTTCCTTCCTTCCTTCCATCACACACTGTTAGTTGTAATCCATATAAAAATGTATAGTGATTTGTTTGCAACCCTATATAGCTGTTTGACAGTAGTGTTAGTATCAATATATGTTGTTATCCAGATTCGGGCATGTTCACACACACCTTAAAGGGACATTCCTGATTTTGCTGCTATTTTTAAGATGTTATCGACTAACAGAGACTTTTTAACGATTGTAATCACATATCAAATATATTTTTCTGCATAAAATATTAGTGGCTGTATATTAAACGTGTTTCTGACCGTTCTAATATTTGTACTAAGTTAAATTTTATTTTATTCCTAAAAAAAGAAGAAGCATATTGAATATACATACAGACACTGATATTCTATACAAGAAAATATATTTAATATGTAAGTTTAATCGTAAAAACAGGACAGCAGCATTTAAAACCAGAAGTATAAAAACAGTTCAAATGGGAAAAAAACAACAACACACAACTGGAGTTAAAATAAAATAATCATCATATCATAAGATAAGCCTACTGGGAGGAAGGAACAGACTTTTAAGAACATCCCTCTCCTCAACCACCTCCCCACACACACTCAGGTTTGAAGAACTTTTACATTAGGGACCGCGGAGCATGGTGACCGCAGGAACATGCCCACCCCACCCCACGTTTCCTTGTTACTGTACTCACAATCCTGGAAATGACATACGTATTTTAACACCTGGAATTGAACATTTTCTCCTGGGAACATACCTATCAACACCCATATAATAACAAAACGTTTCACGCTCCTCTCCAATTTCGGTTCAAACATGCTATCTGGGCATTCAGTCCATGAACAGTGAATATCCACCAAGGACAGAAGTATGATGATATAGTAGGGTAGGCCTGTATTTAAAATTGCATTTAACCATTACTTCAATATTTTGCTATCTCTGGGGAAAATGCACATCGGTATGAACATCTTATTTGGTGGAAATATGTTTATTATCACACTTTCTAGAACACGTGTAGCAATTATGTGACTACACTAAACACCAAAAGAACATTAAAGTTTTTAAAACATTTTTTTACAGAAGTGATTAAGTTTAACACATATTGAGATTTAGGAGAATTACAGGTTGATATACTATCAATTATTTTACAGAACTGAGCTTTTGTAAAGCAGTAAACCTATTGTAATTGTAATCTATGCATATCCCTGCTTTGCGTTTCTTTTGGTATTCAGTATATTCGATACACACTTCATCCACATGGACTGCCAACACATGAAATAAAAGTGTCTAAAGTTTGTTTTCTTTAACGACACTACTAGAGCACACTGATTTATTAAATTATCTGCTATTGGATGTCAAACATTTGGAAATTCTGACACGTAGTCATCAGAGAAAACCTGCTACATTGTTCCTAATGCAGCAAGGGATCTTTTATGTGCACTTTTCCACAGATAGAAAATCACATACCACGGCCTCTGACCAGTTGTGGTCACTCAAAGCAACTGAGCTAAATCCCGCTTCATTCCATCCCTATTGAGCCGTCAAGTCTTAATGATGAAACAAAGTTAAAATTAAATTAGTTTTTGTTTTAACGACACCACTAGAACACTGACAATTTAATCATAAGCTATTCAGTATCAGATATTTGGTCATTCTGACACAGAGGAAACCTGCTACATTTTTGTTCATTTAGTAGCAATGGATCTTTTATCTGTACTTTTCCACAGACAGGACAGCATATACTACGGCCTTTAATATACATGTCGTGCGGCATTGGTTAGAACGGGGGAAAACACAATGAGAGAATGGGTCGACTGTGGGGTTCGAACCTACAATCAAAGCACATGACTGGACGGGAAACGAAAGCCAGTTGGTCCGCCGATGGGTCTGACTGTACAACCCAAGCACCCAAGGCTGAACTGAATCCTGCCTCTTAAACGATGAGAAACGTATCACATTCAAAGTCGTGTCTGCACAAAGCAGATTTAAACGAACACTTCGACAGTTGAAGAATGCTACCATTAAGCACTGTTGGGTGCTTCGTTCATAGGAGGGGCGGGACGTAGCCCCGTGGTAAAGCGATCGCCTGATGCGCGGCCGGTTTGGGATCGATCCCCGTTAGTGAGCCTATTGGGCTATTTCTTGTTCCAGCCAGTGCACCACGACTTGTATATCAAAGGATGTGTTATGTGTTATCCTGTCTGTGGGATGGTGCATATAAAAGATTCATTGCTACTAATGGAAACATGTAGCGGCTTTCCTCTCTAAGATTATACGTGAAAATTACCAAATGTTTGACATCCAATAGCAGATGATTAATAAATGTAATGACCGGCCTAGGTGGCGTCGTGGTTAGGCCATCGGTCAACATGCTGGTAGGTACTGGGTTCGGATCCCAGTCGAGGCATGGGATTTTTAATCCAGATACCGACTTCAAACCCTGAGTGAGTGCTCCGCAAGGCTCATCGGGTAGGTGTAAACTACTTGCACCAACCAGTGATCCATAACTGGTTCAATAAAGGCCATGGTTTGTGCTATCCTGCCTGTGGGAAGCGCAAATAAAAGATCCCTTGCTGCTAATCGGAAAGAGTAGCCCATGAAGTGGCGACAGCGGGTTTCCTCTCAAAATCTGTGTGGTCCTTAACCATATGTCTGACGCCATATAACTGTAAATAAAATGTGTTGAGTGCGTCGTTAAATAAAACATTTCTTTCATTTCTTTTTTTAATAAATGTAATGTGCTCTAGTGGTGTCATTAAAGAAAACAAATCTTTTTCGTTCATAATAGCTCTTGTCGTAGGAATCCCGGTTTAAAGTTCGTGACCTGACAATTACATGACTATTATTGATTTTTTCTCTCTTCAGAATATGAGTTATTCTGCTTATATGGTAAAACAGAAATCAAAATTTCTAAAAAAATCCAACAACAAATAATCATAAATCATGATACATTAAGAGAAAATACTAAAATACTATGGTGTATTAGTATTAGTAAGTTCTTAATAACATGGGTATAGCTACTCAAGCATTCAAATTAACCCTATAACACTTAGACATTAACAGTCCATCCCATTCTATTAAAAACGACAATAGTGATATGTGGCTAAATCTACATATACACAATAGATGTAAATACTACTTCTCATTGCCCTTAAGGTAAACCGGATATCATCATGTTTTACTAGGACCCGCGCATGTTACCAGTACAACAGTGGCTAATACACTGACACTAGTTACAATTAAATTACAAGAATTTGCTTGTGAGCTGATTTATCATTTTATGACAACAAATACTGCCACATGTATCACCAGTGGTAGGACTGGTAGCCTTAACAGTGGAATGAAAAGTTGGGTGCACCTCGAACTTTGAACCACTCGGATACTACTTGGTGTACTGCTGCCTTTAAGTTTGGTAGTACTGGCTGAAATTTTGGGTGAGTTTTCACTGCTCAAACTTGATTTATATGAGACCACTATGCTGAGTTTGCCATCTAAACATACACTTCTTGACAAGTAAATATTTGGTGCGTTGCAAAGACAAGGGTGTATACCACCAAATCAAATCCCATAGACGACAACAGTAACATATGTGGCTACAACTCTTACTTGCAGCGCATCAATCGACATATACACCATGCATATACATACTACCACCCTTCACCCTTAAATCAGAAAAAATTAGGGTTAAGCTTCTCATTTCAGAGACAACTGGTAGCGTCTATGACTACCCTAGTTCCGCACAAAAAGAGCCATGCTATTATGAGTAGGCTGCGCCACATGTTTGAAGCACAATGCTACTTGATACATTGGTACTAGATGAAATAAAATTGCATACATTTTTGTCCAGATGAAATTAATTGTTTTAACAACAAACACCAAAACAGGACGCATGGTATTAACGGCTCTATCAAAAGTTAGGTGCACCTCGAACTTTGACCCAGCCGGGTGTTATTTTGTTTAGTGCTACCTTAAGCATTAATTGGATATAGTAAAACTCGAAACGAAAAAAACACGATATCCACATATCAAGACTGTATCTCTACACAATGACGAGTCGAAGTGGCGTTTGACAAAACAGTAGGTGATTCCATGAATCTTAATTCAAGTGCCACGTCTACAGGACAACCACTCCCGAGGAAATCATTTACTGCGAAATACAATGTCATCCTTCCTGCACCTGCAACACACGGAGTAATTTACTAAATCAAAACTACCACAGGACAAAGCTCATTGAAATAAATACAGTATATATTGACGGAAATCGAATCAGTTGTACATACACTTTCACTATTAGAGCCGGTGTTGTTTTATTGTTTACATTATCCATTTCCGTACATCCAAAGTGTTTCTGGTCATCCTTGTGTTTGTAATATCAAATGTTTAAAAAAAATTAAAAAAAAATTCTAATGATTCTAAAAACGCACGTACGTCTGAAAAGTAACTGTTATAGAGACCAATTCTAGTCTATTTGTAAGTGTATTTCAATGTCACAGACTCTTGTTTCATTCTATTGTAACCTTATCCAGATGTGTTAGAGGTTTGTAGGTTAACCAAACTCAGTGTCCATAAAACTAGGGTCTACAACTTTGACCTCACAACCAACGACAACGAATACCTTATTGAAAAGACATAGTGAGTTAAGTTCATGCACTCTTTTACATTACATTTTGATCATAATATCATAGTCTCATGTTTGAGAAAAGGATTTTCAAATGATCTATGGTGACGTTCTACTACAGTAGTTTCTGTATTCTCTTATGACATTTCTGATAATTTATCATAGACGTAGCAATGAAATATATAGATCTACGAAACCATAAAAGTGATATCGGTGAAAAGTCACATTTTCACTGTATTTTAGCTACAGTGAAAATATAGAAATCGTATTTACTTTTTTGTAAAAGTTCATGATTAAATTATCTCCCGTTGTCTCGTTTCTTTGTATTTAAGTTTGATGATTACAAATGCATTTGATCGTATTTGAAAAAGAAAAAAAGAAGTAATTTAAACAACTGTACCTATGAAAAAGATGTGTGAAGTGCAATGACGATACAATATCTAAAACGAATTGAATACAAAGCTAAATAATGATGAGACAATGTCCTGTCATTGAGTGTACGGAAATTTTAACGGCGTTCGATTAGTTTTTTGTGGGGGTTTTGTGTGGATCGCTTCGTCAGATATGTTTGCACAGCAGTATTATTAAACAAATGTTAATTTAATAATTAAATAAAGATAATTTTTATTGAAATTTCTTTTAAAAAGTCTTGGTCAAGTATATTTTCTGGAAATGTTTCATTGGAAAAAAATTATCACGTGTTTTCGATAGGAAAAGCGAAAGATATCATCAGAAAGTGAAAGGTATTGTCAAACATTAGAAAAGATGTATATAAGAAATAGACGTTTTCATGGTGGATTTTTCGAATACAATTTTTATGTCAACTCGTGATGTGTGAAAACATTATTTTCACTCATTGCTTCGCAATTCGTGAAAATATGGTTTTAGGTCGCAAGGAGTGAAAATATAGTTTTCACACATCACGAATTGACATAAAAATCGTATTCGAAAACAAAACAATGAAATAGGCTCTATATATTCTACACATGTAGAAAAGCGAAAAGGGATCACACAATTAATAACAGCAAATATTGACTACGACCAAAACCCGCAATGTGCCAGACGCTCACGGTGTTACTGACAGTCAAGTCGACACTATTGACCCAATGCCACTTTATAACTTTGTATAAAATACAGGCATTACTACTCTAGAATACAGTATATAGATCGGAATACCAATGATGGAAAATATTCCTAGAAATGAATGTAAATTCTGTTCACGTCATGAAAATGATATCACTGGTGATAAATATCACCTATTTATTTTAATGCAATTATTTTCGAGAATGCAAGCATCATGTATACACCACGGTATTATTTACTAGACCAAACATTGACGGAGATCGTGCGTTGAGTTGTAACACGAATGTTCTGTTATTTGATTTACTGAACTGCGTTTTAAAATACTTACATCCTCGCACTACTTCACACACGCCCTAATTCACACACACACACACGCACGCACGCACGCACGCACACACACACTCGCATACATAATGTATGTATGTATGTATGTATGTATGTATTGACAAAGTAGAGCTGTTTTAGTCCTACATGTAATGGGGGAGGGGGAAGGGTTGTTCCACTGTCATTTATTTTCAAAGAGTTTCTTTTGTTTCCAAAAAATGTTTGCGATTTTGTTATATCGAGAAGAAGCAATATTTGTAAAATATGTCTGTGTGACGTTCCTTCTTGTGAAATATAGTAAAACTCTTTGTCTTTCAAAATATTTTGACAAAAAGAAAACTATTTTCGTTAAAAATGTATCCGGTGCATTTTAAAAATTTAAGGTGTAGTTTTACATTGCGTAATTTCGTAAAACGAATAAAATTCATTCTATTTGGCTTCCAATGGCATAATTGTAAACTATCCTACTTGTATATTCTTGTAAAGAAATTGACCTTATTTGCATGTTTAAAAAACAAATATTTGCTTGAAGATATGCATTTGCTGATTTTCAGATATTAAGGTAAAGTTTTACATTGTGTCATTTAATAAACTGAGATAATATTCTACTGTATTCGGCGTTTAGTCACCTTCTTGTAAACATTCTTACTTGCATATTCGTGGAAAGGAATTGATCTTATTTGCATAATCTTTACACCGAGTCTTGTGATAAACTGAATTAGTGTTCTGTATTTAGCGTCTAGCTATATTCGTGTGAGATATATTACTTGCATATTCATGTAAAGAAATTGATTTTATTTGCATATCTTCTCTTTAAAGATAACAATATTTGCAAGGAAAAAAAATGTATCTGCTGTATTTCAAAATTTAAGGTGCAGTTTTACATTGTGTCATGTGACAAACTCAATGAATGCCTCCGTTTTGTTTTGGTAGCCATATTCTTGTAAAATGTCTTACTTGCATATCCCTTTAAAGAAATTGATCTTTCTTGCATTTTCCTGCAAAGACATGTGTCTTTCTTTGCACATTCTTGCAAAACAATGTGACTTTCTGTCGCATTCTTACGTAACAACAAATGCTTTCTGTGCTGAACAAGTTGTCTGCACATACCGCAACGCACGCGACCATGCGTAGCTGTTTGTACTCAACGGCTTCCGGTTGCACAGCCATTGACAATATCAAAAAATCAATTGTTCTGCAAACAAAACATCTGACAAGAGTATTATTACCCTCTATGGCAACCTTCGTGTATGCAAACATGCCTTCATATCTCGAATGAATCTGGCATGCGCTGGTCATTTCAAACTTAATATTTGTGGAGGCTGGAATTTCGCGGGGATGTATTGGCGCGATTTCAATTATTCCCTTCAAAGGATGCGCTGTGTATGACAATCCCCAGAAACAATGGGAAAATAACGTTGTCAGTTATGGACGCTATTTCATAGTCAGATTATATGCGTCATACGTACAATCATCAAAAACATTAAAGAGATGAAGTTCACACATTACAAAGATATTCGCGGTAATCTGAGACATATCATATGGCTTTATGGACTTGTGCATTCTTTAATAATAGAAAAAACAACAACACTGCATTATCGGGTGGTTAAGAGAAACGGAAAGACACAACACAATGCACCAAGACAAATAAAAGCAAATAATAAAAAAATAAAATAAAATAAAATAGAAATATTTAGCTATTGATATCAAAGCAGTTACACAATGCTGAGAAGGTCTCTTCTGCAACATGGATTCTGAGAATACCGCTAAAGCAACACATGTCACTTACCGGGCCTAACACATTTTCGTATTTTATAAATTCAACGGCCATATCTCTATCAAAAATGGGTAAAGTACCATGTACATAATAAAGGCATGAAATAAATTTCAACTCCTCTAACTAAAAATTATGGAGAAACACTTGAGATATAGAGGCTATTTCATGGGGTTTTGTTTTCGAATACGATTTTTATGTCAACGAGTGATGTATGAAAACCATATTTTCAAGAACTGCAAAGCAATTAGTGAAAATTAGTTTTTCAGACATCACAAGCTGACATAAAAATCGTATTCGAAAAACCCCCATCATGAAATGGTTTATTTATTATATACATCTTTTCAAAACAAATTACAATATCTTTCGCTTTTTTTAATATCTTTCGCTTATCATATCGAAAACACGTAACACCATGATATATTTCTTCCGATGGAACTTTTCTCGAAAATGTACTTGACCATAGACTTTTTAAAAGAAATTTTAATAAAAATTATCTTTATTTAATTATTAAATTAACATTTATTTAATAATACTGCTGTGCAAACATGCCTGGCAAAGCGATCCCCCCACACCCCCCACACCCCACCAAAAACAAAACAAAACACAAAAGCAAAACGAATCGAATACTGTTACATTTTACCTTACACTCAATGACAGGACATTGTGTCATCATTATTTAGCTTCGTGTTCAATTCGTTTTATCTATTTTATCGTAATTGCACTTCATATCCCTTTTTTTATGGGTACAGTTGTTTAAATTACTCTTCTTTTTTTCAAATACGATCAGGTGCATTGGTAATCATCAAACTTAAATACGAAGAAACGAGACAAAGGGAGATAGTTTAATCGTGAACTTACAAAAAACTAAAAGACTATTTCCATATTTTCAGTGTAGCTAAAGTACAGTGAAAATATGACTTTTCACCGGCTATAATTTTTATGGTTTCTGTAGATCTATATATTTCATTGCTATGTATATAATAAATTATGATATTGAGCATTACTATTTAATCATTTGAAGTAGTTTTGTTTCTAATTCACATCCTAAGGGGAGCTTTTTTTGACATGAGTAAGCATATTTTATTTTTAAGAGTAGTAACTGAAAATTAAGTCAGTACTCCTGTATAGAAATTTCAGTTAACGAAGTTGTAATTTCTATCTATGAATAAAAACTTAATTTTGTTTCCTTATTTTGATCTCTGCATGAGTATCATTTATTAATTTCGCTTATTATTTCTAAACAGGAATAACAATTACTTATTTGAGTTAATATTTCTAAACAAGAATAAGAGTTACTCATTTCAGTTACTATTTCTATACAGATAGAACAATGACTAATTTCTGATTTTTTTTTCTAAACAGTAATAACAATTACTAATACAAGTTGGTTTTTCTAGAGAGAAATATCACTTAGTAAAAAAGTTTCCTAAACAGGAATAACAATTGTTAATTTCAGTTAGTTTTTCTAAATGGTAATAACAGTTGTTAAGGTCATTTTGTCTAAACACGAGTACCAGTTAAACATCTGAGTTATCAGTTAAACATCTGAGTTACCAGTTAAACATCTGAGTTACCCACGTTTCACCACCAATGAAAAGAAAAAGAGGAAGAACATAATATTATATTGTATAAAACAACAACAACAACAAAAGGTTTTATTTAATGACGCACTCAAATCATATTACTTACGGTTATGTAACTTCGGACACAGGGTTAAGAACAAGATAGTCAATGCGACAGTGAGATACTACAGGGTTAAGAACAAGATAGTCAATGCGACAGTGAGATACTACAGGGTTAAGAACAAGATAGTCAATGCGACAGTGAGATACTACAGGGTTAAGAACAAGATAGTCAATGCGACAGTGAGATACTACAGCGTTAAGAACAAGATAGACAATGCGACAGTGAGATACTACAGCGTTAAGAACAAGATAGTCAGTGCGACAGTGAGATACTACAGCGTGCTTGAACCTTCACTGGATATAAGCACGAAAATAACTTGAAACGAAATTACATATTTGTGATGCCCCCCCCCCCCCCCCCCCCGACACACACCAGAATGTATTTTTACCTTTGGATTAAATAGTTATGACATTTTTGGTTTTTGTCTAGTTTTTGTTTGTCATTCTTTTTAGCACCGCTATGAATTTTGTTAGCGGAGCTTTTCTAATGTTGATTTGTCTAGCATCTCCCCGTACGGGGCGGAACGTAGCGCAATGGTAAAGCGCTCGCAACTGGTGTAACAAAGGCTGTGGTATGTACTATCATGTCTGTGGAATGGTACATATAAAAAACATCCCTTGCTGCTAATCGAAAAGAGTAGCCCATGAAGTGGCGACAGCGATTCTGTGTGATATATAACCGAAAATAAAATGTGTTGAGTGCGTCGTTAAATAAAACATTGCCTTCCTTCCTCCCCGTACGTGAACCCTTCTGGTGAAGTGTTACCTTGATTGTATTGTACAGTACCACTACATGTACATGGATTCTCTGGGGCACTCTTCACACGCGCGGTCGGTCTAGGATCGATCCCTGTCAGTGGACCCATTGAGCTATTTCTAGTACCAGCCAGTGCACATCAACTGGTATATCAAAAACCGTGGTATGAACTGTCCTGTCTGTGGGAAAGTACATATAAAAGGTCCCTTACATTAGGAAAGATGTAGCGGGATTTCTCTGATGACTACGTGTCAGAATTACTAAATGTTTTACATCCAATAGCCGATGATTAATTAATCAATATATAAAGCAAACTCTATAGGATAGTCTTGGTGCGCGGTCGGTCTGTGATCAATCCCAGTTGGTAGGCCCGTTGTGCTATTTCTCGTTCCAGTCAGTATATCACGACTGGTATATCAAGGCCGTGGCATGTGCTATCCTTGCTACTAATGAAAAAATGTCGAGAGTTTCCTCTCTAAGACTATATGTCAGAATTATCAAATGTTTGACATTCAGTAGCCGTTTATTAATACATCAATGTGCTCTAGTGGTGTCTTAAAACAAAAACTTTACCTTGATTGTATTTTTCTGACTCACGGTACAACTAAATTGATTCTTTGGGGCACTATCCAGAAACTAATACAGACATATTTCGGAATTTTTATTATCATTATTATTTTTAATTTAAACTAAAATTTCAAAATCTATCTTCTCCTGAAGTTTTTATTCGATAGTTCTGGAAACTCAGCATAAAGATTCTTATGAACAGGCTTCATACATTAAAATAGTACTGAAGAAAATTACCCCCCACTGGATTTTTGCTTATTATTTATGATTTATGAACACCCGTGTAACGACAAATTGAAAACTCTACTAGCATTATGAATGTTAAAGCTTGTTTTGTTTAACGACACCACTAGAGTACATTGATTTATTACTTATTGGCTATTGGATGTCAAACATTTGGTAACTGTTACTCATCATAAGAGGAAACCTGCTAAAGTTTTCCTAGTGCACCAACGGATCTTTTATATGCACTTTCTCACAGACAGGATAGCACGTACCATTGTGCACTGCATGGAATGAGCAAAAACCCAAAGAGTTGAATGGATCCACCGAGGTGGTTCGATCCTACGACGCAGGTACCTAAAGCGAGCACTCAACCGACTGAGCTAAATCCCGCCTCTAGCATTAAGATGACCTGTTACTATATAACATTGGAGGGGCATTATAAACTCTCTTTTAGCATACTCACAATGTAGGATCCGCACACACTTTACAACCGACTGAGCTAAATCCCGCCTCTAGCATTAATATGACCTGTTACTATATAACATTGGAGGGGCATTATAAACTCTCTTTTAGCATACTCACAATGTAGGATCCGCACACACTTTACAACCGACTGAGCTAAATCCCGCCTCTAACATTAAGATGACCTGTTACTATATAACATTGGAGGGGCATTATAAACTCTCTTTTAGCATACTCACAATGTAGGATCCGCACACACTTTACAACCGACTGAGCTAAATCCCGCCTCTAGCATTAAGATGACCTGTTACTATATAACATTGGAGGGGCATTATAAACTCTCTTTTAGCATACTCACAATGTAGGATCCGCACACACTTTACAACCGACTGAGCTAAATCCCGCCTCTAGCATTAAGATGACCTGTTACTATATAACATTGGAGGGGCATTATAAACTCTCTTTTAGCATACTCACAATGTAGGATCCGCACACACTTTACAACCGACTGAGCTAAATCCCGCCTCTAGCATTAAGATGACCTGTTACTATATAACATTGGAGGGGCATTATAAACTCTCTTTTAGCATACTCACAATGTAGGATCCGCACACACTTTACTACCGACTGAGCTAAATCCCGCCTCTAGCATTAAGATGACCTGTTACTATATAACATTGGAGGGGCATTATAAACTCTCTTTTAGCATACTCACAATGTAGTATCCGCACACACTTTACAATAGACTATACTAAACAAGGTATTATTACACTTGACAGGTGTGATCAAAACTATTGGCATAATAATGCAGATAGTGGCAATCAGTTTCATATAGTCTATTTCAAACTTGCTATTTTTTATGCAGTGTGTAATTTTTCATCTTTAAAAGACAACTTTTTGATTGTATGTAGTAACAGATGCTAACACAGTTTTTAAATTCTTATTTCATGGATTTTAATGAATAGTGTGTAATAAGCAAAAATGTGTCGGGGGTGGGGGTGGAGAGTATAATTTTGATTAGTATTGTAATAGTTAAAGTTAAAGGTTTGTTTTGTTTAACGACACCACTAGAACACATTGATTTATTAATCATCAGCTATTGGATGTGAAACATTCATGATTTGGTAATTTGGAAATACAGTCTTAGAGAGGAGACACGCTACATTTATCAATTAGTATTAAGGGATCTTTTATATGCACTTTCCTTCAGACACGACAGCACATACCACCGCATTTGATATATCAGTCTTGGTGCACTGGCTGGAACGAGAAATATCTCAATGGGGCATCAAGAGGAAATAGAAGAACATCACATATTATTTCGACATTCTAGATTTTTAACAAAAAGAGAAGGAAAAAAACTGAAAGGATAAAAGGAAAAAAAAAAACCACACACAAAAAAAAAAAACCTTCAGGAAAGCAAATAAACAAACAAACGACAAACGAAAACAAAACAAATCTTGTCGCAGAATTTTTTTTCTTCTAATATTAGAGATAATTAAAGAGTATTTACAAGTTAAGTGGTACTCTAGCTGGAATGAGAAAACCCCAATGGGCCCACCGACGGGGATCTGTCCTAAACCAACCGCGCATCAAGCGAGCGCTTTACCACTGGATTATGTCTCGCCCCTTTTAATAATAGATGAACAATGTACTAGTATATTAATGATTTATCTATATCTCTCCGTTTCCTTTTTATCTTTCTTATCACTCGAAAACAAGCGTTGCTTTGTATAATATATTTCACAAACACAGCAATTCTGCCTCGTATGTACATGTCATTCTACAAAACACAAGGTCAGTGCCATGACAGCTAATTACACACGGTTAAGCATTCCTATAGTCCTTTTTTTGTTAAATGACGTCACTACTGCGCATTGATTTATTAATCGTCAGCTATATTGATGTCAAACATTCGTAATCGATCCTAGACCGACTGCGCATCCGGCGATCGAGGTCTGAAATGCATATTAAACAATTAGATTGAAAGATAAAACCTACACAATCGATGTCGTACATGTGTACGATATATGAACGCAAACACTTTGGTTAAAAAATCCCTTGCTACTAATGGAAAAGTGTAGCGGGTTTCCTCTCTAAGACTATACGTCATAATTGCAAAATGTTTGACATCCAATAGCCAATGATTAATTACTCAATATGTCCTAGTGGTGCTCTTGCCAAGCAGTGCACTATGGTATGTGTTTTCCTGTCTGTGGAAAAGTGCATATAAAAGATCCCTTTCTGCATTAGGAAAATAAAGAGTGTTTCCTCTGATGACAATGTGTCAGAATGACCAAATGTTTGACATCCAATAGCTATTGATTAATAAATCAATGTACTCTAGTGGTGTTGTTAAACAAAACAAGCTTTAACGTTCATAATGCTAACAGTTTTCAATTTGTCATTCCACGGGTTTTTATAAATCATAAATAATAAGAAAAAATACGGTGGGGTTTAATTTTGCTTAGTACTTTTTTAATTTGTGAAGTCTGCCCTGTAGGGTCCGCTAGTGTTCACCTGTCCACTAGTGTAACAATGAACACTAGCGGTTGCAATGTTGACCGCTAGTGTAATAATTTAAAATGTTAAATAACAGTCAACACAGTCGACTAATTTTACTACATCGACCGTTAGTGTAACAATGAACACTAGCGGTTGCAATGTTGACCGCTAGTGTAATAATTTAAAATGTTAAGTAACAGTCAACACAGTCGACTAATTTTACTACATCGACCGTTAGTGTAACAATGAACACTAGCGGTTGCAATGTTGACCGCTAGTGTAATAATTTAAAATGTTAAGTAACAGTCAACACAGTCGACTAATTTTACTACATCGACCGTTAGTGTAACAACGCCAACGATTAGAACAGCAGTTAATTAATTTAATTATTGAATATTCTTGTCCGTGTATTGGATAGATAACTGGATTCAAAACCAGTAGAAACTTGGTTCGAACCCAGCGATAGGTTGTCTGGGCGTTTTAGGACAGGACAGGACAATATTTTACCATGCTTATGTCCACCAAATGTTCAAGCATGCCCCCCATGGGTACAGACTCCGTCTTCAAAGGACGAGTCCCAAAGTCTGAGGGTGTACCCAGGGCGGGAGAGGGCGTTTTAATTACCAGCGCATTTAAATAACTTAGTGGGTTGATCATCATGTTCATAACTGATAGGTACTGTGTTCAAACCAAACCAGAGGCTATGTTGGTGTCTTAATCATTAATCCATAATTCTGTCATGAAACTCAAACTGTGTCTGTAACTCCACATGATATATACAAACTTCCAGCTCAATATCTTGACGCATTGCAAAGAAAAGTCTAGGAAAAGGCTGACGGACAGACTGACAGATGTTGGAGACAAAACCTATAGTCCCCTCCGGTTAGGCTGGTAGAGGACTACTAAACACCCTTGAAAAAGTAAAGTTTGTTTTATTTAATGACGCCACTAGAGCACATTGATTTTTATCTTATCATCGGCTATTGACTAAAACACCCTTAAATTCTCTCTTGTACAACAATAGGTTTTGATAATGAATTTTTTTATTTTATTATCTGTTGCAGTACGATATTGAATACGATGTGATGTTTCTTTCGCATTTCATTGATATAAATTGACTAAATCAAAATAATGTCCACCATCAAAACCAGTTATGTGAACACTAAGGGTCGACATTGTACATAGTTAACCGTTAATGTTCACGTTGTTACACTAGCGGTCAACATTGCAACCGCTAGTGTTAACGTCAATTTTGTGAACACTAACGGTTGCATTGTCGACCGTTAGTGTTCATATTGTTACACTAGCGGTCAACATTGCAACCGCTAGTGTTCATTGTTACATTAGTGGACAGGTGAACACTAGCGGACCCTACACTGCCCATATGAATATTTATGCTGATTTTTCAGAACTATTTAATAAAAACACTTTGGTTTAAAATGACTGTTAGAGCGTTAAATACCACATTTTGGAGGATATTTACTGTATACGTTTGCCAAAACAATAGACTGTCAAGCTACAGTAACTGCCTATTCTCAATATATAAAAACATAAAGTGTAGGCGCGTGTGCATGGATTTATACGGGGGTGGATCTAGATTGGCAAGGAGAGTTTCTAGGGGTGTGTGTGTGTCGGGGGGATGTCGAGTCATTCTCTCCTGGAAAATATTGGTATGTGCTTTCCTGTCTGTGGGATTGTGCATATAAACAATCCCTTACTACTATAAATGGAAAAAAGTAGCAGGTTTTCTCTCTAATATGTTACAATATCCCAATGTTTGACATTCAATAGCCCATGGTTAATAAATCAATGTGTTCCAGTTGTTAAATAAAACAAACTTTAACTCCTCGAACTTTGTCAAGAAGTTTTAGTAGAGTGAAAGTCCTCCTTACCAAATTGCTCAAGTAGGAAGGATGCCATAATGGAGAATGGCAGTCCTGTTGTTGAAACCGGAAGGATGAGGTCTCGAGAATTACTAAAGAGTACCAGTCTTGTTCAGTGATGAAGCAGGCAGAATAAAATTACAATTTAAAATTTATTTTGTTTAAAGACACCACTAGGGCACATTGTTTTATTAATCATCGGCTATTGGATATCATACATTTGGTAATTCTGACATATAGTCTTAGAGACAAAATCCGCTATATCTTTCCATTATTAGCGAGGGATCTTGCACCATCCCGCAAACAATACATGCCATGCTCTTTGATATACATGTACCAGTCGTGGTACACTAGCTGGAACGAGAAATAGTCCAACAGACCACCGTCGGGGATCGATCCCAGACCGACTGCGCATCAGGCGAGCGCTTTACCACTGGACTACGTCCCGTCTCTTTCTTTATTTAAATGAAATCACTAGGCCTACTGCACATTGATTTGTTGACCAAACATTTGAAAAACATAAATTTGTTAATTGTGACACTTAACCTTCAGCGAAAATATGTTTTTTTTTTAATCAACAGCAGTGTCTTTTATATACACTGTCCCATAGACTGGACATCACATGCCACAACTTTTGATATACCAGTCACTGGGCAGTAGTTGGGATTGGAAACGAAATATATATATAAGAAAATAGGTCCATCGATAGGATTTGATCCTTAGACCACTACAGACGAGGCTTGCTCTACGGACAGCTTGACTGATTCAAACAAAAACATTGTATTGCATATAGTGTATATATACAAACTGATTGGGCAAACGTTATTCAACTTACGAGGCCCTCTCCTAATTACAACCATTAAATTCTACAGCAATGGCGACTGCATTTTTCAATAAATAAATAAATCAGTCAATTCATATAAGTAAACGTTTGTGAAAAACGATTGAATAAACTAAAAGAACAGAAAAGGAAAAGAAATAGAAGTAATCGATGGTTTAATTATCAGAAAGTATATAACAATTGGAGTCTACGATAACACTTCTTAATTTCTAATTTTGTGCTTCTTTTTTTCACAACCAGTACTATATTTGATTTAAGGTTTCTTCTCTTGTATCCTTGTAGGCTCAGTACATCAAGCAAAACAAGCTGGCTGGAGCAATGATGTGGTCCATTGACCTCGACGACTTTGCCAACATAGGCACCAAGGGCAAGGTCTTTCCACTGACGCGTGCAATCAGGGCGGTGCTAGAGGATTCGGAATACCCGTCCTTCCAACCCCCACCAAAAATATCTGTGGTAAGTTTTCACTGACTTGGAAATAGAATTTCTGTTCCAATGAGCGCTCCATATCTCTGGCAGGTCTAATATTTGCGTTGGTGTTCAAGTTAACCGAACTGTATCAAAGTTGCATTTAATCAAAATTAGGGGCGGGACGTATCTCTGTGGTACAGCGCTCGATTGATGCGCAGTTAATCTAGGATCTATTCCCGTTGGTGGGCCCATTGGGCTATTTCTCGTTTCAGCCAGTGCGCCACAATTGATGTAACAAAGGCCGTGGTATGTACTATCCTGTCTGTGGGACGGTGCATATAAAAGATCCGTTGCTGCCAATCGAAAAGAGTAGTCCATGAAGTGGCAACACTCAATATCTGTGTGGTCCTTAACCATATATCCGAAGCCATATAACCGTAAATAAAATGTGTTGAGCGCGTCGTTAAATAAAACATTTCCTTCCTTCCTTAATCAAAATTATGTAGACAGACAGACAACATATATTTTATTAAATGTCTCATCTTATGTACACAATAATAAAAAAGTAATTTAAAATACAGTAAAAAAAAGTGCATAAGCCATTCCTTACAGGAACTACGAGAGACTATCAATAAATAAATGTATAGACTTTGTTTTTGCATTCAGTTATAAAGGATACGCATGGAACAATATGCCCATATCATATATTAGCTGACGAAAACTGTACCACGTGTATATGTGCGTATTTATGCATGCGTGTGTTTGTGTGTTTGTTTTCTATGTAACATTTTCTAAAAAGATATGAGATGTGAAACATTTTTTTTAACAACATTACTAGAGCACATTGATATATTAATCATCTGCTAATGGATGTCAAACATTTGATAATTTTGACATCTAGTCTTAAAGAGGAAACCCGCTATATTTTTCTATCAGTAGCAAGGGATCTTTTATATGCACCACCCCGCAAACAGGATAGCAATGCGAAATCAAGAGGAAATAGAAGAACATCATATATTAATTTCAATATTCTAGATTTTTAACAAAAAAGAGAAAGAAAAAACTGAAAGGAAAAAAGAAAAAAAAACTTTCAAGCAAGCAAGCAAATAAACAAACAAACGACAAACAAAAACAAAACAAAAAGCTAATATTAGAAATAATTAAAGACTATTTACAATTTAAGTTTTAGTTATTTATTGCAAATAAATATATAGAAAATCGAAATATGGTACGTGTAGCTATGATTATGCACATTTAATCAGAATTGAGTGCATTTGTTTTGGATGTTGGAACGCCTACGATTAAATCACGATCAAACTATTAACATTTGTTTTGTTTGATGACACCACTAGAGCACAATGATTAATCATCGGCTATTGGAAGAAGAAAAAAACATTTATTTAACGACACACTCAACACATTTTATTTACGGTAATATAGGGTCAGACATATGTTTAAGAACCACACATATATTGAGAGAGAAAACCCGCTCTCTTTTTGATTAGCAGCAAGGGATCTTTTATATGCATTATCCTACAGACAGAATAGTACATACCACGGCCTTTGTTACACTAGTTGTGGAGCACTGGCTGGAACAAGAAATAGCCCAATGGGCCAATCGACGGGAATCGATCCCAGATCGATCGCGCATCAGGCGAGCGCTGTACCATTGAGCTACGTTCCACCCCTCGCCTATTGGATGTAAACAATTGGGCAATGTTCACACGTAGTCTTCAATAGAAGCCCATTGCATTTAGTAACAATGTATACTTTCTATGTACTGTCCACAGACAGGACACCACATACCACTAACCATTAGGACGGCAATAACTGGGATGGACAAATATTCCAGTGGGTCAGCCGAGGTGGTTCGATCCTACTAAACCTGCGCGTCAGGCCATTGCTCTACCGACTGAGCTAAATCCCGACACTGATGTTATGCAATAATGGGCTTAGTTATTATTATTTATGTATTTATTAATTTCAAAGCAAAACAGATCACCAAAAGAACACCGCACATTGCAGGTAGGTAGGTAACTAAAGTCCGAACCAAAATGTTAACAACTACGATAAATTGATCTCCTACTTTTATTTTTCGTTAGATTTTACCCACATTTTGTCCAGACAGAAATCTTGAAAAAACCCCCAACACAACAACAACCCAACAACATACTAGATAACCATGTCAGCTATATCGACTTCACTGAGATAGCATAGGGCAAAAAGCATGTAATTTGGTGCCGGCTGCCATTTTGACGTTTTATGGAATATTCTGCAAGATGGGTGAAAGGATATGACTTAATCTAACAACGTCATAACATGTTATGGTATAAAAGCAAACGTGATGACGTCATATTTTTTTAATAAGTATTTGTTTGTTTAAAGATACCACTAGCGATCATTGATTTTATATTAATTATGTCACATACTTTGGATGCTTTCACCCCTCTTGAAGAATATTCCATGAAAAAGCAAAATGGCAGACGGCAGAAAACTGCATGTATTTTGCCCTATGCCATCTCAGCAAATTCGATACTGGCGACATCGTTACAGTCTCATATGTGGAATCTGTTTCATTGTAATGTTTTTTCACAACTTGTGTCTGGACAAAATTTGGGGGAAATGTTACATTAATTAAAGGTAGGAGAGTAATTTATCGTAGTTGTTAACAATTTGGTTCGGACTTTAGTATTACGTGCTCATATACCACTGGGGTTTCGAACACGCCCATCCCGAGTCCAACCTCCAATATAATCGGGGGCCTGACTCGGCACAAGACTTAATTATTTAATAGATAATTTTGAAATGTTGATTAAAGTCCAAAAATTAAATGTGGGAGGAGGGATTTAATTTTATACTGCGCCTATAAATATAATATATACCATTAAAAACTATACTAAACAAAAACATTTGAGATAAGTGGCGCAAATTTCGATGGACTAGTCAACAGTAAATTTTATTTATAAATTAAATTGATAGCTGATAACCTTCAATTTAGGCACAAGAAGGGTAGGAGGAAAGGTATACTGTAGAAAATTCACGAGTCCAGGAAATACATCACCAAAGGTGTTACAATTCAGTTTCTATGACAATGGAGATTCACCCCCCACCTCCCCCAAAAAAAACCCACAAAAAAACCCAACAACAACAACCTTTCACTGTGGTGTAATTATGTTAGAATCTATATGTTAGATTTAACGCAGTTGGTGGTTGGGTAACAGAGGGGGAGAAGGGTCGTGTGTTGGGAGGAGCGAGGAACGCCATAGGAAACAAACTTCTACTTTGTCTTGATAAGATGGTCTTCAGAAATAATATTTCAATCTTTTTCCAAAATATTGCATTAGCATTGTCTTCGTTTTGCAGTAAAACGAGCTTCAGTGATACATTTTCACCCTCACAGAAAGCCAGTGCACCACGACTGGTATATCAAAGGCCGTGGTATGTGCTATCCTGTCTGCGATAGTACATATAAAACATCCCTTGCTACAAATGAAAAAATGTAGCGAGTTCCTTTTTATGACTGTGACAAACATGACCATGTGTTTGACATCCAATAGCTGATGATTAATAAATCAATATGCTCTAGTAGTGTTGTTAAACAAAACAAACAAACTTTAACCCTCACAGAACATCATTTTCAATAATCATCACAGTATCTGTATTATCAGAGACTTTCCAGTAAAAATAAGTTGAACATAATCTAACATTTCATCTATACTTACTTTCGTGCTTACATCCAGTTCAGGTTCAAGCACGCTGTTCTGGACACGCACCTCAGCAATCTGAGCTGTATGTCCAGGACAGTGGGTTAGTTAGTGGTTAGTGAGAGAGAATATGGTATAGTGGTTTTACACCTACCCATTGAGTCGTTAAAACTTGCTCTGGGTGGGAGCCGGTATCGGGCTGCGAACCAAGTACCGACCAACCTTGTGTCCGATGACTTAACCACGACACCACCGAGACCGGTGATAATCTGACATGCTACCTGAATTTGACAGGCGTTAGACCAACAGGTGTGATTCATCAGGCATTGCATCTTCTGACATGCATATTTTGTTTTATTCTATCGCTACAAATAAAGCATTTCACCTACATTCTTGCAATGTCTACCACAAATGAGTACTAGTAATGCCGATATGATTCCAGGTGCAAAATATGATTATCCTGGTGGTAAATATATTGCAAGGTATAAATCAGTAAAGAGTGGTGAAATGGTTTTGTTTTTATTTGTTTTGGTATTTGGGTTTTTATTTTTGTTTGTTATTGGTTTGTGGCTTGTTTCGTTGTTTTTTGTTGTTGTTTTATTGTTGTTGTTGTAATGTTGTGAGGGGCACCCGATATATACTTTAAAACAGCGTGTCTTATATGACCGAACATATACAAATTTGTCTTGTTTTCTTTAATCTCATTCTGTTTTGTTTGAAAAAATTTCACATATAATCATTTTTTTTTTCAGAATAAGAGACTGCCTCAACCCACAGCTAAAACCCTAGTCCAGAATGACGGGAAGAATAAACAGTTGAAGTCTAACATTCCACGGGTTGAGAGCAAATCACCATTCTCACCTCCAAAATCACCATATTCACCTCCGAAAGGGTTTGTCAAGAAACCAATATCCAAGACATACTTGCCTCGTCCCGGAGCGTCAAAGACGAAACCGGAAGTCGAAAGTACTCCTCCCAGCAGAGCAGCATCTTCACAGGCAGGTGGACCTGTTCTAGGGACGATAGCAACACCAAAATACAACAACAAATCCTATTCAACCACTACGAGTGTACCCCGTAGCAGTACGCCAGCCACGTCCACAAGATATGTTACAAAAGCAGGAACTATATCAACTGGACCAAATAAACCATTGACTACATCAACATTAACTAAACAGGCGTCTATATCCACATCGACAAATATGAACCGTAAAGACAATACCAAAGTTAAGGCAACAGAAACAGCTGCGATCAGTCATAAGCGTGAAAAAACTGCAAAAGAATCGTCCCACGATAAACAGTATCCACAGAGCCCATACACTCCAGCAAAGACGGCGAAAGAGGTAAAAACTGTGTTAAAAACCATGGCTGTAACAACAACCACTTCAACAAACAGAAATGCAAAGGAAAATGCACAAAAGACAACAACGTCTGAAAATGTTATTTCACAAGTCAATGAGCCAGTAGATTTGAAATCTGCTGATAAATCACTTACATCACAGGAACAAACTGAACTTCAGTCCAACGTAAATGACCTCACTTTGAATACTGACAATCAAAAGCATCTGAGCGAATCAACAATGTCACCATTAACGCCTGAAGAACATCTAAAGTATCCCAAAAGTCCATATAAACCTAAACCTGTAAAACATAAGGCAACAGAAGGTGCGTATAAGGTGGGTGTGACAGTCGGAACAACTACGCCAATAATCCAGACCACGATAAAAGCAACTGAAATAAAACCAACTGAGACCACAACAACGATATATTCAAATAGTGAGAAAAAGTCCAACAAAACATGGAAAAGTTCATCATATGACGCTAAAACAAAAGGCAAAATGCTTCCGTCAATGGATCTAAAACAGGATTTCAATCCAAAGCAAGATGAAACCATTGTCAAACGTTTAAACAAAAGCCCATACACAAAGCCACCTTATATATGGAACCCACACATGACCCCGTCAGTGCTAAAGGTAATAACACCTACAGCTCAACCACCAAAACCATCCCAGCCAGCTTATATCATTGCAACTTCGCCATATAAACCTATTAGCACTGTTAATACAGAATTGGTGATTACTGATTCACTCAGACAAGCTAAAAATATAATGACAAAATCCTTTAGGCAAGGTGGGGTTAAAGTCGTAACCACTGATTCCCCGAGACAGGACAGAGTTCAGAATGTCATCACTGACTTGCCAAGACAGGAGCGAATCACAGTCTCGTATCAGTCGGCGACATCACCTTTTAAACCGTGGAAAACGACCGTGTATAGAAAATACATCACACCAACGCGGGCACCAACACGGAGCACCAGAGACCAGGTGGCAGAGTCGATCAAAAATGAAGTTAAAGAAATATTCAATCCCATTGTCGATGTTTATGACGGCCATTCGAGTAACAGAACACAATTATCTGATAGTGATATTCCTGCTAAATCAAGCACGCAGCTACCATTAACACAGCTGACAACCATGCAGGTGAAATTACCGACACTGAGGACAATACAGCAAGGTATCGCCGGTAGATCCAGTACAACGGCGTCGTCGTCTTTGAAACAAGGGGCATCGCCAACAGATAGCGAAATCAGGTCCACAAGACCATTCTTCTTGTTTGCCAAAAATAAAACATTCCCTACTCAGAAAGCAATTTACCAGTCTCGTGCCACTCGAAAGGACTCGTCCAAAACCTCTTCCACTTCTCCGTCAACTACCAAAGTGATTGCTACAACGCATGCCAAACGAACAACATACCCAGCAACAAAACGTGTGCTGACAACGAGGAGAAACAGGGTTGCGAACGGCTCCACGGAACGGTCAACTGCAAAACAAAGGGTCACAAGCAGAATCACGATGGTACATAATGAACCAAGCAAGATACAGACAACTCGAATATATACAATGCACAGTACACATAGTCCAAACAGACTGAGTAGACCTTCAACTATACCAACAAGACGATCTACAATGCACAGTACACACAGTCCCAAACGACTGAGCAGACCTTCAACTAGACCAACAGTGCACAGTACACAAAGTCCGAAAAAACTGAGTAGACCTACTAGACCAACGACGCGAACTACAATGACTGCGGCTAAATCAAATAATCGCCAAACAACACGATCATCCACTAGGCAAGGAACTAAAGCTACAACCATTACGACAACAGAAAGGAATTTGGGAACTAGGTCCCAAATTAGTCATCGTCCTATAAAACAGCCGACTATTGTACCAGCAAAAAGGAAAACTGTTAATCCTACAACAAGGAGACAGACAGCATTGCCTACAGAACCATCAAGACAGACACAGACACAGACTACTAAAGCAAATCGAACAGTCGTCAACAAAGAAAGCCATGACGTCGTAAGGAACACAGGGTCTCCTGCTCTAGATTCCAGGAAAATGGCAACACCCAAACCTAAACCTTCACAGCGTACAAAGACCTATTGGATACGAACTCGACCCACTGGACCCCAGCGGATATTTGCATGGATGACAAACACACATACTACAGTGAAATCGACTATAAATAAATCAACCTCACAAAAGATGGATGCTGGCATTATAAGTGCTACTACTTCAGCCAAAGAGGTGACAAAAGGTGTAACAGACACTCTTGTCGACCAGACAAAGAGGACGCACTGGCCAATGGAAGCTATATTGGGAGATGACCATATTCACCCTCTCAAATCGGCTCTATTTGGTCTTGACATTACTAAGAAGCCTCCCAGCTCCCAGATGAAGTACCACACCGACTCTCCCATGGCCATGACCACTGGCGGATGGCTTCTGGATTGGCTCCACATGATAACGAGTAAACCCACATACAAACCCCTGATGAAGACTCTGATCCCTGACGTGCTAGGTCCCGTACGTTGGAGATTTAAACCACAGACGAAACCAATAACAACAACAGTGCGCAACACGAGAAAGATGAAACCAACCACGCCTGCATACAGAACAAAGATACTGCAGCTCCCGACATTCAAGGGAAGAAAACCGACAGCTAAGCCAGTTTACTGGAAGAAGAGTATCTACACACCCTCGTATCGCAAAGTCACATCACAGACCACTTATGTACCAGTATACAGGTATACGAAACCGAAGGCAACAGAGAAACCTGGATATGATAGAGTACACGAAAGGCATCGAAATTACCCACATGACACAATGAGAGATCCAGTCAAGATTCTAGATTCAGACAGGATGGCAGTTTCAGACAGGATTAGAGATTTGGGCAGGATTGGAGATTCAAACAGGATACCAGATTCCCCTAAATACAGACGCATCAAGGAACAGGATGAACTAGCAGCCACTTTCCACCCAGCAGACGTCCCCGATAACAAAAAGTTCACCAAGACAGAAACACCCAAACCAGACTGCGTCACTAAAACAGACGGCGGGCATTATGACAGCGTGGACTACAACAGTCAGATAGACTACCCACTGTACGAGGAGGAGGAATATAGCGACTACTACGACAGAAGCAAGACGTACGATTACCAACGACATCGGCAGCTGGTCAACAACGATTACTCCAATCCTGTTATCAAGAAACCCATGTATAGCGGCGATTTCAAAAATGGCTACCAGCAAAAGGTTAAGCTGGGGAACGATGACTACTATGACCAGACTTTGAGACAAGGCGGTGATTACCCGGCTGCAGATTACGTCATAGCGAAGGAGCAGCCGTCTGGATCAAGGGAAGTAATCGGACAGAATAGCTACCAAGACTCGCAGCCCAGTCCACATAAAAAGATGAATGGATATGCTCTGCCAGGTAAAATGTTCGGTTAAAAAAAAACTGTCCTGGATTTCCACCCTTCTGTCCGTGTTAAATGTTTAATATATTAATAAGTATCCCCCACTTAAAGTTAGAGATAAGGTTATACCTAAAATTGACTGGGGACTAACGTTAAGTTTATATCTAACATTGTCGGAGGGTGGGTGGAAGTTAATATTAAGGTTATTCCTAAAATTGGCTGGAGACTAACGTTATGTCCATGCCTAACATTGTCGGGGTGGGGTGGGAGTTAATATTAAAGTTATTCCTAAAATAAACGGGTTAGGGTAAGGTTATGATTATAACCCAAATTGACGGATGGGTTTAAGGTAATGGTTATACCCGAAATTGACGGAATGGGGAATTAGTGTTACAGTGATAACTAAAATTAACGATCAGTGTTATACATAATATTGTCTACAGTTAAGGTTAAATTAAAATATAACTAAAATTGATGGAGGCGGGTGTTAATGTTATACCTAAATTGACGCAGGTGGTTGGAGGGGTAGGAGTTCAGGTTATAACATATATTGACGGAGGGGGGGGGGGGGGGTAAGAGTCTACCTGAAACTAACGGAGTAGGGTAAGGTTGAGGTTAGTTACGGTTTGGGAAATACCTAAAATATGGTTATACCCCAAATAGACGGGTGGGGTTAAGGTTAAGATTATCCCAAAATTTGACGGGTGGGTTGAATGTTATACCAAATATTTACGGGTGTGTTTTACTTAAAACTGACTGGTCACTCCCCCCCCCCCCCCCCCGAATTCCGCGGCAAACATTTTAAAATTCCGCGGTAAAATTTGACATATTCTGCGGTAGAATTTTATGAATTCTGCAGAAAATTCTGCAACATATAAAACTGAAAAATAACACTTATAAATTAAAACTAGATGTTCAAAATGTTACATATTTATTTGAAATTCGCGAGAGAGAAGACTATTTATGTTTTAAGCAGACGGGTGCTTCCGGAAGATTGAATCATTAAAACCTGAAATGGAAACGATATGGAAAAAAACTTCTTTGTTAAATGTGATTTGTGATTAATAAATACTTAAATATAGATGCTTAACATCACGATTCCAACAATCGATACTTATATGTTAATATAATTATTTTATATTAAATAGAATGGAATTGCTGAATCTTATTTCGTATTTGTGGAATCTGTCAAAGTGTAATTACAAGCCGTCTTCGTCGGTTTTCGTAACCTACGCACCGAGCATCGATCGGAACATCTCGCCACAATCTATTGCACTCTATCTTGCGAGGATTTCCGATTCAATGACAGAAACTAAAGGCTGGTTCCAAACGCAGGTTACGCAGACTAGTAACTATGAGGCGGTTACCAGTCCAGCCTGTAATAACTTAAAAGAAAAGAAAGAAATGCTTTGTGCTTCTATTTATTACTGCATGGAAAGTAAACACTATTAAAATTACATGTTTAATGTTACAATTCAGAAACATCCAACATTTTGCGGTGTTTAAGACAAATTCCACGGCCTAAAATTATGAATTCTGCACGAAAAATGATTTTCCGCAGACGAACAACTATTCTGCACGATGGTGCAAATTCTGCATATTTTTCCGCGTCCGCGGATTCGCGGAATTCAGGAGGGACTGACTAGTGGTAACTAAGGTTATATATAAAACTGATGGAAGAGGGTAGGGGCGGTATCGACCTGTTAGAGCCTGAATGTATTATCTATAATATAGTACCTTAAACAGTGCGTCACACGGAAAAGTTTAAATAGGATGTCGTTACCTTACACTGGGTTTTCTTCTAAAACACGAGCACCGTGTAAATAGCCAGCACTCTTTAGCCAAGGCTATAATTATACACGGCGGCCGTGTATATAGCCACATCTGGTAGGTAACGAAGATGGCAGCTTCCATTAAGGTTGCATTTAAGGTAGTCGACTGGAACGTGTCACAAAAATATTCTTGCGAAGTGCGACATAGGGTAAGTACAAAAAAGGTTGTCAGCAGTGCAGATCAAAAACAAAAAGAAGAGAAACGACCAGAATGATCGGAAACTGTTAAAAAGGCCATGCGTATATATTCTTTTACATGCACTTTCTTTTACAAGTAAACCTAATTAAACTATAATGATAGTTTTAATAGGGTTTACTTGTAAAAAGATATTAGTCATTTATGTTTAACAGAGTGTGCTATCTGGATAAATTGTAGCAGTTAGAAGGTATTATATTAATGTACCGATCACAGATGAAAAAGTTAAAGTTTGCTTTGTTTAACGACACCACTACAGCACATTGATTAATTAATCATCGGCTACTGGATGTCAAACATTTGATAATTCTGACACGTAGGCATCAGAGGAATCCCGCTACAGTTTTTTATTAGCAACAAGGGATCTTTTATATGCACTTTTTCACAGACAGGAAAGCACATAGCACAGTCTGTGACCAATTGTGGCGCAATGGTTGGAACAAGAAAAAAAAGCAAGCAGTTGAATGGATCCACCGAGGTGGTTTGATCCTGCATAGATGAAAGTTATCTCGATTTAACCGGATTCTGTATCGTCTGGGTTTCTTGTGGTTGTCCACAATTTTCAATATTCTCTGTCCAAAACTTACGATATGGTTTCGGCTGATGAATGGGGTCACCACATAATATCATTGTGCAACCCTACCCCTTGGGCTAATCTCAGTATTCAACCACCAATATTAAAGTTACAGACTCTAGTTTTTAAACATTATGACATATGTTTTACTATTAGGGCCTTTTTTGGTATCTGAAATCATACTTTACTTAGATTTTATTGTTTAAGTTATCCATTTCCGTACATCCGAAGTATTTCTGGTCATTATGGTGTTTTTAACATCACAAAACGCATTTTCCATATTTTCAAAAACGCACGTGCGTTTGAGAAGCAAAGGTTATAGAGTCTGATTTCTAGGGTATTTTTAAGGGTATTTCACCGTTTCAACGTCACGGACTCTTGTTTCACTCTGTTGTAACGTTATCCAAATGTGTTACAGGTTTGTAGATTAACTCAATTTAGTATCCATTTTTACGGGTTGAAACTAGAGTCTGCTACTTTAAAAGTTTCACTTTTTTTTTTACAACCCACGATCATCTCAATGTTGTTTGTGGAAAGTGCATGTAAAAGATACCTTGCTGCTTTTTCTGAAGGAAGAGCTTATGTGTGGACAGTGAGTTTCTCTGCTCGTCAGTGATATACCTGCACCAAGTAAGTCGGTACACGTAAATTATAAATATATCGCTATTTTATCCGAGCTAAATCGTAAGTAGTTTTTGTCCTATTTTTACCCATAAGTCTGTTTATTTAATTACGGACCGCGACATCCTTATTTTCTTTTTCACTCTTCTTTTCTCTGTTCGATAAATCTTCAAATGTGCAGGTTGTAGGATCTATCTATTACCAATACACAGAGTGTTCCGGACGGGACAAAAAGAATGTCTGATATATAAAATGGCTCATTTATCGCATTGTGGCTTGGTGGATGTAAAAGCAATATCGTTTAAAGGCGCGGACCCTAGTTTCAACCCGTAAAAATTGACACTAAGTCTGGTTAAGTTACAAACCTGTCACACATTTGTATATCGTGAATAGACTAAAACTCGACTCCATAACTGTTATTTCTCAGACGCACGTGCGTTTTTAAAAATATTAAAAATGCATTTTGTGGTATTAAAAACACCAGAATGATCAGAAACACTTCGGTAATACGGAAATGTATTATCTAAACAGTAAAATATAAATAATGTTTGATTTCAGTTATCATAAACGGCTCTAATAGTGAACAATATGCTTTAGTGTTTAAAAACTAGGGTCTGTCCCTTTAATAACTTTCTTAACTGTGCAGCATGTAGGATCTATGTTTTGCCGATAAACAGTGTTCTGTACGGGACAAAAAGAATACCCTTATATAAAATGGCTCGTTTATCGCATTTTGGTTTGGTGGATGGAACAGCAATATCGTTTAATAACTTCCTTAAATGTAGCCCAGATGTGGTGCCATTAATTTTTCCTAAGGCTGACCTAATTTTTCCCATTTGTTATGTACACAAAATCTTTGCGAACCTATTGTTTTTCCCGTTCCAGCCAGTGTCGTAGTATGTGTGATGCTCATGAAAACGTAGAGGGTTTTCTGAGAAAACTACAATTATGCCATAATTACCAAATGTTTACGTCCAATAGCCGTAAACATTACGCTCTAGTGGTGTTGTTAAACAAAATAAAATTTAACTTCGGACGTACGATTGTCATGGAAAATAGGGGGGGGGGGGGAGGGGGGTTCGGCAGGGACTTGCACGGGTGGGATGGTATTTATGCTGGCCAGAGATAGAAATTTACTTATTGGACCAACAGTCATCTTTCAGTTAAAGTTTGTTTTATTTGACAACTCCACTAACGCACATTGATTTATTAATCAACAGCTATTGGATGTCAAACATTTGGTAATTTTGGCAATCCGCTACATTTTTTATATATTAGTTGCAAGGGATCTTTTATATGCACCATCCCACAGTCAGGATATCACATACCACGGCCTTTGATACACCAGTCGTAGTGCACTGGCTGGAACGAGAAATATCCCAATGGGCCCACCGACAGGGATCGATCCCAAACCGACCGCGCATCAAACGAGCACTTTTACACTGGGCTAAATGCCGCCCTCATTTCTAGAGACCGGTATTTAAGCGGGACAATATTAAAGGGACTGCGATTGTAAAATATCTGTTACAAACAGAACCTTAATAACAAACTAAAATTACAAGTAAAATCCTAATATTCATAGTAGCTAAAACTTTACTTTACTTCCCAATATATATATAAATATATATACATACATACATGCATACATACATACATACATACATACATACATACACACATACACACACACACACACACACACACACACACACACACATATATATATATATATATATATATATATATATATATATATATATGTCAGTGCAATCAAAATATATGATATTTTTCAGATCACATACTTTAAGAATTTGATAACTTTGCAAATTAGATGTAAATTAATCGAGGTCACGGCACAAGGTTTATTGACATTTAAGCAAATGTACTAGGGTGACACTCCATAACTGACGTATGCATTCATAGTCATCAAATAAAAACATATCAGTTTTACACTGAAAGCTGTCCTGCATTAAGAAAAAAAGAAAAAACTCCGTTATGCCCTAGTTTATTCTGATGTAAGGACATCCAAAATGATGTCATGCGAGTTTGACGTCATTTCCATGAAAAATGACACCGCGCCACATATTCGTACGTCATTTGAATATCTAGTAATGGCGGACTAGAATTAAAGTTGCGTCGTGGTTAGGCCATCGGTCTACAGGCTGGTAGGTACTGGGTTCGGATCCCAGTCGAGGCATGGGATTTTTAATCCAGATACCGACTCCAAACCCTGAGTGAGTGCTCCGCAAGGCTCAGTGGGTAGGTGTAAACCACTTGCACTGACCAGTGATCCATAACTGGTTCAACACAGGCCATGTTTGTGCTATCCTGCCTGTGGGAAGCGCAAATAAAAGATCCCTTGCTGCTAATCGGAAAGAGTAGCCCATGTAGTGATGACAACTGGTTTCCTCTCAAAATCTGTGTGGTCCTTAACCATATGTCTGAGGCCATATAACCGTAAATAAAATGTGTTGAGTGCGTCGTTAAATAAAACATTTCTTTCTTTCTTTAACCGTATGTCTGACGCCATATAACCGAAAATTAAAATGTGTTGAGTGAGTCATTAAATAAAACATTTCTTTCTTTTATAGTATGGAATTTATTACGTTATTTATTTACGAGCTGATTGTTTTCCAAATTGCACCAAAGCAAATATTGTTATTTTCAAAACACTTTTACCTTTCTTCTTAGTCAAACCAGACTGAAATTATTCACAAAAACAGGGACGGATTATAATCATAATAATCATAAAATCATGACAATAGAAGTTAGAATCAGAAACTGTGCAGATGCCAAGTTACAAACCCCTTCATTGACAATAGAAGTTAGACAGTGTACATTCGCCAGTTTACAAACCTCTTCATTGATAATAGAAGTTAGAATCAGACAGTGTACATTCGTCAGTTTACAAACCCCTTCATTCACAATAGAAGTTAGAATCAGACAGTGTACATTCGCCAGTTTACAAACCCCTTCATTGATAATAGAAGTTAGAATCAGACAGTGTACATTCGCCAGTTTACAAACCCCTTCATTGATAATAGACGTTAGAATCAGACAGTGTACATTCGCCAGTTTACAAACCCCTTCATTCACAATAGAAGTTAGAATAAGACAGTGTACATTCGCCAGTTTACAAACCCCTTCATTGAGAATAGAAGTTAGAATCAGACAGTGTATATTCGCCAGTTTACAAACCCCTTCATTGAGAATAGAAGTTAGAATCAGACAGTGTACATTCGTCAGTTTACAAACCCCTTCATTCACAACAGAAGTTAGAATCAGACAGTGTATATTCGCCAGTTTACAAACCCCTTCATTGATAATAGAAGTTACAATCAGACAGTGTACATTCGCCAGTTTACAAACCCCTTCATTCACAATAGAAGTTAGAATCAGACAGTGTACATTCGCCAGTTTACAAACCCCTACATTGACAATAGAAGTTAGAATCAGACAGTGTACATTCGCCAGTTTACAAACTCCTTCATTGACAATAGAAGTTAGAATCAGACAGTGTACATTCGCCAGTTTACAAACCCCTTCATTGAGAATAAAAGTAAGAATCAGACAGTGTACATTCGCCAGTTTACAAACCCCTTCATTGATAATAGAAGTTAGAATCAGACAGTGTACATTCGCCAGTTTACAAACCCCTTCATTGATAATAGAAGTTGGAATCAGACAGTGTACATTCGCCAGTTTACAAACCCCTTCATTGATAATAGAAGTTAGAATCAGACAGTGTACATTCGCCAGTTTACAAACCCCTTACTTGGAAATAGAAGTTAGAATGAGAATACGCGCAGACGCCAATATACATTACTGCCCCTTCAAAGCGCATGCCACAGCACTGTACTCCGACTGAGTCGCACGAACTCCTGATATCACCAATGTTTTGACAGAGATTCGAGACTGCTTGCCATCTCAACTGTCTAATTATGTGCAGATTTAGATTTGTCATAGAAGTGGCAGTCCTCCTTCGGACGAACAAGGAAGGGTATATAATCCCGGAGAGAGGCAGTCTTCTAGGCAAGGCATCTGGCAGTGGTACCTGAATGCAGTCTTGGCTTTGTCAAAACAATTTGGACTGAGTCTATCTTGTGAACAGCTTTGAATTTGTTAATGCTTTACATATTAGTATATCTCTTCGTCTTGTTTTTCAGACTTCGAATTTTCGATTATACTCCAATTCCAGTGTCATTCATACACATGTGTATCTTTATAGTCTTGTGTCATACTTCATCTGACCTGTCTTTGAACAATGCCCGTATCCAGTTGACAGTCATATGCAACCTTCAGTTTGCATTTTAGTTTTAGTGTATACCCTGGTCCAACGGAAATTATACATATTTATCTTTATTTTGATTTGTTTTGTATTGATTTAAATCACAAGTAAGGGAGACTGATCATATTAAATTGAGAGTGCCCATGCTTTTGGTGCATTTATTATTATTATTATTATTATTATTATTTCATTTTCAGCTTTCGCTTCCCCTTCCATGTTTGGAATATACATGTACCTCTATTTCGCTGACATTCGTATGAACAATTCTCCAAGATTTTTTATTATTTCTGTTCTTCTTTGTTCAATACAATATAACCTAAAATTGGGGGAAATTAAAAATTAGTTTAGTTACACATTTCCACTCGTCTTCATCAGTGGAGCATTACTGTCTGTGTAGTGTCCATCATCACTAAGGAATAACGTTTATTTTTTCTCAATTGTTTGTTTGTGTGTGTGTGTGTGTGGTAAGTGTTTACCTATTATTGTATATTTGGGACATTCATATATTGACGTTTATCATATTTGTTTTCAAGGTTAACTTGTTCTTCTGTATTTGGTATACACCTTTATCACAGTAATATTCATATTCACGTGTCTCTTTATTTTTTTTGTATTTTTTTTTTGTATTTTGTTTTAAAAGTTCATTTATCCCTAGGTGCTTGGAACATACCCCGATGCCAATAATATTCATATCCACGTTTCTGGTTTTGTTATTGTTGTTTGATTGCTGTTTGTTTTGTTTTGTTTTCATTTTTTGTTTTTTCATTTTCATTTCACAGTTGTCCTATTTTGGAATATTCCCTAATTCCACTGACATTCGTATACACATTTTTGTTTGTGTTTTATTTTCAGAGTTTACTTGTCCGTCTGTGTTTGGAATTTACCCAGATCCCATTGACTGTCGCCAGTTTTACCAATGCGTCTGGTTTGTGCCTTTCCATCACATGTGTGGTATCGGCACTGTGTGGAACCAACATATGAAGATCTGTGATTGGCCAGGTTCAAACTCGTGTTTCACGTGATGCTCAAATATGGCTGGAGCTTGATTCGTCTGGACGCTAGAAATGGCGCGAAAATGTTTTCACTCGTCTGGACGCTAGAAATGGCGCGAAAATGTTTTCACTCGTCTGGACGCTAGAAATGGCGCGAAAATTTTCGATTCGTCTGGAAGCTAGCAATGGCGCGAAAACGTGGGGTGGTTTTGTACAGTTGACCTATATTGTTTGTACATTTTGTTCATTTTATACATACGAGAAATTGATTGCTTTCATATATTTATATACGTTTTACATGTAAATAAAACAATTTGTTACAATAAATGAAGAATTTTTCATATATCGAATGTTCGTGTTATCTTTTGTTCTAGAAATTGTTCGCCATATCTGACATGACTTTCTGAAGATAACTTACTTTAGATATCTGTTTGTTCAAGATATTTGAGATATGTGTCGTTCAAAATACCAAGAGTTCAAGATAGTGTGATTAATACATATGGATATTTGAGATATGTGTCGTTCGAAATACCAAGAGTTCAAGATAGTGTGATTAATACATATGGATATACATGTTTTATGTTTAATCCACCAAACGATCTAAACTATTTGACTATTCGACATATGAAAGCTCCCTACAAGTAATTCATACAATAGTATAATCAAATGCTTTTAATTTACTTTATAATGTGCTTGTTCAAGATATTTGAGATATCTTTTATTCGAAATATCAAGAGTTCTAGATATTGTGATTAAGATATCATATACATCAGATATTCAGAACAGGTTTCATGTTCTAATCCACCAAAGGGTCTAAACTATTTTACTATTCGATATATGAAAGATCTCTACATGTAATTGATACAATAGTATAATCAAATGCTTCTAACTTACATTATTATGTCTAATGTTATTATTTTAATGGAAGTTCGTTTAGGAGTGGACATAATATATCTCGAATATGATAGTGATTCATGGCAACACTGACGACCTTTTCAAGACGCCCCTATGACTCTGCTATCTGCAGGGATAAGACCGATAACGGTGACGATGTTTTGACGTTCAGATTGCTACATACTAAAGGACAGTTTGACAGAAATTTTAAATTTTGTTTTCATTACCCATCACTGAAAACATTATTGGACTTCATTCGTATTTGTCACGGGGATTCTATAATACCCGTAACTGAATAAAACACGATTGTCCAAATATCTCTCCTAACTGTATATCTATTAGATCTCTCTGTAACAGGCAGTTATACCCGCTGTGGCTCGTCTCTAGGTATGATCAGAGATACGATCTTATATAAAGTATATATTATTATAGCACGTTTAGTTCACTAGAAAACACAACAAAAACACAATACACTTTGGAATCTGTATTAACTTACGCTGACAAATGTACTGCCGCAGTAGTTAATTAACAACAACAAATAATAACAACCCAGAACTGATCACTTAATTAGTTAATCTCTAGGTGTCTAGCTTACACAATATGCTAATCACTTCACCGTGACACAACACCCACACGTGTGATAATTGAGAAACGCTAACACACACATGTGCGATAATGGAGAAACGCTTCCAGGGGATCTTAATTAATAAAGGAATTACAACACTATTCCTAACTGGTTAATTTTTAATTAACCCTTACTACTCGTTCAGTAACCTTGTAACACAGAATTAATACTGGTACCTATCACAATAAAGACAATAACCTACAGTTTACCTAGGTCTTCTAGGATGACTGGCTAAGCTTTATATTACCAAATACTCGTATAATGTTAGAACAAAAAGTCTACGATTTACTTCGTCAGATGACCGAAGGCCCTGTCTAAAGAATATTGGTATAATACAGTATTAAAATATTTAAAGTCACATCAATCACATCACGGTTATACAACAGAGCAGAAATAATATATTTACCAAAGTCCAAACGGACTAACGTTCCCGGGAAGCCTTCCATTTTGGTTCTCCTCGATATCTCTAAAACCCTAGCTATTTATTCAAAACTCTCAGAGACAGCGAATATCGCCTGGGGGTACATCGCGGCACCTCACGTATCATCTGATATTCTACCTCTCCCAGAATCGGTATATTTTTCTCTGATCCTCAGACTCAATGACGCCAAGTCGCCAGATCACGGTTGTAAAAACCGCACTCGCGGAGGTATTACGTAACTACTGGCCACATGGCTCCGCACCTGGGCTGGGTGTGTTTTAGAAGTACAGCTCGATGACCGTCGCGCAAAGGTATCACGTAACAAGTTGCCCATTTGGGCTTAAGTGCAATTTGGAACTGTTGGCAAAGCTACACGTCACGATATGTTCCTAAGGGCTGGACGAGGAATGTGATGAAAACATCAATATTTTGCATGATCACTGTTAGCAACAGTTAGTTATTGAGGAAACAAAATGGCTGACGAAGAGTGATATGTTATATTTAAAAACACAAAGTGTCAGTTGGCAGGATTTGAACCTACTACACAGGGCCCAATTTCACAAATATCGTTAGCCTAATTTTGCACGTCAACATAAATTTACAATTAAAGAATACATATAGTTAAAAGTACACATATGCCATTTTCTTGTGTCCTTAAAATGCTCCATCTTCTATAATGATGTAAGAGAAATAGATGTCAGACACCTGCAAGTGTATACCCGGTAGAACTGCTAGACGTAGACGTAATCTTACGATGTTTTGTGAAATAGGCCCCTGATTCGTATGGCAATTCATAGCCCGCGACCTGAACCACTTGATCAGACAGGGTTCTTCCACAAAACGTATTAACGGTAGAATATCCTCAATATAACATTGAATTGTACCAATAACTGAGTCTGGAGTAGAGTTAAACAGGCAATACTTATTAAAGGTAGAATATCCTCAATACAGCTCTATATCTGAGATACATCTCGCCTCCTTAAGCTTTTAAAACATGAATGAATGTTTAACCAGACCCCAAAACAAAAAATACACATCGGCGATTTCAAACAATAATAAAAGAAATGCAAGCAATCTTGCTTGGTCCAGAAAGAAAGAAACTGTAATACCATTCCAGTTGCAGAGATTATGAAGTAGGCACCGGCCTCGTCGGTGTCGTGGTTAGGCCATCGGACGTAAGGCTGGTAAGTTACAGGGTTCACAGCCCGGTATCAGCTCCCACCCATGGCGAGTTTTAACGACTTAATGGGTAGGTGTAATCCATCGGCTATAAGCTGGTAGGTACAGGGTTCGCAGTCCGGTATCGGCTCCCACCCAGAGCATATTTTAACGACCCAATGGGTAGGTGTAAGACAACTATACCCTCTTCTCTCTCACTAACAACTAACAACTAACCCTCTGTCCTGGAACCGGCCTCGGTGGCGTAGTGGTTAAGCCATCGGACTACAGGCTGGTAGGTACAGGGTTCGCAGCCCGGTACCGGCTCCAACCCAGAGCGAGTTCTTAAGGGCTCAATGGGTAGGTGTAAGGCCACTACACCCTCTTCTCTCACTAACCACTAACAAACTAACAACTAACCCACTGTCCTGGACAGGCAGCCCAGATAGCTGAGGTGTGTGCCCAGGACAGCGTGCTTGAACCTTAATTGGATATAAGCACGAAAATCAGTTGAAATCAAATCAATCAAATCAATCTGTCCTGGACAGACAGCCCAGATTGCTGAGATGCGTGCCCGAACCTTAATTGAATATAAGCACAAAATAAGCTGAAGGAAGGAAGCAAATTGTTTTATTTAACGACGCACTCAACACATTTTATTTACGGTTATATGGCGTCAGACATATGGTTAAGGACCACACCGATATTGATAAAGGAAACCCGCTGTCGTCACTTCATGGGCTACTCTTTTCGATTAGCAGCAAGGGATCTTTTATATGCACCATCCACCAGACAGGGTAGTACATACCACGGCCTTTGATATACCCGTCGTGGTGCACTGGCTGGAACGAAAAATAGCCCAACGGGGATCGATCCCAGACCGACTGCGCACTGAGCGGGCACTTTACCACTGGGCTACGTCCCCCCCCCCCCCCCCACCACCAAAAAAAGGTTGAACTGAATGAAATGAAGCAAGACTGTGCACATTTAAAGGGACTATCCCAAGTTTCCAACCGTTGTAAGATCAGTGGCAGATCCAGAGTGAAATCGAGTAGGGGTCTCCAGGCTGTGAAGCTGGAGACAGGGTGTGTGGGAGGGGGGATTCAGGGTTGTTTTGGGGTGTTTATATATATATATATATATATATATATATATATATATTGTCAGATCTGTCAGGGGTAAATACAGGTTTCTTCTTGGGCAGGAGTGCATCGCTTAAAATGACAGTATTCAAAAGCATGCTAACATGTATTGAATATATTGTAATCTTCCACAAAAACATCAAACAGACAATTTGAAACATGTTCCCCGCTAAGGTCAAACAAAATAAATTTCTGGTATCTGGTAATGTGAAGAGACTAGTGTGGCTCAAGACTATCTGGACGTGACACCCCGTTAAATGTCGAAATTCCGAGATCAGATCCATATTCAGATCAGACGCACAATTCTGAAACTAAGAAATAGAATATTTATCATATGATAAACAAGGGTTCAGTAGTGCACATCGAACCTACAAAATGGGAAACACGGGGTGGCTCAGGGGCAACTTCCCAATTAACGCCCCATCAATATATATGATACACGGTGCAAAATAAACCTAACCACAATTTTGAAACTAAACATAGAATGTTGATCATATGATAAAGAGGTGTTCAGCAGTGCACATTCAACACATATATACTCTTCAAAAAAAGAAACGCAAAAGGGTACAAATGGGTTATAACTCCGATTTTATGTTTCCTACCGGTTCATGCTTTGTGAATATAAGGTCATTGCATGTCCCAAACACATTCCCACGGTTACATTCGATAAAACGCAGCTACTGTACAATAAAGTTCCAAAATGTGAATATTCGCAAAAACGCAGCCACGTGCAAACCATGTCACCACTGCACGTGCGTTGTCTGCACGTGCAACATGAACACCGACAGTATAAAAGTGCAGGGTGTTCGCTTGCCTGGCCTCTGTATCTGGCCGACAGTTGACAATCCAGGACATGCCACGTCTCAGTGAACCGCAGAGAAACAATGCCATCGGCCGACTAGACGCAGGCGAATCCAGAACGGCCGTTGCCAGGGCATTCCATGTGTCCCCAAGCACAATCTCCAGACTGTGGGACCGTTACCAGCAACATGGATCAACACGTGACCTCCCTAGATCCGGTCGACCACGGGTCACTACCCCCGGGCAGGACCGCTACATCCGGGTACGCCACCTTCGGGAACGATTGACTACTGCCACCTCCACAGCCGCAGCAATACCAGGTTTGCGCAGGATATCCGACCAGACCGTACGGAACCGCCTACGTGAGGTAGGAATTCGTGCCAGACGTCCAGTTCGAGGTGTCATCTTAACACCACAACACCGTCGACTCCGACTGCAGTGGTGCCAGATTCATCGACAATGGCCTCAACTGCGATGGAGACAGGTGTGGTTCAGTGACGAGTCCCGATTTCTGCTCCGACGTCATGATGGAAGATGTCGCGTGTATAGGCGTCGTGGTGAACGTTATGCGGCAAACTGCGTGCAGGAAGTGGACAGATTCGGCGGGGGTAGTGTCATGGTGTGGGCAGCCATCTCACACACTGGCAGAACTGACCTGGTCCACGTGCAGGGCAACCTGAATGCACAGGGCTACATTGACCAGATCCTCCGGCCACACATCGTTCCAGTTATGGCCAACGCCAACGCAGTGTTCCAACATGACAACGCCAGGCCTCACACAGCACGTCTCACAACGGCTTTCCTACAGAACAACAACATTAATGTCCTTCCTTGGCCATCGACATCACCGGATTTGAACCCAATTGAGCATCTATGGGACGAGTTGGACCGACGCCTCCGACAGCGACAACCACAGCCCCAGACCCTGCCCGAGCTGGCAGCAGCCTTGCAGGCCGAGTGGGCCACCATCCCCCGGGACGTCATCCGTACTCTGGTTGCTTCAATGGGCAGGCGGTGCCAGGCAGTTGTCAACACACGCGGAGGCCACACCCGGTATTGACTCCAGATGACCTTGACCTTGGTGGTGTGTCCTATCACTTACTCACAATGGACTAGAGTGAATTGTGAACAATCCTGCAACATTTGGTAATTATCGGACTCACCATTCAATAATTAAATCAATTCTCCAAATGTTACGACAATGTGGTTTTGCGTTTCTTCTTTTGAAGAGTATATATCAAACACGGGGTGGCTCAGGGCCAACTTTCACTGTGGCGACCTATCAATATATATGATACACAGTATAACTAACCGGCCTGGATGTAGCCCAGTGGTACAGCGTTTGCTCGATGCGCGGTCGGTGTGGGATCGATCCCCGTCGGTGGGCCCTTTCGGCTATTTGTCGTTCCAGCCAGTGCACCACGACTGGTATATCAAAGGCCGCGGTATGTAGTACCTGTCTGTGGGATGGTGCATATAAAAATCCCTTGCTGCTAATCGGAGAGAGTAGTCCATGAAGTGGTGACAGCGGGTTTGCTTTCTCAATATCTGTGTGGTCTTTAACCATATGTCTAACGCCATATAACCGTAAATAAAATGTGTTGTGTGCGTCGTTAACACTCTGGTTTACAGTCACACAATTCTAAAAGTAAACAAAGAAAAGTTTATGAAATTCTACAGATCCGTCCTCTAGTGCACGTTCTATGGAAACCGTTTGAAACTCTTCCTCGCAATGTAAAGTAGGCCCCTGACACTCCCGTCAGATTTTCCTGTTTAGATAGTTACAGTTTCAATCTTCTTTCTTTATCTGTCTGCTTATCATGTGTTTTATAATTATATCCGTCTTCGCTTTATATTGCTATTTATTATTTTGACTTTCTTTATCTGATATTTATTTCCTTTGTTGTTGTTTTTTCTGTCTGTGTTGTAGTTTCTGTTTTCTTTCCAGTTTATCTATCTTATTTCCTTTCGTCTCTGCCTATTTTGTTTTTCTTTCTATTATCTTACTACTATTTACTTTTCCTATGTCCTATTTTCACTTCTCGTTTTTTTCTGTTTCTCTTCTATATTATCTTCGTTTTTTATTTGTCCATCTTTCTTCCTGTTAGTTTTCTTTCCCTTGATCCTAATCTCTAACACTTTTATTTTCTCTTAATCTTCTATTTACTCTTTCTTTCTCCTATTTTGACTCTTCCTTCTGTTTATCGAAAACAAAGACAAACAGAAGGAAGAGAACACAGTACAGTCAGAATAGGAGAAAGAACGAGTACCTAGAAGAATCAAGAATAAGAGAAAATAAAAGTTGCTAAAGAATAGAATGAAGGGGAAGAAAATAAGGAAAACTAAAAAGAATAAAGATGGACAAATAGAAAACGAAGATAATATAGAAGAGAAACAGAAACAGTGAAAATAGGAGATATGAAAAGTAAATAGAAATAAAATAATAGAAAGACAAACAAAATAGACAGAGACCAAAGGAAATAAGATAGATAAACTGGAAAGAAAAAAGTAAATACAAGACAGGCAGAGAAAAGAAAACGAAGAAAATGTAAGATAAAGAAACACAATAGAATAAACAGAAAGATAGGAATATAAAGCGAAGACAGATATATATAAATAAAAAAAAACCCCACACGAAAAGCGGATAGAAAAAGAACGAAGAATGGAAATGTAAAGAACAAAAGCGAATAATTTGAGGGGACTTTCAGGGGCCTGTTTTACATTGAGAGGGGGAGTTTCACCCCTGTGAGAATAAGTCCCACACTATTAATGAACGATTTGATGAAGCTGACAAAATATTAATTCCAAAGCAAAAGATTGTAGATATTGTAAGGTATGTTTATTTCGATAAGGGTGTCTGGCATATATATTAATAGGGAATATTTAATAATCATCTGTAGGAGACAGATCATAACTTTATATGTCAATCCACTTTCTAAAATTACATTTTGTACTAAGACAAAAACTACAATTTATTTATTTTTAAATTATTAAAATCTTCCTCAAACGTTTTTTTCCCTAATTATCATGGATTTTGATGTTTCAATAAGAGTACCAGACACCCGTATCGAAATACACATATCTGGGTGTTGTTGTTTTTTTGGAGTTCACATTTCGTCAGTTTCATCAAATCGTTCGTTAATAGTGTGGGATAATAAAACAAAGTGGTAATCCACACCAAAATCTACTAACACTGTAAAGGTATTGAAAAAGAAAGTAAACATAGAATTTTTATCATTTGATAAAGAGGTGTTCAGTAGTGTCCATCCCACCAATACATGACAAAAACAGGGTGGCTCAAGGGCAAATTCCCACGTAACGCCCCATCCACATATAAGGTGCCCCTTCAATATAGATGATACACAGTGCAAAATAAAGCAAACCACAATTCTGAAACTAAACATAGAATGTTCATCATATGATAAAGAGGTGTTCAGCATTGCACATTCAACCCATATATAACAAACACAGGGTCGCTCAGGGGAAACTTTCATGGTAACGCCCCATCCACATATATCGTACACAGTATAACTACACCACGCTCATTTATAGTCATATAATTCTGAAACTAAACATAGAAAGTGTATGAAATTCTACAGATCCGTCCTCTAGTGCATGTTCTATGGAAATGTGAAGAGTCTGATGTGGCTCAAGATTCTGTCTGAACGTGACTCCCCGTTTAATGTCGAAATTCGTAGATCACCTCAATATTCAGATTAGACCCACAATTCTGAAATTAAACATAGAATGTCGATCATATGATAAACAAGTATTCGGTAGTGCACGTCCAACCAACACATATCAGACACGGGGTGGCCCAGGGCCAACTTTCACTGTGGCGACCTATCAATATATGATACACAGTATAACTAACCAGGGCTGGACGTAGCCCACTGGTTCAGTGTTTGCTCGATGCGCGGTCGGTGTGGGATCGATCCCCGTCGGTGGGCTCATTGGGTTATTTCTCGTTCCAGCCAGTGCACCACGACTGGTATATCAAAGGCCGTGGTATGTACTACCTGTCTGTGGGATGGTGCATATAAATATCACTTGCTGCTAATCGGAAAGAGTAGCCCATGAAGTGGCGACAGCGGGTTTCCTTTCTCAATATCTGTGTGGTCCTTAACCATATGTCTAACGCCATATAACCGTAAACAAAATGTGTTGAGTGCGTCGTTAAATAAAACATGTCTTTCTTTCAGTATAACTACACCACTCCCGTTTACAGTCACACAATTCTGAAAGTAAACATAGAAAGTTTATGAAATTCAACAGATCCGTCCTCGATTGCATGTTCTATGGAAATGTGAAGAGTTTACGGTGGCGCAAGTCTCTATCTTAACGTGAAGCCCCTTTAAAGGACGAAATTCGGAGATGAGCTCAATATTGAGATTAGACCCATAATTCTGAAACTATAAACAGAATGTTTGTCATATGATATTATCATAAACAGGTTTTCAGTACTGTACATCGAACCCACAGATAACAAACACGTGGTGGCACAAGGGAAACTTCCTAAGTAACGCCCCATCAATATATATGATAAACAGTGCAAAATAAAGCTAACCACAATTCTGAAACTAAACACAGAATGCTCATCATATGATAAAGAGGTGTTCAGCATTGCACATTCAACCCATATATAACAAACACGGGGTCGCTCTGGGGCAACTTTTACAGTAACGCCCCATCCACATATATCGTACACAGTATAACTACGCCACGCTCGTTTATAGTCACAAAATTCTGAAACTAAACATAGAAAGTGTATGAAATTCTACAGATCCGTCCTCTAGTGCATGTTCTATGGAAATGTGAAGAGCCTGATGTGGCTCAAGATTCTATCTGAACGTGACTCCCCGTTTAATGTCGAAATTCGTAGATCAGCTCAATATTCAGATTAGACCCACAATTCTGAAACTAAACATTGAATGTCTATCATTTGATAACCAAGTATTCGGTAGTGCACATCCAACCAACACATATCAAACACGGGGTGGCCCAGGGCCAACTTTCACTGTGGCGACCTATCAATATATATGATACACAGTATAACTAACCGGCCTGGATGTAGCCCAGTGGTACAGCGTTTGCTCGATGTGCGCTCGGTGTGGGATCGATCCCCGTCGGTGGGCCCATTGGGCTATTTGTCATTCCAGCCAGTGCACCACGACTGGTATATCAAAGGCCGCGGTATGTACTACCTGTTTGTGGGATGGTGCATATAAAAATCCCTTGCTGCTAATCAGAAAGAGTAGTCCATGAAGTGGTGACAGCGGGTTTCCTTTCTGAATATCTGTGTGGTCTTTAACCATATGTCTAACGCCATATAACCGTAAATAAAATGTGTTGAGTGCGTCGTTAAACAAGACATGTCTTTCTTTCAGTATAACTACACCACTCTGGTTTACAGTCACACAATTCAAAAACTAAACATAGAAAGTTTATGAAATTCTACAGATCCGTCCTCTAGTGCATGTTCTATGGAAACCGTTTGAAACTCTTCCCCCGCAATGTAAACTAGGCCCCTGACACTCCCGTCAGATTTTCCTGTTTAGTTCGTTAGATTTTCAATCTTCTTTCTTTATCTGTCTGCTTATCATGTGTTTGATAATTATATCTGTGTTCGCTTTATATTGCTATTTATTATTTTGACTTTCTTTATCTGATATTTCGTTTCGGGTTTTTTTCTGTCTGTGTCGTAGTTTCTGTTTTCTTTCCAGTTTATTTATCTTATTTCCTTTCGTCTCTGCCTATTTTGTTTTTCTTTCTATTATCTTACTACTATTTACTTTTCCAATGTCCTATTTTCACTTCTCGTTTTTTCTGTTTCTCTTCTATATTATAGATAAACTGGAAAGAAAAAAGTAAATACAAGACAGGCAGATAAAAGAAAACGTAGAAAATTTAAGATAAAGAAACACAAAAGAATAATCAGAAAGATAGGAATATAAAGCGAAAAAAGATATAAAAAAAAAAAAAACCCACACGAAAAGCGGATAGAAAAAGAACGAAGAATGGAAATGTAAAGAACAAAAGAGAAGAATTTGAGAGGACTTTCAGGGGCCTGTTTTACATTGCGAGGGGGAGTTTCACCCCTGTGAGAATAAGTCCCACACTATTAATGGACGATTTGATGAAGCTGACAAAATATTAATTCCAAAGCAAAAGATTGTAGATATTGTAAGGTATGTTTATTTCGATAAGGGTGTCTGGCATATATATTAATAGGGAATATTTAATAATCATCTGTAGGAGACAGATCATAACTTTATATGTCAATCCACTTTCTAAAATTACATTTTGTACTAAGAAACAAACTACAATTTATTTATTTTTAAATTATTAAAATCTTCCTCAAACGTTTTTTCCCCTAATTATCATGGATTTTGATGTTTCAATAAGAGTACCAGACACCCGTATCGAAATACACATATCTGGGTGTTGTTGTTTTTTTGGAGTTCACATTTCGTCAGTTTCATCAAATCGTTCGTTAATAGTGTGGGATAATAAAACAAAGTGGTAATCCACACCAAAATCTACTAACACTGTAAAGGTATTGAAAAAGAAAGTAAACATAGAATTTTTATCATTTGATAAAGAGGTGTTCAGTAGTGTCCATCCTACCAATACATGACAAAAACAGGGTGGCTCAAGGGCAAATTCCCACGTAACGCCCCATCCACATATAAGGTGCCCCTTCAATATAGATGATACACAGTGCAAAATAAAGCAAACCACAATTCTGAAACTAAACATAGAATGTTCAACATATGATAAAGAGGTGTTCAGCATTGCACATTCAACCCATATATAACAAACACAGGGTCGCTCAGGGGAAACTTTCATGGTAACGCCCCATCCACATATATCGTACACAGTATAACTACACCACGCTCGTTTATAGTAATACAATTCTGAAACTAAACATAGAAAGTGTATGAAATTCTACAGATCCGTCCTCTAGTGCATGTTCTATGGAAATGTGAAAAGTCTGATGTGGCTCAAGATTCTGTCTGGACGTGACTCCCCGTTTAATGTCGAAATTCGTAGATCACCTCAATTATCAAATTAGTCCCACAATTCTGAAATTAAACAGAATGTCTATCATATGATAAACAAGTATTCGGTAGTGCACGTCCAACCAACACATATCAGACACTGGGTGGTTCCGGGGCAACGTTCACTGTGGCGCCCTATCCATATATGGTACACAGTATAACTAACCAGGGCTGGACGTAGCCCACTGGTTCAGCGTTTGCTCGAAGCGCGGTCGGTGTGGGATCGATCCCCGTCGGTGGGCTCATTGGGCTATTTCTCATACCAGCCAGTGCACGACGACTGGTATATCAAAGGCCGTGGTTTGTACTACCTGTCTGTGGGATGGTGCATATAAATATCACTTGCTGCTAATCGGAAAGAGTAGCCCATGAAGTGGCGACAGCGGGTTTCCTTTCTGAATATCTGTGTGGTCCTTAACCATATGTCTAACGCCATATAACCATAAATAAAATGTGTTGAGTGCGTCATTAAATAAAACATGTCTTTCTTTCAGTATAACTACACCACTCCCGTTTACAGTCACACAATTCTAAAAGTAAACAGAGAAGTTTGTCAAGGATTTTTCCAAAATAGCCACACCTTTATCACAGCTGATGCCCAAGACTGCATCCAGGAAATACAAACACAAGAAGCCCGTACATAGCACCACGTGGACATGGGGCTCTCAACAAGATGAAGCTTTCAGGACTTTGATAACCTGTTTGTCAACACCACCTGTTTTGGGCTATCCAGATTATTCCATGCCGTTTGAATTGCATACTGATGCTAGCAACCATGGACTTGGTGCCGTTCTATATCAGAAACAAGATGGTAAGATGAGGGTTATTTCTTATGCCAGCAGGGGTTTGAATTCTTCTGAAAAGAATTATTCTGCACATAAGTTGGAATTTTTGTGTTTAAAGTGGTCAATTTCTGAGAAATTCCACGATTATTTGTATGGTCATAACTTTGTGGTCATGACTAACAATAACCCGTTAACCTATATTTTGACAAGTGCTCGTATTGATGCTACAGGTCATCGGTGGTTAGCTTCTTTAGCTTGTTACAACTTTTCAGTTGAGTACAGACCTGGCAGAGCTAATACAAATGCAGATGTTCTGTCTAGGTTGCCCAATGACCAGGATGGAATACAGATGGAGCAGATACCCATGGAATCCGTGACTGCTATCTGCAATTTGGTCCATGTATCCAACCACGTAGAGAGCTTGTGTTTGTCAGAAGCTGTTGTTGATACACACGACGTGGAATTAACCGATGAAAGGTGTACCATGAATGCCAACGAATGGATACAGTCACAAAACAGAGAACCAGATCTGAAAGTAGTCATTACAAATCTGCAGAACAACACCAGACCTGACAGAACCCAGTATATTGGAAATGGAGAAATAACAGCACTCTTGAAGAACTTCAGCCATTTCCAGTTGAGACATGGAGTGTTATATAGGATTACCAAACATGATGGTAATGAAGTTGCACAGTTGGTGTTACCTTCTGCAAATCGATCCTCAGCATTATACAGTCTTCACAACAATGTTGGTCATCCAGGAAGGGATCGGACACTTTCACTGTTAAAGGAGAGATTTTACTGGCCTGGTATGACGCAAGATGTCCAGAACCATATAGAGTCATGTGATCGATGTGTGAAGCGCAAGACATCAACTGCATCAAGAGCACCACTGGTAAGTATTGAGACATCACAACCACTTGAACTCGTCTGCATGGATTTTCTTGCTCTTGAGCCATCCAAAGGAGGTCAACAGTATGTACTTGTTGTGACAGACCATTTTACCCGGTATGCACAGGCTTATCCGAGTAAGATCATGTCAGCAAAGACTACTGCTGAATTGTTTTTCAATAACTTTGTTGTCAACTACGGCCTTCCAAAGAGAATTCAGTCGGACAAGGGAGCCAATTTTGTTGGAAAACTTATAACGGAACTGTGAAACCTGTTGAACATCGACAAGTCATCTACGACACCTTACCATCCAATGGGCAATGGCATGTGCGAACGGTTCAACAGGACACTTTGTGATATGCTAGGAACTTTGGATTCCAACTCCAAGAAAGACTGGAAAACTCATATTGGACCACTCGTACATGCTTACAATTGTACCCGACATGAAACCACTGGTTGGTCTCCATATTTTCTTATGTTTGGCAGGCATCCAAGACTTCCTGTTGACTTAGCTTTTGGACTTGACATTGAACCAAGCAAGCCAAGGTCGGTGTTGAAGTACACCAAGTCACCACAGAACAGATTGAAGAGTGCCTATGACCTAGCTGCGGAACAGGCCAAGAGGTCACAGTCCCGTCAAAAGAAGTACTATGACCATAAAGCCAGAGCTGCTATTTTATCCATAGCTGATAGGGTTTTGGTTAAAGTTGTAGCTTTTGACGGAAGACATAAGTTGACAGATAAGTGGGAAGACGATGTATATGTTACCCAATCCTTCAATTCCAGTTTCAGGAGCAACTTGAGTATAACTACACCACGCTCGTTTATGGTCACACAATTCTGAAACTAAACATAGAAAGTGTATGAAATTATACAGATCCGTCCTCTATTGCATGTTCTATGGAAATGTGATGAGTCTAAGGTGGCTCAAGATTCTATCTGAACGTGACTCCCCGTTTAATGTCGAAATTCGTAGATCAGCTCAATATTCAGATTAGATCCACAATTCTGAAATTAAACATAGAATGTCTATCATATGATAAACAAGTATTCGGTAGTGCACATCCAGCAACACATATCAAACACGAGGTGGCTCAGGGGCAACTTCCCAATTAACGCCCCATCAATATAAGTGATACCCAGTGCAAAATAAAGCCAACCACAATTCTGAAACTAAACATAGAATGTTTATCATGTGATAAATAGGTGTTCAGCAGTGCACATTCAACTCATATGTAACACACACGGGGTGTCTCAGGGGCAACTTTCACGGTAACGCCCCATGCACATATATGGTACACAGTATAGCTACACCACACTCGTTTACAGTCACACAATTCTGAATCTAAACACAGAAAGTTTATGAAATTATACAGATCCATCCTCTGGTGCATGTTCTATGGAAATGTGAAGTGTCTAGTGTACTTCGAGACTATCTGAACGTGACGCACCGTTAATTGTCGAAATTCGGAGATCAGCTTAATATTCATATTAGACACACAATTCTTAAACCAAACATAGAATGTTTATCATATGATAAACAATTCTTCAGTAGTGCACATCCAACACATAAATAAGAAACACAGGGTGGCTCTGGGGCAACATCCTATGTAATATATATGGTACACAGTTTAAAATCAAGCTATCCACAATTCTGAAACTAAACAAAGTATATCATCATATGATAAAGAGAAAGATATAGAATACGGGATACCCTCTACTGGTTTTATTATGTAGTATATACTGGATAAAAAGAGTATATTTAATCAGTGTTTGTTTATTTATTTTGAATGGATAATAGTATTTGTATAAATAACTATTGACATATATCACTACTAATCAGAGCCGCATTTGTTATTACTTCGTGAATATTTGACGGTGCCCCTCGAACTTTGACACGGAAATTTCTGCTTTCATACATTGGAAGCTATAGCTATGCACTGTCTAATATATTGTAATAAACAGTATATTACAATTATGCCATTTATGGTCAGCACGTTTTCAATGGTATTGTCTACGAAAATGTCCATTAAAAAGGATAAAATAGTAATAGTGACATACGCCATTTTACATTGCAAATTATTTAGTAAAGTCATGTTAATTACGATTATACTACGACAAATGGATAAAGACCACAGAGAGGAAACTCGATGCCGCCATGTTATGGGCTACTCTTCGATTAGCAACATGAGATCTATTATATCCATCGTTCCACAGACGGGTTAATATATACCACGGAAATTGTTACACCATATGATGAAGACTGGCTCGAACGAGTTTTTTAATTCTAAGAATATATGTAATCGAATATTATCCCCAATCTGCTAGTATGTCTCTGTCTGTCTGTCTGACTGTCTGTCTATTTTTGTCTTGTTGGTTTTTTCTGACTCTCCCTTCCTGGCTTTTTCTATTTCCCTTTGTTTGGTTCTCATCCTCTGTCTATTTCATTGTTTCATTCTTCTGTACTTACATAAATTGTACACACACTAAATAATTTGACAAAACCGTATTCCGTGATCAAAATCGTATCTCTGCACACGGCAGAGTGCAACAGATGTTTTAGACAAAGCATACGCAGCGTGATTATGTAGACACTGCATATATATCAAACGCACATCATGTATTGAAATTAATTATACACTTCCTATATCAAATGCGCACTAAACACGTCATATTTACACAACGTATACTCTTCAAAAAAAGAAACGCAAAAGGGTACAAATGGGTTATAACTCCGATTTTATGTTTCCTACCGGTTCATGCTTTGTGAATATAAGGTCATTGCATGTCCCAAACACATTCCCACGGTTACATTCGATAAAACGCAGCTACTGTACAATAAAGTTCCAAAATGTGAATACGCAGCCACGTGCAAACCATGTCACCACTGCACGTGCGTTGTCTGCACGTGCAACATGAACACCGACAGTATAAAAGTGCAGGGTGTTCGCTTGCCTGGCCTCTGTATCTGGCCGACAGTTGACAATCCAGGACATGCCACGTCTCAGTGAACCACAGAGAAACAATGCCATCGGCCGACTAGACGCAGGCGAATCCAGAACGGCCGTTGCCAGGGCATTCCATGTGTCCCCAAGCACCATCTCCAGACTGTGGGACCATTACCAGCAACATGGATCAACACGTGACCTCCCTAGATCCGGTCGACCACGGGTCACTACCCCCGGGCAGGACCGCTACATCCGGGTACGCTACCTTCGGGAACGATTGACTACTGCCACCTCCACAGCCGCAGCAATACCAGGTTTGCGCAGGATATCCGACCAGACCGTACGGAACCGCCTACGTGAGGTAGGAATTCGTGCCAGACGTCCAGTTCGAGGTGTCATCTTAACACCACAACACCGTCGACTCCGACTGCAGTGGTGCCAGATGCATCGACAATGGCCTCAACTGCGATGGAGACAGGTGTGGTTCAGTGACGAGTCCCGATTTCTGCTCCGACGTCATGATGGAAGATGTCGCGTGTATAGGCGTCGTGGTGAACGTTATGCGGCAAACTGCGTGCAGGAAGTGGACAGATTCGGCGGGGGTAGTGTCATGGTGTGGGCAGCCATCTCACACATTGGCAGAACTGACCTGGTCCACGTGCAGGGCAACCTGAATGCACAGGGCTACATTGACCAGATCCTCCGGCCACACATCGTTCCAGTTATGGCCAACGCCAACGCAGTGTTCCAACATGACAACGCCAGGCCTCACACAGCACGTCTCACAACGGCTTTCCTACAGAACAACAACATTAATGTCCTTCCTTGGCCATCGATATCACCGGATTTGAACCCAATTGAGCATCTATGGGACGAGTTGGACCGACGCCTCCGACAGCGACAACCACAGCCCCAGACCCTGCCCGAGCTGGCAGCAGCCTTGCAGGCCGAGTGGGCCACCATCCCCCGGGACGTCATCCGTACTCTGGTTGCTTCAATGGGCAGGCGGTGCCAGGCAGTTGTCAACACACGCGGAGGCCACACCCGGTATTGACTCCAGATGACCTTGACCTTAGTGGTGTGTCCTATCACTTACTCACAATGGACTAGAGTGAAATGTGAACAATCCTGCAACATTTGGTAATTATCGGACTCACCATTCAATAATTAAATCAATTCTCCAAATGTTACGACAATGTGGTTTTGCGTTTCTTCTTTTGAAGAGTATATATCAAGTACAAACTACTAACGTACATTATACACTATCAATATACAGTATACGTTAAACAAGAGCTGAACATTAGCTACATGCCATATGTAATACGTACTCAAGATATACTGTAATTGTAAGTATGTAGTGTATGCTCAGAGGCGGATCCTTTTAAAGTTTTAATTTACAAGTTCTTACAAGTGTCTCTTTGTATGGTTTTCATGTATATCTGCCCTACCTAGACAGAGCCGTCCCCTAGAATAGTGCCCTTTAAAAAAAAAGTGATCAAAGTCAAATTACAATGAAATATATGATACGACGCAAAGTTGATTCTATGGCTTTTCCTCGGGTCCTCCTCTCCCTTTCTCCCACCCCTGGTCATTTCGACGGCGGTCAACGCTAAAATTCACGATTTAGTTACTGAGATTTAAGAGTAACGGGTTTGAACTTTTCTAAATAATATTTTTTGGGTTATAAAACTCCAAAAGAGAAACTGATCACTGTCTGAAAATGGGTAATTTTGCTATCAAGATGCCAAGAAAAAACAAACATTATTGGGTTATGCAAAATAATGCATAGTTAAACTGTGTAAGTTGCCCATGAGCCGCCCTGTATTTGCTATATATCTGTTTATCATATTATAATAATTCTAAGTTTAGTTTCAGATGTGTGCCTATGTTGATTATTTTGCAATATAATCATTATGTTTTGTAGATTTCGGCGATGCTTAGCTCTGTGCTTTATTTCCGAGCAGTAGTAGATCTGGCACTTGAGCGTCATGTATGCAAATGAGGTCACGTGACCTGGCGTGGCTTCTTCTGATTGGCTGACCTTTAAGCGTGGGGTGTGACGTCACGGGGACGCTAACCTTGACCTACTTCGAGTACATAGACCTAACTGGGTTAATGACTTGGACAGCTGTGGGCTGGGCGTGGGAACCTGACCTCTGTGTCAGGAAACACCAGATGTCGACCAGATTTAGGGGTGCGTTAACCGTCGGGGTTTCTTTGATGTACAGGAAACAGATTGTGCGGAAGTCATTAATGAAAGATAGAGTGGTGTTGAATGACGGGGGGTTTATCTAACTGTGACAGCTGTTCCTTTGATGTACAGGAAACAGATGGCGAGGAAGTCGTTAATGGCTATCAGATAGCAAGATAGCGTGGGTTTTATGAATGTGTTAACCGTCGGGGGTCTAAACAGATGGGGCGGAAGTCGTTAATCAGATGGCAAGATGGGTTTAATCGTTTTGACGTGTGTGTCAACCAGATGTGAGTCAACGGGGAGTGGAAAATTCCACGGCGTTTGAAACGTGCCCATATATGGCGTGGGAACACCATGAGTCGTCCCAGAACGTGTTCAGACACGTCTTGACCTCAAGATAGCGTGGGGGCGCTACCTTAGGGGCCTATAAAAAAAAACCAGATTCAGAACGCTTGCCATTCGCTCAGCGACACTGCTAGAGAGAAGACGTACGCTCCAAAGGTGGCTACGGGATATTCTAGAATGGACAGTAGCAGCAGTTGTAGCAGCGATGACGATGTCTTGGTATGCAAATGTTCCAAAAGACACATGATCAAATGCAAAAGAGTGATTACCAAACCAGAAGAAAATGACACGGATCAAACGGACGCTGCTCGTGAACCCGATGAAATCGTGGATGAAGAACCCACGGATACCCGTGAAACTGTGGACGAAGAACCCATGGATCAGACGGATGCTGCTCCAGAATATAAAACGGACTCGGCTCCGTACGATGATGCGTAGGACGCCGATGACGAATGGGATGGCCTTTCGAGACATTACTTGTTCTGCCATCGTCCCGAAATGAGAGGATTCTACAGACGACTCTACACATTTGGTCGGTGGCCCCTCCAGATGAGTCAGAGACCGAGGGAACTCGCCAAGGCCGATTTCTTCTACACTGGAGACCACGATGCCGTCGTCTGCTACTGTTGTGGTCTACGGGCCTACGGATGGAGGAAGATAGACGATCCATTGATGGAACATTACAGACTGTCCCCGAGATGTCCCTACATTAACAATGTGTTCAGACATTAAACACGTGTGTAAAAAATAAACATGTGAATAACACGTTTTGTTTGTTATTAATGTAAGGGTGCATGAGCTATGCTTTGTGATGGGGACACGGGTCATACGTATCACACAAAATTTAATCTTTGTGCGCATGCGCGAAATTATAGAAAGTATAAATAAAAGGGCAATTGGTAACATCGTCATTTGAGATAGAACCTTCAGAGAAGCAACATGTCAGATCAGTACAAGTTGTACGTTCCCGAAGCGGACAAGTGGACCAGCTTTTACAAGTTGCAAGCCCAAGGCAAACTTCAGCCACATTTTCCAGTCCAACGTGGTTGGAAAAGTCAAATGATGTTCAGCGTGGATCGATGTCTAGAACTCTACGATCTCACGTGTGAAAAAGAAAAAGAGGAACAGAACAAGTCCCCCACACCTAAAGTCGTCATGGTCTCCCCAACGCAACAGGTGGTAGAACAAGCCAAGGCCGAGCAGAAACGGAAACGAGAACAGAGTGGCGTGGAACAGAAAAGACGAGAGCAGACTGGGCAAAAACGACACAAGCATTTCTGAGAAGATTATAAAAGGGATGCCCCCTTTTATAATCTTCTCAGAAATGCAACATCGTCAGTTCACGTCGAACACTTCAACAGTCAACATCATGAATCAGAATTGGGTTATTCCAGAACATGTCATGAACAAAAGATCGTGTCCCGTATGTCCAAAGACTTTTTCAAAACCATCAAATATGCTACGTCATTGGAAAACCTTCCATTCAGCTCAACTCCAGGCTCCCATGGCTCCTTCTCCGGCTCCTAGGGCTCCTATAGCTCCTGCTCCTATATCTCCTGCTCCGGCTCCTAGGGTTCCTGCTCCGGCTCCTAGGGCTCCTGCTCCGGCTCCTATAGCTCCTGCTCCTAGTGCTCCTATAGCTCCGGCTTTGGCTCCAGCTCCGGCTCCTCTGGGTTCGGCTCCTCTGGCTCCGGCTCCTATGGCTCCTGCTTTCCTAATCCATCCCTTCACCATGATCGTGTCGGGACCCACGTGGTGTGGAAAGACTTATTTGGTATACAAACTGCTGAGGGTATGGTAAAATCCACCCGCCTCCCCAGCGCATCATCTGGCTCTACAAACGATGGCAAGCCCTGTATGATACGATCAAAATGGTTGCTCGAGTGAAATTTGTTCAAGGCATACCCGAGAATTTGGAAAAGGATCGTTATTTGAGGAAGCTACCCACAGGCCCTACAGACATCTCTTGGTGGACTTGAAACCGACCACGCCCGAACATTGGCGCCTTCGACCTAATGGTTTAGAGACGGGGCCGTCCGAATGGTATAAAAGCACGAACGTAACGGCGAATGTCTCAGAAGAGTTTCAACCACCGTCGGAGAAAGCGCTCTACGTGAAAATCATGCAAAGAAACGCATTCAAGAAAAAATTACCAGGCATACCCGCCTACGAAAGTGATGACGACGAAGAAGAAGATGAGGTAGAGCCCTATCTGAAAAAAGTCAAGAGGATGCAGTCTTGCGCTACGTGTGGTCTGGTCTTTATAGACGGGGGTGACTTGCAGCGACATCTGCGATTTAAAACATGCGAGGAGGGAAATGAAGAAGAAGAGCCGTCGTCCGATCTGGAAAACGAAGGCGTACGTCTGATGATCGAGCGTGAATTCGACATCAATCGTGACTATATCGAAAGCAAGAGAAAACGTTACGAAGACAAAAACTTGTCCCAAGATGCCATCGAAAGAAACCTGAAGACTTTATAATGAAAGTTGTTTAAAGACACGTACTCTCGCTTCCTTAAGGCCTCTCGGTGTAACCCAATGTGTGTCCATTTATATATATATATATATATATATATATATATATATATATATATATATATATATATATATATATATATGTGTGTGTGTGTGTGTGTGTGTGTGTGTGTAGTTGTCGCCCTTAAGGCCTCTCGATGTAACCCAATGTGTGTCCATATATATATATATATGTGTGTGTGTGTGTGTGTGTGTGTGTGTGTGTGTAGTTGTCGCCCTTAAGGCCTATCGATGTAACCCAATGTGTTCATTTTATATATGTGTAGTTCGCAATTTGTCATTTAGAAATAAAATGAAAAAACCAAACCATTGCGTTTGTTTTTTTGTGTGTTTTACTCCATGACTAGATTTGTGATTGAATGTCAGTTGATATTTGTACCAGCTACATTATAGTACCAAGGGATGTGTGCACAGGACAGCACATACCACGGCCCTTGACATACCAGTTGCACTGATTGAATACAGCCTACTGGACCACCGACGGGGATCGATCCTAGATCGATCACTGTATTTACCCGTTTGGTAAAAAAAATTATTAAACGGTCAGGGCTGTGCAGTTATTTCCCTTGATCATAGGTTAGTTTGGAGTATTGAGTTGCAATTCACGAGTTCTTTCATCAAAGCAATGGGCGTTTTAAAGCAATGTGTTACACATTCCCTTCTTCAGCTACCGATTAAGACGTCTACACATTCCTTTCTTTTATTAATCATGTTTGTTTTGAAAGCAATGGGCTGGGGTGTTACACATTCCCTTCTTCCTCTACCGATTAAGGCGTCTACACATTCCTTTCTGTTATTAATCATGTTTGTTTTGAAAGCAATCCTTTATTAATGTGTGTAATGGACTGGGGTGTTACGCACATTCCTTTCTTCCCCTACTGGCCACCGAATAAGTGTATGTACTTTCCCCACTGTATTTCTTTCTGTCTTTGAAACATATCGGAAATTAAGATCTTGATTTGTATAATAACATATGTTTTCGTTTAAACTCGACTTTGTAAGCTTCAGTGCGTCGTTAAATAAAACATGTATCTGTAGCTTCAGGGGTATCATATTTCAGCCTCAGCGTAGTAAGAAAGTAATACTTGGAAGCGACCCGCGTGTGTTTCTTATTACGTATCTTTAGCAGACGATATTGTTTCTGTATTTAGACAGTGGGGATAGTGTAAGGGTGAGAGATTATCTGCTCTTACGTTAAATGCCACTACCGACACCTCCGTGTTTGTTATTCTTTAAATGGTATATATCGTTTGAGTATACATTCAGTATTTATTTTATAGTGATACATATGTAATATTAATGCTTTGTCAGTTTATGTTTGAAATTACCATCGTGCGATCACTGCGAGATATGAAAGAAGGTCGTATTTCAAAACAACAACAAGCTAGCAACCTTCTCGTTGGTTCATCTTGTTATGAAGTCTCGGGGACCATCCTCTACGAATGTCTGGCAATACGAAATACTCTAATGTATCAAAACACCGTAACAATAATATGTTGGGTGCCTCTATCCCGTTAAGGTTTAAACACGACCGCACACACACACGCCAGCTATCTGTGGCTATCTAAGACAGTGGGAGTAGTATGGTATGTGCTATCCTGTCTGCGGGATGGTGTAGGACCCTTTGCTACTATAATGTAGAGGCTTTCGTCTTTATATTTCAAAATTACCACATATGTTTGACATCCAATAGCCAATGATTAATAAATCAATGTGCTCTAGTGGTGTCGTTAAACTTTTAAAACTCTTAAAACAAAGCTTACTAGTTGTATTTATTTCAACTTATTTTAATGATTATATTTCAATTAAGGTTCAAGCACGCTGTCCTGGACAAACGTCAGCCATCTGTGGCTAGTGAAAAGACTGGGTGGTGACCAGTTGATACCCGGATACGAACCCCGGTATCTACCCCGGTCTTAACCACCGACTACAGCAATGATTCGGGCATTTCTTGTGACGTCAGACCCCCCCGCCAAGATAGCGTCCCCACGCTATCTCGAGGTCAAGACGTGTCTGAACACGTTCTGGGATGACTCATAGTGTTCCCACGCCATGACCAGATATGGACATGTTTCAAACGCCGTGGAATTTTCCACTCCCCGTTGACTCACATCTGGTTGACACACACGTCAAAACGATTAAACCCATCTTGCCATCTGATTAACGACTTCCGCCCCATCTGTTTAGACCTCCGACGGTTAACACACTCATAAAACCCACGCTATCTTGCCATGTGATAGCCATTAACGACTTCCGCACCATCTGTTTCCTGTACATCAAAGGAACAGCTGTCACAGTCAGATAAACCCCCCGTCATTCGACACCACTCTATGGGTCATTAACGACTTCCGTACCATCTGTTTCCTGTACATCAAAGGACCCCCGACGGTTAACACACCCATCAATCTGGTCGACGTCCGGTGTTTCCTGACACAGAGGTCAGGTTCCCACGCTCAGCCCACAGTTGTCCAAGTCATTAACCCACTTAGGTCTATGTACTCGAAGTAGGTCAAGGTTAGCGTCCCCGTGACGTCACACTCCACGCTTAGAGGTCAGCCAATCAGAAGAGGCCACGTCCAGGTCACGTGACCTTATTTGCATACATGGCGCTCAAGTGCCAGGTCTACTACTCCGAGCCACACCATATACTATCTTATATCACTAAACCACCCTAGATTTACCATAGTATCGATCATAGGATATACACATAAATGTATCGTAGATTTTAAAGAATGTCACATAATTGAGAAAAATATTGAATGTTGAATGCTGTTCTGTCAGAGCAATATTGAATATTGAATGTTGAATGTAGAATATCAAATCAACTTCAGCTTCCCAGTCTGACCAGAGACCGACTTTCTGTGTGTGCCTAAAACCAATAAATGCATTATATTCATCTTCTAAACACTTGATTTTTGGGGGAACTTAGAATTGCTCCAACGCCCTTCGGGCGCAGTTGTTATGATTAAATTGATGAAATAAAAGTGAACTGGCACAGTAAATGAACTGAACTGAATTAACCTCGGGAGCATTTCTTGCAGTCTTTATTAATATGCATAGGAGCCATGCCCACTCCCACCTCACCCCCAAACACCTCTTTGTTTTCCCCCAACATCTTTTATGTGCGCCTGTCACCCCATGACACGACTCCCAATATATAACCCTGGCTACTCCATCGGTCATGGGGGCGGGACATAGCCCAGGACGTAAAGCGCACGCCTGATGCGTGGTCGGTCTAGGATCGATCCCTGTTGGTGGGCCCATTGGGCTATTTCTCGTTCCAGCCAGTGCCCCACAACTGGTATATCAAAGGCCGTGTTATGTGATATCCTGTCTGTGGGATGGTGCATATAAAAGATCCCTTGCTACTAATGGAAAAATATAGCGGGTTTCCTCTCTATGACTGTGTCAAAATTACCATATGTTTGACATCCAATAGTCGATGATTAATTAAATCAATTTGCTCTAGTGGTGTCGTTAAACAAAACAAACTTCCATTGGTCCTGATAAACAAACAAATGAACGAACGAAAAAACGAACACTCAAACACTTACCTCTATTGAGATCTGGTATATCCATTCAACATATCCATTCGAAATATATAGTTCAACAGAAAGCACAGTAGTTAGATGTCACCAGGTAGTATTAAATCCATGCACCGATATTTTACATTTATATGTACTTAAAATAAATATGCTTATAAATGTCAAACAGCGATTCTATTCGCACATTTCCGAAGTTAAACTATATTCAGAGGACTGTACGTAGTATCACTTTGACATCAATACGCATATTAAACGTCAAAGCATTGTTGACGTCACATCCACTAAAGGGATTGTTGACGTTTTCATGGTAACGTTCTCGGCAATTTTCCTAACTTATAGGGAAAAGGTCGAAATACCTTTGGAATGCGCACCTCCAGACCCTTACCTTGGGTTCGCGCCCGACTGAGTAAACGTAGCGCAGAACTATGTACAGTAATATTAATCCATTGTCCGTCAAAATGTAGTGTCATTAATTAATCATTGGCTATTGGATGTCGAACATTTGGTAATTCAGACATATATAGGCATCAGTTAGCAGCAAGGGATCTTTTATACGTACTTCACCATCGAGAGGAAAGTACATACCACGGCCTTTGACCAGTTGATTGAAACATATTTTATTGCTTTTTAAAAGAACAAATGGATTAGTCACAAGTTATACAACTTAATAGACTACCTCCATATTTTGACCAGTTGTGGTGCACTGGTTGGAAAGAACCCCCCCCCCCCCCCCCAAAAAAAAACCCCTCAATCAGTTGAATGGATCCACTGAGGTGGTTAGATCCTGTTACCCCAAGCGACCAGTCTAGCGACTGAGCTAAATCCCGGCACTTGTAAGATGTTTAATCCGACCAACAGAGCCTTTTTCAAAAACATTGAACAGTTAGTTATTTTCATTTACTGGTTTTTATTTTATTATCATTTAAGCAAATGTTTAAGAATAGCCATTGACTGTTTAAATCCACTGGACCCATGGTAGGCTAATTGTTTTTCTAGAACCCTTGTTTTTTGTGTTTAAAATTAAATATATTTTCTTGCTTTTGAATACCAGTGTTTTTGCGGTCGTGTGCTAAAGTGCGTACCTGTCATTGCTAATTTTGTTTATATATATATATATATATATATATATATATATATATATATATATTATGTGTGCGTAATTTTAGAAAGGTAAAATTTGGTTTGGGCTACTAGCCTACTACAAACATTAAGATGTTAACAAACACCGTGTATATATACATATTCAGATATTTTAAACAGGGAAATATTTTTAATATGTAATTTTGGAGACCAAAAAAGATATGTTAGATGTACACATGTTACAACGGCAGCAACGCAGGACAATCCCTTAGCTTATTTCCGTGCTTATATCCAATTAAGGTTCAAGCACGCTGTCCTGGGCACACATCTCAGCTATCTGGACTTTCTGTTCATGACAGTGGGTTAGTTGTTAGTTGGTTAGTGGTTAGTGAGAGACAAGTGGGTTTAGTGGCCTTACACCTACCTATTGAGCCCTTAAGAACTCGCTCTGAGTTGGAGCCTGTATCGGGCTGCGAACCCTGTACCTACCAGCCTGTAGTTCGATGGCTTAACCACGACACCACCGATGCCGGTAAAACTGAGCTATAACTCATTGGCACTTTCAATCACGCTTTTAGAGTAATCTCCCCTGATGTTCCTGTTTTTGTGAAGTGAGATAAATAATTGCTGCGTTAAAATATGTCAGGAGATAACGTTGACAGTAACTGGAACAAAATATTCTTTCTTTAATTTTAGTTAAATGAATCACACTCTGACACCAGTCAACTCCTGCATATCATTGCACTATTTTCTGTGTTAACACCTATGGTAAACTAAATGAGGTTATTCTGTTATCGATGGTGCAATTTAGGCTGTTTCTAAATTTATCCACATCACCCTTTTCATTCACAACTGTAATTAACATAATGACAGTGACAGCTCACAGTGAATAGGTTACGTTCTAGATGAGTCACAGCCTGTCAGTGATGTAACATTCGAATAGTTTTTATTGTTTAGTCGATCCGTTATTCTAATCATGAAGGCGTAGGTAGATAATATTGAAGTAGGGAAGAGACATGTCATAACAAACACTGTTTTAGTTTTAATCTGTAAATAGCATGACTGATGCACAACGTTTGTTGACATTTGTGATTTCTGAATGCAGGCCACGGAAAAATGTGGCAAGGAAGAATAGTTTTGGTCAGAAAATCGTTCTAATCTGAATTGAGAACAGAAGCACATAGTAACAATGGCAGGATTCCTTTCTGAGATTGGGTAGGTACATCTACACCAAGGTGTTTATTATATTACTATTATTACCATTACCAAAATGGAGTTGTTTGAGTCAGGGCTAGCTCTGGCATTCGCCAAATTTGCCAATTTTATATTAATTTGGCGAAATAATTTCAAGTATTGATATTTTGTTACAAAATAACAGGGCTTCTGTAACAGTGTAAGTTTAATAAATAATTTGGCGAAATGTTTTGCTGACCCAGAGCTAGCCCTGCAAGAAAACGCTTTCATCCATTGACAGTGGCTATATTCAGGACTCGCCATGTGTATTGCCAAATTAGCCATTTGCTCATTTTTAAATACAAAATGGCTATAAAATTTAGTCTTTGGCTAATAAAATATATTCCCCAAATTAACCACATTTTAATCAATTTCATGGAATTACACTTTATTTCTGATAATTGACTAAACCAAAATTTTTTTCCAGTGTGAGCCCTGTATATTTACTGAATAAGAGGACTCACCCTACCCATTAGTAAATTAGCCAATTACTAATTTGTATATAAAGTGGCTACAATATTTGGTATAAATTTGGCTAATGAAATGTTTAGAGGGGATGATTTTCTGTTTCACATTTTGGCAAATTCTGTTTAATTTTTTAATTATTTTTCTAAAGTTTTTCATTTGAAGGAATAAAAATCTGTGAAAATTGGAAATTCTGTTTCAGTTATTGAATTCTGCAATTTTGTCAATTTTTCTGGGATCACAGAAAATCATCCCCTCAAGATCAATGTAATATAGATTAGCCACGTTTTAATAATTTCAAAGAAATAGTCAAACAATACATACATGTTTGTCTAAAAATTGGTTAAAACAAAGTTCTTTCCAATTACCACCTGGAATACAAAACTGTTTATGACTGTGTGCAGTGAAACCTCTCTTAGCCAGAGTTAAGACATATTAGGTTTAGAGAGGTTATGCTCTATATGTATCCAATATTTAAAAACAGATTGTGAAAAACATCTGGTTTTTAAGAAAATCCTGTTAACAGAGGGTCTGGTTTTGAGAAAATCCTGTTTACAGAGACTGGTGGTACCATGGTCGTAAAAGCAATAACCTACAAAAATCATCATCTGCTACCTAGTAATGCACATTCTGCTATACATGTATAGTGATGTACCAGTATGTATGTTCACAACAGAAAACAATTGTTTTTAAAGATGCTCACTGACTAGTTTTTAAACAATGTAGAATATTTTTGGCATATATAAAATGGTTCATGTATTACATACAATTTCATACATAAATTATAAATTTGTGCCAATCCCAGCAACTAAAAACATATTGGATTTGCCAATTTTCAATCAAGTAATTTATATACATGTATTGTACATACATATAGACATACATGTACGTCGTGTACAAAGGTTCTGTTTACAACTGTTGTTTTGACTGGATTAAACCAAACATCCTGGTGCACAGTATTGTAGTAATATAGTATATACACAAAATATGTATATATGTGCCATACATACTTAAACTGTGTTTATATAGCACATGTATGTAAATGTTTATAATTACTTATATATTTACTTGTGTTATACTTGGGCGGGACATAGCCCAGTGGTAAAGTGCTCGCTCGATGTACGGTCGGTTTAGGATCGATCCCCGTCGGTGGCTCCATTTGGCTATCCTGTCTGTGGGATGGTGCATATAAAAGATCTCTTGCTGCTAATCGAAGAGTATCTCATGAAGTGGTGGCAGCGGGTTTCCTCTCTCTATATCTGTGTGGTCCTTAACCATATGTCTGATGCCATATAACCGTAATAAAATGTGTTGAGTGCGTCATTAAATAAAACATGTCCTTCCTTCTTGTGTTATACGTATAACTGACACGAGGATGCTATTCGTTTGTAGTGATTTCATGTATATATGTATCCAGGGCTTGAAATAAGAAGTAAAGTGTGGCCTGCTGTTATGTTTTCTTTACTTTGTTTGTTTGTTTTGTTTATTGACACCACTAGAGCATATTGATTTATTAATCACCAGCTATTGGATGTCTTGACTTTTGACCAGTAATTCTTTACATTTAATCTTAGAGAGAAAACCTGCTACATTTTTCCATTAGTAGCAAGGAATCCTTTATACATGTATGTATGTACCATCCCACAGACAGGATAGCATATACCACAGCCTTTGATATACCAGTTGTGGTGCACTGGCTAGAATGACAAATAGCCCAAATGAGCCCATATGCGGAGATCGATCCCAGAATGACGGTGCATATGTGAATGTTCTACCACAGTGCACTGGGCTACATTGCACCCCCCACCCCCCCCCATCCCCCACAAGGCCTGAATTAAATTTATAGGAGAATCCTATTTGCTTTTAGTAATTTACATGTATACTTAGAGTTGTAGAAATATGTGAAGTGGGAAAACATTTAAGTACTATAGTTGGGCAGTACACAAACACATTTAATTTTTTTATTTTACATATACAATATAGTAAATATTTTGGGCTTCATATATCTTACAGACATGTAGTAAATATATGTTAGTACAAACATTGTACATAACTTATTCAGGGCTTTACACTGACATAGAAAGCAGGTGGGGGGGGGGATGTGCCCCCCACTTTGTAGCAGCAGCTATGGTTTTTATATATATATTTTTACATGTATTTATGTGTGTGTGCCCCCCCCCCCCCCCTCCCCCCACACAACACACTTTTTTGGCATCTTCCTATGTCCATGCCTTAAATATATATATCATTACTTTGGGCGTACCAGTTTGTTTTGTCTGTTCTGAACACAGTGTGGGGTCTGTTCAAAGCAGTAATGTTATTAACAACTGCTGAAGAGATGTGAATATTCAGAAATGCATTGAAGTTATTTTAATTTAATTAAAGCTTAACATTTCATTGGTTTTGAGGTGAAAGGGTTTGAGGTTTAAAAAATTGTATTTTAATAGGGCGTGATTATTTTGGGCATACCTATTTTGGGCACAACGCTTATCGCCTTGACATTGGTGCAGTCTAATTCCTTGCTTATTACTCTGTTACTACTAGTATTATCTTTAAAATAGGCATTTACCATAGCTTGCCACCCAATACTATAGCCAGTGTATTTTCCACGCTGCGGTGTCATTAAACATCTGTTCTATTCTTTAAAACAATTTTTAAATTTTATTTGTTTAAAGAAAGACGAAGATAAAGTTTGGGACGGAGACGTTTCACAGCAGTCACCCCGACGACGTCCCCCTCGTGCAGCTGGAGCCGCTCAGTGAAGAGATCGTTGGCAGCTATTCCGGTCCGGACAGTGGCCTGGCGTTCGTAGATAGCGGAGACGAAAACAGTGAGTGCCGGCCACAGACATGCCTTCGAATTCCACTAAAACAGTCGTTTCCGGTAGTGTGTCGGTAAAACCACAGAAACAAAATTCCGTGTCCCATGATTATTATATCGAGTATGACTATTCTTCAAAAATATAATATGGGTTCCAATGATCACAAGGCATGAAACCAAAAAAGTTTTCCCCGTGAAATGTGAAATCCTATGGCCTGCACAGACTTAATGTTGTAATGTAATGGTAGCTCTCGCACTTGTTAAATTTAACAATTGCAAATTTTAAACTATCAGTGAATTTTATTGTAATTTGTTGAATAATGAAATAATCGATATATTGTTAGAAAATTCCTGAGTTTGTGCAAAAAAAGAAGAAAAGAAGTTGGCAAATTGTTTGGCATACATTTTTCATCCTCTATTTAAAGGGACATTCCTGAGTTTGCTGACACTATACAGACACTGATATTCTAAACAAGAAAATATATTTAATATGTAAGTTTAATCATAGAATTATTTTATTAGTCAGAAACACGTTACAAAGCAGCAAACTCAGGAATGTCCCTTTAATAGATTTTCATCCGTATAGAATTAAAATTTCCTATCCAAATGTTGATATTTTTACAATCTTAATTTGCACGTGTTGATAACACTGTCGCATGTGTTTGCAAACCTGTTTGTGATTGGTCATTATTAGCTGATTGTCGTCAAGTAAATGGCTGGCATTGAAAAAGTTAAAAGTTATACTTTTTTTTCTAAAGAACAATTTATTTCTATTCCCAGAGCCTGATGGTTTTGAATGATGTTTGTGTTTTGTAGATGGGAACGAGCGGGAGATTGCTGGCTGTTGGAGCTGGAACAAAAAGGAACAGCAGGCTTATGGGATTTGTATATCTCTGTACGAACAGCATCCAGTCAATGGCAAAATGTCAGGTATTCTATTTAGTGGTGATGCTTGGTATTCCTTGTAAATACTGATACATTATAATCCACCTAAGCCCTAATTATGGAAATTTATTGCAGACTTTCCAAAAAATGAAAATATTTGGTTTAATTTGTTTTTTGTCAAAGATATAAATTGAAATCAATAATGTGCAATAAACAGGATATTAAACTCAAAACCATTTCATATTAAGTTTCGTTGTCGTTAAACAAACTAAGTTTTATGGCTGGAATCAGGTTTGAAAATTAACATGAAAACCATGAAAAATCGTACTGCCCCTTCTTAAATTAAATTAGCCCTTCAGTTTTCACATTTAAATTTAACTGCAAAGCCAAATTAAAAACTATAGTCCGTCCCATCCTTTTATAAAAATGTTTTTTGTAAATAATTTCTGTTTGGTTTGACATAAGAAAAAAAAGTTAAAATGTTTTGGAAATAACAGAAATTATAAAAGGATGGGACGGACTATAGAATGTTTTTTTTTAAATAATAACCATGTATGTAGACCGTTTGCTTCAAAAGGAAACCGATGAATTGACATGCAACTACATAATGAATAAAGTTAAAATCCGGTATAAATAAAGATGTTTCGTTACAAATTACCATTAAATTATACATATTAAATCTCATTTTAATACAGGGGTGAAGACAAAATGCTAAGACAGCCAAGGTATGGTCTCTGAAATAAAACAATAAATAATGCAGTACAAAGAGAACAAAGTTAGAACTGCGGGTGCTTTAGTATATAAACTAGTCTGGATGGCAGTCCTCTTTGTGGCGATGCCAGAGAGATGAAATAAATCATGTGGCGATGCAAGAAAGAAGTGGTAACATTTCCTCGGGAGTGGCTGTCCTACAAACGAAGCATGTACACGTTTAATTTGGATATTGTAAATGCTAGTAGGCTACTAATAAAATAAATATTGAAAGAAAAATAAATCTGACACAAAAAACAACAAAACATTGTACCAAAATATACGATGTATCGTATTATAAAGCATAAAAACTTAATATTTGGACGGTTATGTCATTATGCAAGTCTTGGTGTCACTTTAGATCTGATCTGTAATTTCATGCAAATTTCTTAAAGGGACACACCCTAGTTACGGCTAGTTGTTAACTATTACGGCGTTGTTTTTCGCTATTAAACCCTTTTTTTCACAATAAAATTGCACTTTACTTACCGTTTATTATTTAGAATATACATTTCCATTCACCTGAAGTGTTTTTTGGTAATCCTGGTAATCCTGGTGTTTGTAATACCACAAAATGCATTTTTCGTATTTCTGAAAAACGGACGCACGTTTGAGAAAAAACCGTTGAGCAGACAAGGTCTAATCTATTTTTAGACGGGATATTTCCATTTCAATGTCACAGACGTTGGTATACCACGTGACCGTTATCATTTCGGTTCGGTTTGTTTTCTCGTGCACGGTTCGCACAATAATCATCCGATTTGTTGTTGTTCATATGTGAGATTTTTCTTCACAGTTCGTGAACATTTTCAGTAATAATAAAGTTCAGACAAGTAAGTATCTCAATACAAAACGTTACAAACCCTTAAAACCAATAATTCTGCTAAGTCCTACGTTATCTGGAGAGGGGATACAACCAGGACAGAACAGTTGGAACATGTCCAGGAGAGGTGAAAAGAACGCACCCCAAGTCTGTGAAATTTGTCGTGACGTAGGCATTGTTGTGCTTCGAGCGACATCTACCGGTGACATCAGAATACAAACTTTCAAAATTATTTCAAGCAATTGGGACATGGGGATTCCCATGGTATTTATCGATATAAAACCTGCTTTTTCACTCCATTTGATAAAAACGTGATCTAAGTGTGTTACAGGTTTGTAGATTAACCAAATTATAATTTATTTTCGCTGGATGAAACTAGGGTGTGCGGCTTTAAAGGGACATTCCTGAGTTTGCTCCATTATAAGATGTTTCCGACTAATAAAATATTTCTACGAGTAAACTTACATATTAAATATATTTTCTTGTTTAGAATATCAGTGTATGTATATTCAATGTGTTTCTGGTCGTCTTAATATTTGTAAGATGCCGAAACTGGATTTTGTCTTCAAATAATTTTGTATATACGAAAAAAAATATTTTATGAAATAAAATGAAATTTAACCTAGTACAAATATTAGAACGACCAGAAATACGTTTAATATACAGCCACTAATATTGTATACAGAAAAATATATTTGATATGTAATTACAGTCTTTAAAAAATCTCTGTTAGTCGATAACATCTTAAAAAGTGAAGCAAACTCAGGAATGTCCCTTTAAACTTAAAGGGACAGACCCTAGTGTTTAAACACTAAGGCATATTTTTCACCTAGAGCCTAGTTTCAACCTGTAAAAATGGACACTAACTTTGGTTAATTTACACACCTGCAACAAATTTGAATACAACAGAGTGCAACAAGAGTCTATGATGTCGAAATACCCTTAACAATAGACTAAAACGTGACTCCATAACCGTTACTTCTCAAACACAAGTGCGCTTTAAAAAATATGAAAAATGCATTTTGTGGCATTAGAAACACCAGGATGATCAGAAACATTTCGGTTGTATGAATATGGATAATCTAAACAATAAAATATAAGTAATGTTTGATTTCAGTGATAACAAACGGCTGGCTCTAATAGTGAAAAATATGCCTAAATATTTAAAAACTAGGGTCTGTCCCTTTAAAACAATATCGACAACGACAATCAATTAACTGACCTTTGGAATAAGCCCTGTAGTAATGGAAAATTTCATTACTATTTTTATCTGTGCGCATGTGCTGTTGTTAGTGTGAGTTAAAATTACAAGACCGATTTTGATTTTGTCCTAGAATAATGTAAGCTAATTAAATATGTTTCATTTTACCATATCATTGAATAACAGTTGTCAAATTGTAGCTCTACTAGATAATTATGGTGTATCCAATCCATTCCAATAAGACGACTTCCAGATTAAAAAATATATGTAATGTCTTCAATACGTTTTGAGCTCTATTTTCAGAAAGCCCGGCCCAAAGTCACAGACACTGAGTCTGGCGTTGTCAAAATATAGAGCATGTTCTATGACTTCTGTTTCTGCATTTCGCGCCAACTCAGACGCGGTGTGGTTTGTCACATTCGATTCAGTTTCAGCATGTTTCTTTTTTAACTGGTACCATACTCGCCAGACCCTAAATCGATGGTCAACCAATGGACTACCTTTGTAAAATTCTTAGTTGCCCTTAGCCAATAAAGGTCGCCACGGGCGACTGTTGATTTTCAACCCTGTGGAATGAGAAATACATGTTATCTAGTGGGGCCCAGCAACGAGGATCGATCCTAGACCGACTGCACATCAGGTGAGCTCTTTACCTCTGGGCTACGTCTCGCCTCTATCTGAGCTTGAATACAGTAAATCATTTTGCTGTTTTCATTACAGGAGATCCAGTGGCGGATGCCTTTGCGGTGTGTGCCCGCAAGAATAACACAATACTGCTGATCGCCGATGGAGTTAACTGGGGCGAGAAATCGCGGCTGGCCGCTCGGTGCGCGCTGCATGGGAGTATGAAATACATTAACAAACGAATCTTCAAAGACAAGAGACCTATTTCGTCCACTCAGGTGAGAAACACTTTCATTTTCTGCAAACGAGAGGAAAGACACATTCAAAATGTTTGCAGGGCTCACATTGGAAAGAATTTAGTTTTAACCAATTTTCACATATGCACAGTATTTCCTTGAAATTTTTTCAAAAGTGGCTAATTTAAATAAAATTTGATTAGCCAAATACTGAATGTTGTAGCCACATGGTACAAAAATTGGCATTTGTCAATGTACGGGGCGGTACATAGCCCAGTGGTAAAGTGCTTGCCTGATGCATGGTCAGTCTGGGATCGATCCTTGTTGGTGGGCCCATTGGGCTATTTCTGATTTCAGCCAGTGCACCATGACTGGTATATCAAAGGCTGTGGTATGTGCTATCCTGTCTATGGGATGGTGCATATAAAAGATCCCTTGCTACTAATGAAAAAATGTAGCGGGTTTCCTTTCTAAGACTACATGTATATGTCAAAATTACCATATGTTTGACATCCAATAGCTGATGATTCCTAAATCAATGTGCTCTATAGTGGTGTCATTAAACAAAAGCAACAAATTGTCAATGTACAGGGTGAGCCCTGTGTTTGGTATGAAGTAGCAAGATCCTCGTGCAAAAATGGACATTTCATTGATTGTTAATCAACCACTGATTGGTTGAAATAGATCAAAAATAAATCTTCAAGGACACAGGACGTTTCGTACACACTGGTTACAAAATTTAATATTTGTAACTTCTTCAAGTAAAAGGAAAGAAGGGAATAGATAGATAAAATGTAGGACAGTACATCCCATAGAGAGTACATACCATGTATATGGGGCACTGCAGGTGATCTGTATATATATATATGTTTCACGTTATATAGAGTAATACAACATATTTTAAGTTACAACAATATAGTTTCTTGATCACCTAAGAATATGCTATAGAGTTACTTCTCTTAGAGTTCTGAGGTCTTTGCTACATTAAAGAACCGGTCTTGGTGGCGATGTGGTTAAGCTGTCGGACATAAGGCTGGTAGGTACAGGGTTTTCAGCCCGGTACCGGCTCCCAACTAGAGCGAGTTTAATGACTCATTGGGTAGGTGTAAGACCACTACACCCTCTTCTCTCTCACTAACAACTAACCACTAACAACTAACCCACTATCAACTAACCCACTATCCTGAACAGACAGCCCAGATAGCTGAGGTGTGTGCTCAGGACAGAATGCTTGATATAAGGACGAAAATAAGTTGAAATAAAAATGAAATACATTGAAGAATACCTGACTTCATTGACGTTCAATTTATGTTTACTCAAATGCTGGCAAAGCAGAGTTTATAGATAATTGAAGCAAAAGCATGATGTGTTTAATTAGTATTTACAAAATTTACCAAAAAATATGTAGTACTGGTAGAAATATGTCTACAGTTTACAGTTTTGTCTTGTTAAAGTGTTTGTCCGTGGCAAATGGCAGTGTCGTAGAGATTGCTTTGCAATTTTTAATTCTCAACAACACTTCTTTTTTATGCTGTCGACTATATTCAATTTGTATTTTTGCCGTGGACATTTTCTTAATTGTTGGTGTTGATGATGCTCACATTATGTGGTAGTCATTGTTTGTTCTTGGTGATTTATTACTTTCCTGTTAGCAACAGTGGCAGTATAATTTTTGCATTTAGCTCAATGTCCAAGCTTCATGTTTATCTCTATTTATCATAAACTAGGTTAATGAAACTTGGGTTATAGTTTATATATTCATCACAATGCATGTGGACAATTTTTTTAAATTTTAATTTTATTATGAGTGTTTTAGCATGAGCATTAAGATGAACATTTTAAGGAAAGAAAGAAAGAAAGAAGTGTTTTATTTAACGACGCACTCAACACATTTTATTTACGGTTATATGGCGTCAGACATATGGTTAAGGACCACACAGATTTTTTTTAGAGGAAACCCGCTGTCGCCACATAGGCTACTCTTTTACGACAGGCAGCAAGGGATCTTTAATTCGCGCTTTCCACAGGCAGGATAGTACAAACCATGGCCTTTGTTGAACCAGTTATGGATCACTGGTCAGTGCAAGTGGTTTACACCTACCCATTGAGCCTTGCGGAGCACTCACTCAGGGTTTGGAGTCGGTATCTGGATTAAAAATTCCATGCCTCGACTGGGATCCGAACCCAATACTACCAGCCTGTAGACCGATGGCCTGCCACGATGCCACCGAGGCCGGTAAACATTTTAAGGATACAACTGTCAGTGACACCAAATACGTTTATAGTAGGTGAGACATTTATTTACAAAGAATTCATTGTTATATCTGATTTCAGCACTTTTTCTTTTGCATCAATATGTTTTACAAAGTACATGTAGATTTGATTTGTATTGTTGAAAAATTACCATTATTTTAGTCAGGTTTAGAGTTTTAAGATAATATCAGCTTTTATTTTATGTTTTTAAATGGATATTACATCCCTGTAATAATCAAATAATTTTTTTGTGTCTTATTTTTTTCCCCAGGATGTAATGCGTCTTCTGCGTCGCTCATTTGACGAGGCTCACAAGACAATACTGGCGAAAGAGGGAGGACTGACGACAATGTGCGCATGTTTAGTCTGCCCTGTCTCAAACTCGGACCAGTATGCCGTGTGCTGTGTCAACGTTGGCGACAGTTATGCCTTCGTCTTTAGTCACAACAATGGCATAAGGGAGGTAACCATCGGGTCTCATGACGTCAAATGTGAACGAGATATCCGAGATGCAGGTGGAGCTCTGGGCCCTGTGGACGGAAAAAATCCGGAATTGCATAATCTGACATGTTCGTTGACATTCAGTAATGTTGGAGATGTTGTTTTTCTAACCACGGACGGAGTTTCCGATAATTTTGATCCCGTGGTTACGAAAATTGCCTTGCCTAAGAGACCAAGTGAGGCGAATTTGAACGAAGCAGAAACAGACCCTTACGTTTTGATGCACTCAAAGCCAGAGATGTCTCCGCGTGAAAGACATATTTATTCGATGAAGGAGATGGAGAGGGTGGTTCATGAGTACGAACTGGTGATGGAAGAGGAGATATCGGCCCAGGAATTGTGTGGTTCGATGGTGCAGCATATTCTCACGTTGACCGATTCGAAACGAAAAATACTAGAAAACCCGGCATTGTACACACGGCGAAAACTGACATCCACAGAACGGCAGCGAAGGGATTCGGAAATTGTCGAAAAGATGTCGAAAGCTCCTGGGAAACTCGACCACGCCTCTATCGTCGCGGTAGAGGTTGGTGCTTTTCTCCCGAAGGAGGAAAACGAAGAGGTGGTTTCGACGATGATGGACAACCGGTCTACCTCAAATGCTAACACAATCAGCTTGAATACGTTGACCCTGCCCAGCAGTCCAAAATCACCACAATCACCCACGTCGCCGAGTTCGAGGAAATCGAGCGCACGTCGATTCTTCTCCAGACTCAAGAATCTCCCGTCACCCACTTCTCCAACTCCGAGTCGAACGTCTCCGGTTCCGTTTTCGGTGTCGCCGAGAAAAGAGGCGAAGCGGCAGGTGTTGAGAACGACGTCCAACCCCGGCACGCCACAGTCTCCAACAATTCCAGAGTCCCCATTCGAGAGTCCGTGTGAGTTGTCTCCCCCTTTCAATAGATCCCCATCGCATGTGGTACGATCTGATGCAGTTTGTGAGTTATCTCCCCCTTTCAATAGGTCTCCGTCGAATGCAGTACGGTCTGATGCAGTTTGTCAGTTGTCTCCCCCTTTTAATAATTCCCTGTCGCATGCGGTACGGTCTGATGCAGTTTGTCGGTTATCTCCCCCTTTTAATAGATCCCCATCGCATGCGGTACGGTCTGATGCAGTTTGTCGGGTGTCTCCCCCTTTTAGTAATTCCCTGTTGCATGTTCCACGGTCTGATGCAGCTTGTGTGTTATCTCCCCCTTTTAATAGATCCCAGTCACATGCACCATGTCAGTTATCTGCCCCTTTGAGTAAATCGCCGCTGTATGCTCAACGCACTGATGGAGCATGTTCTGTGTACCCGTTTGATGGTCGATCCGAGAATAAGTCTCGTTTGTCACGATCATTGTCATTTCGGTCAACCTCTCGCACATCAACTTGTTCATCTCGCTATATATACACCCCGCGCAGGTGGCCACCACCCAGCTATGGAATGATGCATGTAGACGAACCGTGTATGCAAGTTTACCGTAGAGTCCTTTCGTTTGAATCAAATGTGTGAAGTTTGCATGAGTGTTTTGTTTGTCTGTCTGTTCAATGTCATTTCCATCTGGGGTTGTTGTTTTTTTGCATTTTGTTTTTCTTCTTTTTTTTCATTTCCATCTGTTAATATCACACTAGAACTGGTGTAGACACCATATAGTTAAAGTTTGTTTTGTTTAATGACATCACTAGAGCAGACCAATTTATTAATCATCGGCTATTGAATGTACATTTTGGTGATTTTTACATATAGTCATAGAAGGAAACCCGCTACATTTTTCCATTAGTAGCAAGGGAACTTTTATATGCACAATCCCACAGACAGGATAGCATATACCACGGCCTTTGATATACCAGTTGTGGAAATAGCACAGTGGGCCCTCCGACGGGGTTCGATTCTAGACCGACCGCACACCAAGCATGCGCTTTACCACTGGATGCAAAACAAGCTTCTAACTGTAGCCGATATACTTTTCTGTGTTGTGGGGCGGGACGTAGCTCAGTGGTTGACTACAAACAATGCTGAGGTATTAATTGTTAAGCAAGCATTGTTTTCCTCATTTACAATATTTATCGGGTTTTTTTTCTTTCTTTTCTGTTTTTTTCTTTTTCTTCTGTGTCAGTGTGCATCAATCTGTGACCTGCTACATATTTTATAGCAACCAGACTTGGCTTTTACTTAGAAACTCTTGTATATACACATATACATGTATATATATATATATTTAATTCCATGTATATTATATGTATCAATATATGCTTCGTGCAAAACATTTGAGGATGTAAAAATTATCTTACTTTATGTAACTGCAATAGTATGCTTTGTAGCGTAAATGAACATAATATATAAATTTGTGAATTTTCTTTTATTATTATATTTTATTTACATTTTTAATATGTTAATTTATCATTTATACATGTATGACTCTTTAATTTTTGTACTTTTTAAAGAATCTTTTTCAAATTTATCATAATATATATTAAAATTTATGTATTGCCATATACAATACGGCACTGTAAATAAAATATCTGACAGACTGAGTATGTGCAAAAACAGAAAGAAAATACAATAAGAATTTTTTTTTGATCAGCATGTTTAAACATCTTGAGAACTAAAGACCATGTTTGTCTTTAAAACCCCACATGAATTATGTATTATCTTTGTGTTGATTCCTTTGCAAAGGCTACTTAATTTTGTCATACACGTACATTTGTATGTGTACCTAAATTATTATTTTTAATTTAATGTCTTTTGCAACATTTATCTTTAAATGTGCTGGCTTAGCTACAAATGTCATCAAGGCAATGAAGAATGTTAAAACATAAAATCTGTCAAAATCTTGTGATGAGATTGATTTTAAGGTTCTGTTTTCCTAAAGTAGGGTGTGAGTGTACTACTGACAATCATTATTAATTGGCAGTCACCAAACATTTCATATTTCATTGATCCCTCAGGGGCCTAATTCATAATTCTTAAGCATCACCGCATCGTCCTTATAAGTCATTTTACATTGCACTGCGAGATCACAAAGTTGTGACAGTTTAGTGAATTAGGCCCTAGAATATTAACTACTTGGCAAATATATAAATTTATCCTGCAATCACTACATATATTGGCAAGATATGATGACTAGATAAATTTCTATAGACCAAAAATATACATGTAGGTCCTGTAATCCCTGCAATTAAGAAAATATCCACGGCAAAAAAACATGCCAGTGAAAAAAATGAATGTAGTCCAAGGCAAAAAAGTGCCATAGAAAATTACAAACTCCACAGCCATGGGCAATTGCAGGAGTTGGTCCTGTGACGTAAGCTCCACTCAATTCAAAACTCCACGGCCATGGGCAATTGCAGGAGTTGGTCCTGTGATGTAAGCTCAACTCAATTCAAAACTCCACGGCCATGGGCAATTGCAGGAGTTGGTCCTGTGACGTAAGCTCAACTCAATTACAAACTCCACGGCCATGGGCAATTGCAGGAGTTGGTCCTGTGATGTAAGCTCCACTCAATTCAAAACTCCACGGCCATGGGCAATTGCAGGAGTTGGTCCTGTGATGTAAGCTCCACTCAATTCAAAACTCCACGGCCATGGGCAATTGCAGGAGTTGGTCCTGTGACGTAAGCTCAACTCAATTACAAACTCCACGGCCATGGGCAATTGCAGGAGTTGGTCCTGTGACGTAAGCTCAACTCAATTACAAACTCCACGGCCATGGGCAATTGCAGGAGTTGGTCCTGTGACGTATGCTCAACTCAATTACAAACTCCACGGCCATGGGCAATTGCAGGAGTTGGTCCTGTGACGTAAGCTCAACTCAATTCAAAACTCCACGGCCATGGGCAATTGCAGGAGTTGGTCCTGTGACGTAAGCTCAACTCAATTACAAACTCCACGGCCATGGGCAATTGCAGGAGTTGGTCCTGTGACGTAAGCTCAACTCCATTCAAAACTCCACGGCCATGGGCAATTGCAGGAGTTGGTCCTGTGACGTAAGCTCAACTCAATTACAAACTCCACGGCCATGGGCAATTGCAGGAGTTGGTCCTGTGACGTAAGCTCAACTCAATTCAAAACTCCACGGCCATGGGCAATTGCAGGAGTTGGTCCTGTGACGTAAGCTCCACTCAATTCAAAACTCCACGGCCATGGGCAATTGCAGGAGTTGGTCCTGTGACGTAAGCTCCACTCAATTCAAAACTCCACGGCCATGGGCAATTGCAGGATTTGGTCCTGTGACGTAAGCTCCACTCAATTCAAAACTCCACGGCCATGGGCAATTGCAGGAGTTGGTCCTGTGACGTAAGCTCCACTCAATTCAAGTATCTTACAAAGAATAATGTCATGTATCTTGTATGCATCAAAATCCTTGCTAAATTGCCAGTACTCTATTTACATGCAAAAAGTGGAATAAATAATGATTTTATGACCATTCTGTTGGAATTGCAGGATAAATAATATAACTGGTTACTGCCTTAAGATATTGACTTTATACTACTTAGGTGAAATGGTGAATGCAGAGCCCTCACAGTATTCGCCATTCTAAATTTGCTGGATAAAGTCAGTATATTAAGGCACTAACCAGTTATTCTCTATGTATATTAATTAAGGCATAAATATTCATACGTGTATTGTACTTCATATGCTTGGTTTTATGTAATTACATGTGTGTGAACGTGCATTATATAGCATGCTTTGTAGAGGTATGTTAGTTGCCATGTTTGGGGAGTTTTTACATTCTGTGTAAGAACATAATTATAAACCATAAATCACGTATAATAATTTGCTTGTCATAGCAACAGAAGTAGACATTCATAGAATTAACATAATCATTGAACTTTACGCATGATATATTACTGGTATGGGAAAGCAATGTTTTTTGTGGGGGTTTTCTCTCTAGAGACCTAGATGTGTAACCTTTTTCTCCTTTTTAATAAAAAAGAAGAAGATATATACCGGTAAAATAAATTAAGTAATTAATTTTTTTTTTTTAAATCCCTTCTCATTTTGTACAAAATGTTGCTTAAAAGTTTGTTTTCCCCCATTCTCTCTGCTTATAAAATAATTTGATTTACTTTTTTGTTTTAAAATTCCATTATCCAGTCTTTGTTGAATACATTTTCCTGTAAACCAAGAAAATATAATTAGGGTAGATATTTATTTTGAAAACGCTGAATGAAATTTTAATAGTTGAAATTATACCCTACAGATACACATTTGTATGCAGTGATGTTTATTATACTTATAAATACATGTTACGGTATTTATTGTGTGTAGTACAGTGTTGGAAATATAAGCACTTGTCCATTTGTCCTGACAAGTAAAAATCTGCGGACAAACAAAATGCACCTCTATGGTTGTCCAGTGGACAAGTAAATATGTTCCATGCAGTTTAATTTTGAGCAATCAAAAACATGAAACCATATATTTGCACATGTGGAAATATTGACTGACAAGTAGATTTCTAGATGTATTTGTCCGGTGGACTACTAAAAAATTCTGCTTATTTCTATCAATGTAGCAACCATGAGTTATTTCCCCTTAATTGCTTGAGTATTTCTTTGTATTAATACATGTACATGTATCTTAAACTTCTGCGCAAGGTTATATCGAAAAAAATGGCAGATGTCTCAATGACCAGACAGCATTACAAAATATATCAGGGGTCGGAGGTGTTGTTAATGATAGATTTTGAAGTATGTAGCTGTTAAAAATGCACCGTGATATTATATACAGGGCAAAATTGGCTTCTTTTCTTGAGTTATACAATTTGGCAATAGAAAATCAGATTTTGAAATGTCTCTTTGATTTTTATTTTTTATTGTTTAATAACTATAATTATTTATGAATGGTGGTTTCTTGTACCCAGTATTTTGTAGTACTATTATTGATTAACGTTTTTAATCACAGTTTTATTATTTTGTATTATGATCATAATGGTATTATTTCCTTTCATTTTTTCTGACTAATACAACTTTCATTTTGTATGCACCCTTGTTTGTTTTTGTTCATTTGTTTGTGGTTTGTTTTCAGTTACTAAAATCCTTTCTTTGATTTGTTCCTGTAAATGGATGGGGCTCTGGGGTACATGGCTCGAAATAGGAAGTAAAATATGGCCATCTGTTACTTTTTTTTATAAAGCAGGTCAAAGGAAATATGTCCAGCTAAATTAAAAAAAAAAATGTACTTGCTGAAAATAGAAGAGCATGAATTGAGGGAAAGGTTTGGCATGTTGTATGAAAAATTCACATCACTCGGATGTATTTATACTTAAAGGGACAGACCCTAGTTTTTAAACACTAAGGCATATATTTTCACTGTTAGAGCAGTTTTTGATCACTGAAATCAGACATTACTTATATATTATATTGCTTAGATTATCCTTTTCTGTACAACCGAAGTGTGTCTGGTCATTGTAGTGTTTCTAATAACACACAATGCATTTTTCCTATTTTTAAAAACGCATGTGCATCTGAGAGGTAATGATTATGGAGTTGCACTTTAGTCTATTTTTAAGGGTATTTCAACATCACAGACTCTTGTTTAACTCTTAATGTATCCAAATTTGTTACAGGTTTGTAAATTAACCAAACTTAGTGTCCATTCTTACGGGTTGAAACTAGCTAGGGTCTGGGTGAAAAATATGCCTTAGTGTTTAAAAACTAGGGACTGTCCCTTTAACAGCATCATGAGGTAACTAGCCGATGAGATGCATGTAATTGTGTACATGTATGTGTCTACAACACGTCTCTTGAGAAAATGACCTGCAATTTTGGAGGGGTGGGTAGCAGGTGAATTTCTATTTTATCTAGCTCTAAAAAATGGACAACTTTTTGCTTTTCGCAGGCCACCCCAGTCCCCATTACAAAAATCCCACTAAATTATGTATGATCCTTTGAACACTCACAGTATTGGCATCAATAGTAAACCCAGCTGCATTTGAACTATTTGATCCTGTAATGTCTTGCTAAACAGTGTTCTTACTAAATGGATTATCCTGATTTTACAGCCATTGAAGATGTTTCCAACTAATGCTAAACGTCCAATGTGAACTGCCAGCAGAAAGTATTGGCCAACTTTCTGCTCTCATGACTTCTACGACTGTCCAGTTGCTAGTCTGAGTGCTCTTACAACTCAATTCTTGTTGTATGACCCATTAGTTGTTAATCTGAGCACACCCTTGGGAAGTTCGGGAAATTGCAACCATCGAATTGGACAGCTTTCTGCTGGCAGTTGACAGTCTGAGCCTAGCATAACAGAGTCTTCTAGTCAACTAAAATTACATATTAAATACATTTTCTTGTTTAGAATACCAATGTCTGTATATTCAATACGGTCGTGTGTTAATGTTCATATACATGTACACGCGTACCTACATGTTTTTTCATATGTATGTGTGTATTGGAAGGTAAAATCCGGTTTGGGCTACTACAAATATTAGACTGCTAACCAGGGAACATTTTGTTCAGTATTGTGTCGCGATTCGCTATGCAAGTTTCAGACTTGCAGATCACTACACAATTTTTAAACATTAAACAGTATAGTGGCTAATCAGTTTTGATTTGACTAGACATAACGCTAATCAAGATTTTGAAAACAAAATGTTCCCTGCTACCCTGCTAACAAACACCTTGTTTATACAGTCATTGATATTCTAGTCTCAACAAGACAATATTTTTAACATGTAATCTGTCATCAAAAAGGCGGCGTATGTCATAAACATATTACAATAGCTGGAAACTCAGGACAGTCCCTTTAATATTATCCATCTAGTGACATCTTCATTTAATATTTATTAATATTACCTATTAATCATCACCTTTATCATCATCATCACCATGATCATCATGACCACCACTGTCATCAAAATGCTGCTACATGTAGACAATACATAGGACTTGAGCATGTAGACAATGCGTAGGTCTTGAGTATGTAGACAATACATAGGACTTGAGTATGTAGACAATACATAGGACTTGAGCATGTAGACAATACATAGGACTTGAGAATGTAGACAATACATAGGACTTGAGCATTGGACAATACATAGGACTTGAGCATCTAGACAATACATAGGACTTGAGCATCTAGACAATACATAGGACTTGAGCATGTAGACAATACATAGGACTTGAGCATGTAGACAATGCATAGGACTTGAGCATGTAGACAATGCATATGACGAGTATGTAGACAATGCATAGGACTTGAGCATGTAGACAATGCATAGGACTTGAGCATGTAGACAATGCATAGGACTTGAGCATGTAGACAATGCATAGGACTTGAGCATGTAGACAATGCATAGGACTTGAGCATGTAGACAATGCATAGGACTTGAGCATGTAGACAATACATGTACATAGGACTTGAGCATGTAGACAGTATATATGACGAGCATGCAGACAGTACATGTATATAGGATTTCAGCATGTAGACAATATGTAGGACTTGAGCATGTAGACAATACATAGGACTTGTGTATGTAAATAATACATAGGACTTGAGTATGTAGACAATACATGTACATAGGACTTGTGTATGTAAATAATACATAGGACTTGAGCATGTAGACAATACATAGGACTTGTGTATGTAAATAATACATAGGACTTGAGTATGTAGACAATACATAGGACTTGAGCATGTAGACAATACATAGGACTTGAGCATGTAGACAATACATAGGACTTGAGTATGTAGACAATGCATATGACTTGAGTATGTAGACAATACATGTACATAGGACTTGTGTATGTAAATAATACATAGGACTTTAGCATGAAGACAATACATAGCACTTGAGCATGTAGACAACACATAGGATTTTAGTATGCAGACAGTATATAGGACTTGTACATGCAAACAATACATAGGACTTGAGGATGAAGATACTACATAGGACATATACATGCAGCCAATATATTCATCTTGAGCATGAAGACAATACATAGTACTCGAGTAATTCACAACTTAAATTTTAAAATAACCAACAGTTACTTAAAATTGAGAACGCAGAAAATAATTATACATGACTTGAGGATGCAAACAATACACACCTTAAAATTGATAAACCTAAAATTGAACATGCAGATTAAATAATTTACATATTAATAAATATACAACTTCTAATTGAGCTGTAGACCGTACACCACTTAAAATAGAACATTCAGACAACATGACTTAAAATTTAGCATTGGACACTGTGACTTAAAATTTAGCATTCAGACAACATGATTTAACATTGAGCATTCAGACACCATGACTTAAAATTGAGCATTAAGAAAACATGACTTACATTGAGCATTCAGATAACATAACTTAAAATTGAGCATTCAGAAAACATGAGTTAAAATTAAGGTTTCGGACAACATACTCTATTTAACATAGCATTATGGCTTTCTATTTTTAGAATATTAGTATTGTAGTATTCAATTGTGTATAGCAGGTTACAGTTAATGCAATATTTTGTGCACACTTCAGATAAGTTCAAACTTATAACATAATGTAATTGCAACTCCATATTCCATTGTCATTGGTAATCACAGAAACCATGTACAATAAAAAAAAAATCCTTTTACAAACGTGTCTCATTAAAAAAAAAATGTTATTAATAATTTAATCTTATTAATTTTTGCTTTCCCTCTCCCGCACAAATCGGTATATGACATGGTATGGTGAGGTGACGGCCTTGAAAATAATGGGGAAAAAACATCCTGATTTAGTCAAAGAATACCACCACACATAGCTTGGGTCCGCCGTGATAATGAGCTAAGTTTGTTTACAATGGTATTCAGTTCATCGTTTCAGTTGCTAATTAATTTACATTGATTTATCTGCCGGGTAACTGACGTTTCAAATGACAGGAGCACATATCATTAGCTTTGATACATGAGGTGTATTGTTTTGTTGGGGGGGGGGGGTTAAAGACACCACTAGAGCACATTGATTTATTAATCATCGGCTGTAAAATTGGATGTCAAACATATGGTCATTTTGACACAGTCATAGAGATGAAACGTACATTTTTCCATTAGTAGCAGAGGATCTTTCATATGCACCATCCCACCATTCCGGTGCACTGGCTGGAATGAGAAATAGCCCAATGGGCTTACCGATGGGGATCGATCATAGACTGACCACGCATCAGGCATGCACTTTACCACTAGGATACGTCCCGCCCCCTTTTAGAGGGGTGGGATCGAGCTCAGTCAGTACAGCACTCAGCTGAGGTAGTTGTGTCGTACGATCGAATGGGTTTTCGATTTACCTGTCCCAACCAGTGCCACATGACTGGTATATCAAAGGCCTTGGCATGTGCTGTTCTGTCTGGGGAAAGTGCATATAAAGAACCCTTGCTGCTGAATGGAAAAATGTAGTGGGTTTCCCTTGAAAACTACAAGTCAAAATTACCCAGTGTTTGATATCCAGTAGTCAATTATCAATAAATCAATGTGCACAGGTGGTATTGATAAACAAGTCAAACTTTATTTTCTTGTTAGTACAGGTTTAATGTAGCTCCGTTGTAGGGAATTTGCTATTAAAGAAGTGTGATTGGTTGTAGGATCTGTCACAGTATACATGTAGATGGACTCCCCATCCAAATGCTATATGGTACATTGTGTTCTGTTTCTTTGGCCGGAATGTTCATGCAAAAGATCCTATGCTGCTTTTTGGTGGGAGTAACCTATATGGTGGAAGTGTGCTTCTTCTCATACACAAGACCTAATGTCAAAATATCTGTTGATATGTTAGGATATTTTAACTGGTACCATATCATGTTCTGTCCTCTCGCATTCATTTAACATTTGGTTCAAAAACCAGTGTAGCAAGAGATGGTCAGCGATCGCCTTCATGAACATGCCTCTTATCATGTTGGACACTAAAGAAGAAGAATTTTAAATGAATCAAGGTGTCGTTAAACAAACATTCCTTTTCCTTTATATCTGATACTAGAACAGATACGTCTCAATGCTGTTCCATGTCCAGGTGACCTTTTTTTCTTCATTAGTCATTGCAAATGTTAAGGCTGCTATCCAGTTTAAACCTGTGGTGTTATGATTGGTTAAATAAACATTTCATGTGATCATTGAACTTGAACATGTAGAGGAGCCTCTGAAAATTGTACGACCTAGTTTGGTTTGTTTTGCAGTTCATGCAGTTTGTATAACCTATTTTTTATTCACACATTAAATTAAGGATGTCCTTTACATGGACATAACAGCTTATGCAAAAAGAAAATGGGTTACCTGAATTTGGTTTTGCATAACTGATGAATGGGTTATGCCAATGAGTATGAGACAATATAAAAGTTGACCACACAGGCAACATAGAACACAAATTGAGTATGCAGACAAACTGACAACAGACAATGCAGATTGAGACAAAACTACCTGAGCATGCAGACAACCCCAATTGGGTATGCAGGGTGGGACATAGCCCAGTGGTAAAGCACTCATTATAGGATCGATTCCTGTCGATGGACCAATTGGGCTATTTTTCATTCCAGCCAGTGCTCCACAACTGGGGTAACAAAGGCTGTGGTATGCACTATCCTGTTTATGGGATGGTGCATATAAAAGATACCTTGTTGCTAACCAAAAAAAGTAGTCCATGAAGTGGCGACAGCGGGTTTCCTCTCTCAATATCTGTGGTCCTTAACAATATGTCCAACACCATATAACCGTAAAATGTCTTGAGTGTGTTGTTAAATAAAACATTTCCTTCCTTCCTTCAATAGAGAAAAAAAATGTAGGTATCTAAACAACACATACCTTGAGCATGAGGCTGTTCATAACTTCATTATAAGATAACACAAATTTAACATACAGACAACACAGAACTTGAGCATGCAGACAATAATGTAACTTGAAACTAGCATTCAGACAGTACAAATTGAGCATGTAGACAACATCATTTTAGCATGCAGACAATAAAGAATTGAGCAGTGAGACCACACAAACCGACGACACCACTAGAACAGTGGTTTATTAATAATCAGCTTTGGATGTCAAACATTTGGTAATTTTGACATACAGTATTAGAGAGGAAACCTACTACATTTTTTTATTAGCAGCAAGGGATCTTTGATATGCACCATATCCCACAGACAGGATAGCACATACATGTACCACAGCCTTTGATATTATACAAGTCATGGTGCAAACTCAGCATGCAGACAGAGAAACTCGGCATGCAGACAGAGAAACTCGGCATGCAGACAGAGAAACTCAGCATGCAGACAGAGAAACTCGGCATGCAGACATCACATATTTTGGGCGTGCAGAAACAAAATATGAGTGTGCGAACAACACTGGTATTTAGCATGTAAACAACACACAAATTAAGCATGTAAAGAAAACAGAACCAGAGCATATATAGACAACACAGGACTTAAGCATTTAGAAAACAGATCGAGCAGGCAAATAACACAAGTAAACCACCTGCAGATGATTAACAAAAATTTAGCCGTGTAAATGACAGAAATTGAGCACAGAGATAAAAGATAAAAGTATCCGAACAACACAACTTGAATATGCTGCCAAAACATGCTGTGTATGAATGACCTGTGTGGGTTTTTTTGGTGGTTTTTTACCCAATTGTCATGAAACATTCATTTATTTATAACTGAAATATGAAGGAAACCAAATAAAAAATTGTTTGATATTCTTTCTTTTTTTCAGGTGGATTTTAATCCTCGATTGCAGATTGCAGATGCTGAACGTGTCCTGCCACCTGTTCATCGTGTGTGCGTCTGACAGATGTCTGATTTATTTATTATCAGACATTGAGACAACAAAACATTTAACATTCTCTGAATACGTTCCTGAAGATTGTTTCTTGGCCTGAATGGTGTCATAGACACTGGAAGCATGCAGGAGAGCAAGGGAGCCCCTCAACTTTAAAGCTGATGTGGTCGGAATATGTGTTGCTCCCACTCTTATCCCTCCATTGATAGAGAAATTAATAAATGTCACCTCAAACTCAGAAGCTAATGTGGTGAGAATGTTCTGTCCCTCATCCAATGATAGGCAAACTAACAACTCCCCTCCAACTCTGAAACTAATGTGGTGAGAATGTGCTGTCCCTCATCCAATGATAGGCAAACTAACAACTCCCCTCCAACTCTGAAGCTGATGGGACCACAATGTGTTGCTCCATCCTGCCTATTAACCCATTGAAAGTCTGAATAATTATTAAATGACCCTTCCAGTGGCTGTCATCTTCTGACATCTGTACAGTGTAATATTATCAGTTACAATGCACAAAGCATCCATGAAGTCCTTCAAAAAAAAAATTCTGTAAATAATTTCAGTTTTGCTTTGGCATAACAAAACCAGTAAAAGTGTTTTTTGAAATGACCAAAAAAAAAATAAATAAAGATCCTGTAGTAAATTCCATAGTATCAAAAAAGACATTCCCTATGGGAAGGACTACAGTTGATGTTATTAATCAGTGGTTACTAAAGTCTGTCACATCATTCTATTAAAATATTTTTTGTAAATAATTTCAGTTTGATTTGACATAAGAAGAAACGTGAAAGTTTTTTGGAAATACAGAAATACAATTTGTGTGTGAATTTACAAATCAGTCGGCTCTGAAATAAATAACGTGTAGTAAATTATATAGAATGAAAAAATGCTTTCACTATGGGAAGGACTAGAGTTGATGTTATTAATGAGTGGTTACTATAGTTGACCTCTTTGTCCAGTCATGTACTGTATTTATGTATATTTACTGGTTTTGAAAAGCCAACTATGTACTGTCAGTGTTTCTGCCAGAAAGACATTTTGGGATATGGTGCTTTAAAATTGAATATTTATGTGTGTTCTGAATGACTGGGGGTATGGGGGACCTCCCCAGAAAGAAAATGGGTTAGGTTTAGTGTTAGAGTCATTAATTTTGTCAAAAGAACTTAAGAAAATAAAATCTTCAAAAACATTTGGGTATGGTGCCATATCCATTTTACCCTCTAGCAGAAACCCTGATTGTATAATTAATGATTTTGTAAAACCAACTATGGTTATTAGTTGAGTTCTTTGTCCAGTCAAGTACTGTATGTATATTTACTGATTTTGAGAGACCAACTATGGTTATTAGTTGAGTTCTTTGTCCAGTCAAGTACTGTATGTATATTTACTGATTTTGAGAGACCAACTATGGTTATTAGTTGAGTTCTTTGTCCAGTCAAGTACTGTATGTATATTTACTGATTTTGAGAGACCAACTATGGTTATTAGTTGAGTTTTTCATTCAGACATGTACTGAAGACTTAGAGATTTTGTGAAACCACGTTTTCAAATTTGGTATATTATATGTTCCTTATATGTAATCTCATAAATTATTGACACCACAAAATAAAAGAAAAAAGTGATAGCTTATAACAATTTTATATCAAATGTTTTAAATGTTTTACATGCAGTTTGTACTTGTTTTGTGTGTATTATTTAATCAAAATGTTTTCTGGGTCACACTACACATAGTGTGTTTTTCCTGATGTCACAAGCATGTACTATAAAGGAGAAAACACCAAACAATGAAGACTCAGTTTTATAATGTGTAATATTTATATCTTAGAGTGACATGTTAAATTACTGTAGACATACATGTACAAAGGTAAAAACTTTTGGAATGTATTAGAAAATGTCTTCTCAGTTTATAAATGTTTTTTGTTTTGTTTTGTTTTTAGTGGACAATTTAATACATGTGATTTTATATGTATATATAAACACACATGTTTATTGAACTGCTGTCTTTAGTATGCAAATTAAGTTTTTGATAGGTGTTTTACTGAAAATAGTTATTTATTTGCTGGTAGTAGAACTGTAAACTCAGCTGATTCATGTGTTAGAAGATAATATGTAGTTTTGTTTGTACTGTTTTATTTATTTCAGTTTATAATTTTGTAGTTTATTCAACATGAAATTAACGTCTCTTAAAAATAGATTGTTTGCTGTAACCAGACAGACTAGTAATGTTTTTCTCAGTTTAATTTAGTTTTTCAGTCATTATTCATTTAAACGTGGGTTTTTTTTTAAATATAATTAATCAAAAATAAAAATACTGTCTTATTATTAATATGAAATTAGAACAAATATATTTATTTGGAACAGAAAAATACTGCCTGATCGACTGTTGAAAAACACAGATGGAAAAACTTCAGATTTTTAATAGGAGATTTAAAACGATATTTGAACAAAACGAAAAATAGCCTGGTGGATTGCTGACCTACACAAATGTATATGGATGGAAAACCTTTAGATTTTTCAGAAATTTTAAATTTTAGTGTCACATGAAATCGTTGTGTTCTTATTTTTATTAGCTTGCAGTATATTGGGTAATACAAGTTTGTCAAAAAATATATTTTTAAATTAATTATTTTTTTTATTTATTATTTTATTTTATTTTTTTCAGTATCATTTTATTTTTATTTTTTTATTTTATGATTTTTTTAAATTATTATTTTTAAACTTTTAGTTTCATTTTCATCTCTGAAAATAGGATGTTAGGTTGCAGCAAACACAATTTATTTCTAAGTTTGACCTAAATTTTTATTTGATTATGAAATTAATATTTTGCCATAATGTTTTTCTTTTACTTTTTTTTACAAATTATTATTATTTACTTTTTTTTTCTTTTCTTTTTTTTAAAGCTATGTACCAAAACATTCCTGTGCCAAATTAACTTTCAGGTGATTTTTGAAATTTTTTGAGTCAAAATATATAAATATATCCTCTAACCCACTCTTGCTGATACCTCTATTCAGCAACCACCTGTCTTAGAAGGACACCTTAATAGGTTTTAACACTTAATATAGTCACGGGTAAACATATTAAAGGGACAGACCCTAGTTTGAACCTGTGAAAATAACACTAAGCTTGGTTAATCTACAAATCTGTAACACATTGGGATAAAGTTACAATTGAGTGAAACATGAGTCTGTGACTTTGAAATGGTGAAATACCCTCTGAAAATAGACTAAAACTCAACTCCATAACTGTTACTTCTGAGACGCATGTGCGATTTAAAAAATATGAGAGATGCATTTTGTGATATTAAAAACACTTCAAATGTATGGAAATTGATAATGAAAACCATAAAATCTAAGTAAAGTATGATTTGCCTTAGTGTTTAAAAAGTAGGGTATGTCCCTTTAAAGAGCCACTTGTTTTAGTAGAACACTTTAATGTATATTAACATCAGTGTACATGTGTTACAAACAAATCTCTGTTAGGCAGCCAGGTAGCAATTTTATTTAATTTAAAGCCCATGTCTAATTTCAAATAATCTGTAGGAGTTGTCTACCTTATGAAATATGCAGAACATAACAAATATTCAAATGTATTTGGTGAATTCCATTGTGACTTGTGCGACTTTTGATCAATCATTCCCAAATTGTAGGTGAAAATTTGAACAAATAGTGGTGAGGTCTATCACATATTAAAGGGAAAGTATTTATCTTTCTATAAATGATGAAATGTTATGGTAACTTGATTCATCTTGTCAAGAAGACATCTAGAATCCTATCGTGACTTATGGGACATTTACAGACCATTTCTTTTGACAGTGTACTGAAGTTGTAATTAAACAGGATATGATTTTTGTTTGCAGTCCTTTCACTAGCTACAGATTGTAACTGCATTAAGATCAGTTTTGAGAGAAATATCTCTTTTGCTTCTAATGCAAGCTTACTTTTCTAGTGTGACTGATGAGACAAATACATGTGATTGACAAGATGCTATCACCACAAACCTATAAAACATTTTTGTCATGCACATGGTCTGTCAGTATTCCAATAAGCCATTTACAGTTGTTTCAGAAAGTGGAATCGTTAAACATTTCATTTATACATACGATTTGTCAATGAACTAAATAAAACATTTTGAAAATGCAACTTTACCATGGAATTGACCATTTGTAAAACTATGTTTCTGTTTATTTAATGTGGGACAAAACCATATTTGTGTTTGTTTCCACCAGAAGGATTAAAAAAAACCCAACAATTTATTACTATTCCTTTTTAAAAAAAAGTATTTAATGTTTAATTTATATATTATTTACTTATTTCTTCTTCTTTTTTTTCTTCTTTTTTGGTGATCAAAAGGTCAATTACTTTTTAATCACAAAGCTTATATGATGAAACCTTTGTCCTCCAAAAGTTATACACTATGGATATGCTGAGTCATTTTCTCTCTTAAAAATTAACCTTTATTAAACAAGAGTTTGATAAATATTTTATATAAATTAAAAAAAGAATCTGTCATATCGACAGGAGAGGAGAACTGGAGTTATATGTTACATCTACACACACACCCTCCACTTTAGGTCTGTCCTGAACTCAGGTTTTATTGTTCCATTATATATTACTTTAATGTTGCAGAAACATTCCACTCTACTCAAAGAAAACTTGAAAACTGCACACGATTCAAGATCCTGAATCCTACGGTTGGCTGACTTGCAGCCTCTGTATTAATTGAGACTCTGCTCAGTTTGCATCCATTTTGTTTCCAACTGACAAAGCATTTTTAAAAAGTAATGTTGCATATTAAATTAAATCCATTTTCATGATTAGAATATCAGGGTCTGTATATACAACATGTTTCTTGTCATTCTCTTTGTTACAGTCCGGAGTGGGACGTAGCCCAGTGGTACAGCACTCACCTGATGCGTTATCATTCTAGGATAGGTGGCTATTTCTCATTTCAGCCAGTGCAGGAGGCAGTCGTTCTGGGATCGATCCCCATCTGGGCTATTTCTCGTTCCAGCCCAGTGCGCCACGACTGATATATCAAAGGCCATGCTACATGTATGTGCTGTCCTGTCTGTGGGATGGTGCATATAAAAGATCCCTTGCTACTATGTCAAAATGACCATATGTTTGACATCCAGTTGCCGATGATTAATATTTCAGTATGCTCTAGTGGTATCATTAAACCTGATGGTTAATTCACGAACCTCATAACCAAAACTGCATTGTCCTTGCAAATCGTTTTTGCATTGTACTGCAAGATTGCGAAGTTGCAATGTTACCATAATGAACATATAGGCCCCATACATGTATGTACATTGGACACAAGGGCTGTGATATTCAAAACAATAAAATGTGATTAATTTTAATCATTATAAAGATCTAATTGTATTTGTCTAAAAAAAATAAATAATTGGCAGCAAACTTGGCATTGTCTCTTTAAAAATGTCTTTAATCAATTTATCAGTGGTTCGATGGATCTGAATATAAACGTTATAGTATTATTCACTTATTATCATACCATAGTTACGAACTAGATATTATTTAAAAAATTGAGAAATCTCATTCATTTATTAATAATTCATGTACATTCTTTTAGTATATGCTACAAAGAAAAATATAAAATCGATGCATACGTTTTGTGCTAATTATAATGAGAGCTGCTTGTATTGTAGTAACAGGGAAAAATAGACTAAAGCTGTATCCTAACTGGACCTGACAGATAATTATGTCGCATTGCACGAGTGCGGTTAGGATGCGGCAATTGAAATTGATGATTTCTAAAATAATCACTCACGTCCGGTTAGGATAACAACCTTTCTTCCAGTGATATCTCGCTTCTATTGCCACCAAATCTCCATTTAAAACATGTACTCCCAATCGAATGATGTGTTAGCCGAGACTTCTATATAGCTTCTTCATTTGAACCGATTGCACCAGTACCTACGGGCTGCTTTTCCACTATATGTTGGATATTATATGCTGATAACAATGTTGTTTGCAATGAAAAAGTAATAGGAATAAAAAAAATATATATTTTAAAAATTCGATTTGAAAAGAAATAAAATGAAATAGAGTAACAATGTTGTCAGTAATGAAAAAGTAATAAGAAAGGAAAATTATTGATTTTTGGAAAAAATAAATTAAAGTACTGTAAGAGGAGGAAATAGTATTGTAACAAAAAGAAATAATGTTTTAACAGATTTAATGAAGTTCAACACACACTAACAATGTTGATTATGTCCAACATGCTGATATGCCTATTGGGGAAAGTGTATATAAAAGATTCCTTGCTGCTAATTATTAGGAATAATCTATGTAGGTACCGTGAGTTCCCTTCATAAACCAGGGCAGGATGTAGCCCAGTGGTAAAGCACTTGCCTGGTATGCGATCAGTCTACAGGATCAATCCTCATCGGTGCATCCGTTGGGCAATTTTCCAAATATACATGTAGCCCCACGACTGGTATATCAAAACCATGGTATGTGCTATCCTGTCTGTAGGATAGTGCATATAAAAAGTCCCTTGATACGAATTGAACAATGTAGCAGATTTCCTCTCTAAGACTACAGGTATATGTCAAGATTACCAAATGTTTGACATTATTCTGTTATTTTCCTTTCTAAACAGCCCTGTGAAAGATGCTTGAACGCTAACTAGATATAAAACAGAAAAACAGTTATCATCACCAAACATTTTATGTATTACTGTGTACCACATTCTGTTTAAAAAATAATAAATCCATATTACTTTATTTCTGTAAAAAATAAAAAATAATTCTTTTTATTTCATTTTGGTACAAAAAATTAAATGCATGTTAATTTATTTGCTACAATCATGTTTTGCAGTTGAGTTCACATCCCAAATGATCATAATAACAAAATCTGGTTTGGGTTGCATGTGCCTGATACCAACCTTTAATATTTTATGCATGACGAAATGGATTTTAGCCCATTTGAGCTGCGATATTATAAATTATATTTATTGTGCTGATGGTTATTATTTTGTGTTATTACCTTCTTTTTTTTCTTTCTTTTTTATTTACCTACTTGACAGAAAAAAAAAGATACAGTATTTATCATTCATTTGTAAATATTTGCATATATTTATTTTGGAGTTTAAACACTGAGGACTAATGACTTCTGACATTATTTATTTTATGTTATAGGGTACTTATTTGTATTTTGTGCATTCAGTTTACGTGGCTGTGTACAATATTATTATTATTTGTTTTTAATTTTTTGTCATTATTTTTTAGCTTTAGAATATGGCATGATTGTATATTGTATAGATGTACTTTATTAAACTATGACGAGACAATTTGATTTTAGTAGCCTGTTATTGACTTTAAGTCTATATCTATATATCTACCTACCTACCTACCTACCTACCTACCTACCTATCTGTCTACCTGTATCTATCTGTCTATCTCTATCTATGTACATTTGTATCTGTCTGTCTGTCTATCTCTATGTATCTATCTGTCTATCTTTCTATCTACCTCTATTTATTTATCTGTTTACATATTTATCTATCTATCTATCTATCTATTTATCTGTTTACATATCTATCTATCTATCTATCTATCTATCTATCTATCTATCTATCTATCTATCTATATATATATATATATATATATATATATCTGCCTGCCTGCCTATCTATCTATCTATATATATATATATATATATCTATGGCTGTCTATCTATCTTTATTTATTTATGTATCTGTCTGTCTATCTATCTATCTATCTCTATTTATTTATGTATCCATCTCTATCTATCTATCTATCTATCAATCTATGGCTGTCTGTCTATCTGTCTTTATTTATTTATATATCTATCTGTCTGCCTGTCTGTCTGTCTGTCTATCTCTATTTATTTATTTATGTATCTATCTCTATCTATCTATATATCTATCTATGATTGTTTGTCTGTCTATCTCTATTTATTTATGTATCTATCTGTCTGTCTGTCGATATATCTATCGATCTCTCTATATATCTATCTCTGTCTATTATATGTATGCATGTCTGTCTAGCTATCTACTTTTTATCTATCATTGCATGTGCATACTCTCAAAATAATGCTTTCATTTTGTTTAAATATTTTAATACTTATTTCAACAGTTACTTTACATGCAATCCTATCTTAGCATTGTAGTACTGTTTTTTTTAGTAGTTATTTAAAATTCTAATGTTGTGAATGTGCAACATTGGTTATGGTGTAGTGATTTATAAAGTCATGTCTGATGAATTTCATGGTAATAAATTGTATTTTATGACAAAATTATTAAATGTTAATTGTGTGTATATTGCAAGTATACATGAGTGCAATTAGGCTTTTTGAATTTGCACTCAACTCTTGTGCATGCTAACTCATGAAGTGTACTGCAGATATGTATTCCTTAGAGTGCATTGCACATGATATATACTGAACAAAAAAAGAAACTTCCGATTTGTACATATAGTATTTGTTGTGTTAAAGAATTCTTTGTGTAATGAAATTATATAGGTAGTATTAGCCTTGAGCTGTATTATCAGGATTCATGAATTTTATCGATTATTTTTGCACTGTTAATCGTCGACAACGTGAAATTCAATTTGCACGTGCATGCATGGTTCGACATGTCCCGTGTAGTATTCGGTCAATTTGTTTTACTTGTCTTACTGACATTGTTGTCAAGTGAACGAAAACGCTTCAAAATTTGTAAAAAAAATTAACCTTTTTTACATGGTAGCATTTTTAGTATGCCAATAATACCCAATAATGTACGCGAACGGGCGATTGGCATGCTTGATGCTGGCATGTCGACAGAAGACGTTGCAAGGCATGTTGGGAGTTCTAGTCGAGCGATACGAAATCTTCGCGTAAGATTTCGAACGACAGGAAGCACCAACGACTTGCCACGTCGTGGACGTCCGCGTGTTACAACGCGTGGTCAAGACCGCTATATCATGAACACGCATTTGCGCAATCGATTCCAAACTGTCTCTGCTACTGCTGCTAACACACCTGGGCTTCATAATAACCGAATCAGTGGGCAAACTGTTGGTAATCGTCTGCGGGAGAACGGTTTACATGCACGACGTCCTTACGTCGGATGCGTTTTAACGTAACGTCATCGTCTAAATCGTCTTAATTGGGCACGTATACACACTCGTTGGATACGGCGACGCTGGAATACCGTTCTTTTTTTTGGATGAATCCAGATTTTCTTTACAACGTGGTGATGGCAGGATGCGCGTCTACCGTAGGAGAAATGAACGCTATGCTGACTGATGTGTTCTTGAACGATATCGTTTCGGGGGTAGGGGTTGTGTCATGGTCTGGGCAGCCATTGCCCATGGTTATCGTTCACCACTAGTCGTCATTGATAGCAATTTAAAAGCTCAACGTTACCGCGATGACATTTTCGCTCATCACGTCATTCTTCTGTTCCATAACAACGCCAACATCTCGATTTTTCAGCATGATAATGCCACCTCTCATACAGCTAGAGAAACTGTAAATTTTCTTAGGACAAATAACATTGATTTCATTGATGACTGGCCTGCTAAAAGTCCTGATCTCAACCCCAATCGAGCATGTCTGGGATAGTCTGGACAGACGATTGAGGCGTCGTCCCAACCAACCCGCTAACGTCAACGAACTTCGTCAAGCGCTCATTCAGGAATGGAACAATATTCCACAGGCAGAAATCAACACTTTAGTCAATACTATGTGCCTGCGATGCACTGCAGTGGTCAATTCAAGAGGTGGTCATACCCGTTATTAAGTGGGGTTTTTTTTTTTTTTTAACCCCTACCACACTTGGTCAAAATTTCTCCCAGTTTCTGTTAACCTATGGCCATGATTTTTGCACCAAACGATGCATCATGGAACACTCTTTAAACGCATATATAACAATTATTCCCCCGGTTTGTTTTCATCAAGTTATGTTCAAGCAAAGTCAGCGGAAGTTTCTTATTTTGTTCAGTATATATCAGGGCTCACCCTGTACATTGCCAAATTAGCCAATTGATAATTTTTATACAAAATGGCTACCAAATTTAGACTTTGGCTAATAAAATATTCCTCAAATTAACCACAGTTTAATAATTTTCAAGGAAATACTCTACATTTCTGAAAATTGGCTAAAACAGTGTGAGCCCTGATATATATACTGAAAATAAGGGAACAGTATTTGAGACCAAAATTAATATACTGCTAGAGTAGTCACGTCTGTAAAAACAAACAGAGATGTAATGTGAAATTGAAAGTCAGCACTTTGGGATAGACTTCAAGTAACAGAGTTAATTTATGTGTTCTCAGGGATATTTCTTGATGTTGATTGGTCTAGGATCGATTCCCATCAGTCGGCCTATTTTGGTTATTTCTTGTTCCTGCCAGTGCACCACGACTAGTGTATCAAATGTTGAGATACGTACTTTCCTGTCTGTGGGATTGTGCATATGAAAGATCCCTTGCTACTAATGGAAAAATGTACAAGGTTTCCTCTCTTAAGACTATATGTTCAGATTTACCAAATGTTTGACATCCAATATCAGATGTTTAATAAATGTGGTCGTTAAACAAAACAAACTATTTTAAGTGTTCCCTTATGTTCAATATATTATAAGTTTTAATTAAGTGTTCCCATATGTTCAATATATTATAAGTTTTAATTAAGTGTTCCCTTATGTTCAATATAGTATAAGTTTTAATTAAGTGTTCCCTTATGTTCAATATATTATAAGTTTTAATTAAGTGTACCCTTATGTTCAATATATTATAAGTTTTAATTAAGCACTGACAAAAACACGTTTGTTTCCATTGGTGTAATGGTATTTCAGTCTAATGAGTTTTGATGAAAACTGGTAATAATAACAATTTTCAATGAAATGACTAATGTGTCCATTGTAAGCATCTGTGTGAGGCAAGCATAAGGCACATACAAGTATGATGCTTCTAATGAGAAGGAATAATTGCATGGCATGTAGCGACAGAGGTATCGTCTCATCACTAACACTCCTAATAAAGGTTTGACAGCTAGTACGTTTGATTGAACAATGGGCTGGGATGTCATTAAACATTCCTCTTTTCTTGGTTTTTAGTTATAGTTAGCCCTATTTCGCGGCAATGATCCCCACGATTTTAGATTTTGATATGTACCGGTTAACAGACAATATTTGTTGGAAGAAATTCAGTTTTTGCGGGATTCATGCATGCTGCATTGTATATACAGTTATATAACAATTTTTCTGCTTCCAGATGTTTTACATGTGTGTCAAGGTTTTGAGGGATTTTTTTTTTTTTCGTGTGTGTCATAATTTTGGTGTATTATTATTATTATTACATCCTAAATCACTTGTCAAACAATATACATGATCCGATATAACTTCAAATTCCAGTTATGCAAATGCACTTTTAGATTAATTTTATTTATTGTTTTCTATATAGTAATAAATCTATTTTGTACAGATTTAGTTAACGTTTGGTGTTTACTGAGGTTGTGTGTTGTCGGCTGATGACAATCCAATTTTTTTATTTTTTTTATTTTTTTTATTATTATTTTTTTTTTAAATGAAATAAAAAATAACGAAAGGCCTTTGTTTTCTTTTTTTCTTTTTTTCTTTCTTTCTTTCTTTTTTTCCCACTTTTTAAAATTATTTTTTGTTTTGTTTGTGTGTGCTGTTCTGTTTGTTTGTGATGGTTTCGTGGGTTTTTGCCCTTATTTATATGAATACAATGAAATAGTCTACTATACTATTAAAGGTTATAAAATCTCATTTTCAGTTTTTTTTTACCGACCAACTGTCGAAATAACTATGTAATAGCTGTAGGTTAAAATACCTTGATAGATGTAGTTCTTTGTTTTGTACTAATTTTGGATTCGTTTGGTATGGCAGCTTTACCTGAAACTCAGCGATGTAAATTGATATTGTCAGATTTTTTTACATCTTGCCTAACTCTGGATATGACATAATATTGAATAAATAATAGAATTGTATCTATGTTCATGGGACATGGTCATCAAAATAATTACTGCGTTGTATTTCTGGCAGAACGTTACGATAATTATCCTGGGCCCATATTTTCGAAGCAATCTTAGCCTACGAAATCATAAAACCATCGTAAACTACGACGTCACTATGGCGTGTGGTGTAGTGACGTCACAACCTACGGTGGTTTTTACGATTTCGTAGCTTCGAAAATATGGGCCCTGGTTAGGATATTCATTCGTTTACATCTATTTCGACCAGGGCGAGACGTAGCCCAGTAGTAAAGCGCTTTCCTGATGCATGGTCGGTTTAGAATCGATCACCATCGGTTGGGCTATTTTTCGTTCAAGCCAGTGGGATGGTGCATATAAAAGAGCTGTTGCTACTAATGGAAAAATGTAGCGGGTTTTCTTTGTAAGACTATAAGTCAAACTTACCAAATGTTTGACATCCAATAGCCAGTGATTAATAAATCAATGTTCTCTAGTGGTGTCGTAAAACACACTTTTTTAACTTTTGTTGTCCTAGCTCAGGATAGAATCTTGGTGTGAGCATTTGGCATGTACGAGGATTTTGACATCACTAGATTTTGATAAACATGTTAGGCTTTTAGAAATGCATCATCCTATTGAATTTAATTATTGTCAGGATTTATGTTCCGACCATTCGGACTGATTATAAACATAGGCATTAAATACGTCTCTAGATGGTATATGAACATTTTGGGTATGGGTTTACCGGACGAATGTATAAATGGTTTCACATTCAAAATTAGTTGTATGTGACTAGATGTGAAAATTACGGTTTCGAGCAATAAAAAAAGAAAGAAAAAAGTTTTTGACAAAAATACCACCCAGTGTTGTTAGAGAACTAAGTCTGTAAGTTGTATGTCTGTAACATGTGATGTTGAAAACAATACAGAATTTTCATCAAGCAGTGTGTCTGTTTTATATGTTGTCCACTGGGTGTTTTATGGCTGCATCGTGTCTAGCTCGAGTATTCTGACGGTAAGAGACCTAGCCGGACACCGTCAAAGGGGGGGGGGGGGGGGGGGGGGGGGGGGGGGGGGGGGGGGGGGCGGCGGCGTAGCCCAGTGGTAAAGCGCTCGCTTGATGCGCGGTCGGTTTAGGATGGGCCTATTGGGATATTTCTCGTTCCAGCCAGTGCACCATGACTGGTGTATGAAAGCTCATGGTATGTGCTATCCTGTCTGTGGAATGGTGCATATAAAAGACTGTCTCGGAGATCCTATAATACCCGTAACTGAATAAAACACGATTATCCAAATATCTCTTCTAACTGTATATCTATTAGATCTCTCTGTATCGGGCAGTCCAATACCCGAGTGGCTCGGCTCTAGGTATATCAGAGATAAGATCTTATATATATATATATATATATATATATATATATATATATATATATATATATATATATATATATATATAGCACGTTTAGTTCACTAGAAAACAACAAAACACAATACACTTGGAATTTGTATTAACACTACGCTGACAAATGTACTTGCCGCAGTAGTTAATTAATAACAACAAATATAACAACCCAGAACTAATCACTTAATTAGTTAATCTCTAGGTGTCTAGTTTACACAATATTCTAATCACTTCAACGGGATACAACATTACAACTCTATTCCTAACTGGTTAATTTTTAATTAACCCTTAACTACTCATTCAGTAACCTTGTAATGCAGAATTAATACTGTTACCTATCACAATAAAGACAATAACATACAGTTTACCTAGGTCCTCTAGGATGACTGGCTAAGCTTTAATATGTTAGAACAGTGAAGCCTACAATTTACTTAGTCAGATTACCGTAGACACTGTCTAAAGAATATTGGTATAATACAGTATTAAAATATTTAAAGTCACATCAATCACATCAAGGTTATACAACAGAGCAGAAAAATATACTTACCACGTCCGGACTGAACTTATATAGATCGTTCAGTGGACGACGTCCGTTTCCCCTGGATACTTCCAATGTTTCTCCTCGATATATCTAAAATCCTATCTATTTATTCAAAAATCTCAGACACAGCGAATATCGCCTGGGGGCACAACGCGGTACCTCACCTATCATGTGATATACCACAACTCCCAGAGACGGTATTTTTTTCTTAGATGGTCAGATTTACTGTCGCCATTCCGCTAGCAATACCCCGATCGTAAACCGAACTACCGAAGGTATTACGTAACCACTGGCCACATGGCCTCCACATCTGGTCTAAGTGTGTATTAGGGGGTACGGTCGCGCGGAGGTATTACGTAACCAAGTGCCCACCTGGTCTAAGTGCATATTGGGACACAAGACTACCACCGTCGTGCGGGGGTATTACGTAACCAAGCTGCACACAGCCCTCTAAAACAATTAGCATCGCCACAGGCGAAAAAATAAGAGCATGTTCCGTCACATACCCCCATCTCAAAAAGGACATTTCCTCTACTCTAGGATTAGGGAAATAGACTACATTTAAACAAAACAAAATGTGCGTTAACCGACGCATCCGGGCATTTATAACACATAGTAATAAGGTGACTACCAGTAATCATACTGAGTCTCTGAGTCCCTGGTATACAATAATGTTTTTATTAAAAAAAACAGAAATCAAGAAAGTCAACACATTATCACAACGTTCAACTTCGGGACAGGGCATCAGCGATTACATTGGATGTGCCCTTGATAAGTTCAACAGTATTTGGGAATTCCTGCAGAAGAAAACTTCACCTCAAAACTCTCTGGTTGGTGGCTTTCATTCTGTGAATGAAAGTAAGCGGATTATGGTCAGTAAAGACAACCACTTGATGCAATGCCGATTTCGCGTAGATCTGAAAATGCTTCAGAGATTGTACCATGGCCAAAGCTTCCTTCTCTATCGTGGAATAGTTCACCTGGTGTTTGTCAAACTTTTTGGAGAAGAAACTTACAGGATGGTCCAGTCCATTTTCGTCTTCCTGGAATAGCACAGCTCCAGCTCCCACGTCATTGGCATCCACAGCCAGCTTGAAAGGCATTCGGTAATCTGGTGCTGCCATCACGGGAGACAAGGAGAGTATCTGCTTGAGACGATTGAATGACTTCTCGCATTCGTCTGACCACTGGAACTTCGATTCCTTCTTTAGTGCCGCACATTTTACAGGTTTTACCCGATAGTCATGCTGTCGACTCGGTGTAGCGTTGGGTTCCAAGCGCACATCCTGGATTAAGGTATTGGTAACCGTTGGAAAGTCCTGACAAATGGAAACATTTTCTTGTATCCACGTAGTCAGCTCTGCTCGCTGGGGGCTGTCAAGGTGCAAGTCCGGACTCAAGTCTGCTAGAATCTGGCTGTTGGTTAATTTGATCTCTGCAGTCTTGACGTCATCACAGGAAATTGAGTGACTCTCAATCTGGACAGGTAACACTGGAACTATCGGCAGTCTGTCAAAATAACCTGTTAGCAAACTGATGTGACAATACCTACTTTTCCTAACCCTATCAGGAGTGTTTATCACATACCCTATCTTATTGACCCGTTTGTGCACAACATAGGGACCGAAATACCTGTTCTGTAATGAACCCCGTTTAATGGGAAGGTACAGCAGCACCTTATCCCCTGGTTTAAATTCCCGACTCTTAGCCTTCCTATCAAACACTGATTTTATTTTGCTCGGAGCATAGCTCAGATGCTTCCTAGCTAGTTCGGTCGCCGGCAACCTCCTATCTCTAACTCTCTTATTCATTAATACTCCCTCAGCTAACAATGTAGTGCGAGCTGCCAACAAATTTGGATCAGCCCCCTGCTTTAGGATTAACTCTTGTCTATTACAAGGTAAGTCCCCTCTATCAAACACAACTGGTTCATTTACCCTCTGCGGGAGGTCAACAGGTTCCACCACATTTAGTTCCTCAGTTGACTTATCTACCATTTTACTGATAACCTCATCCACTCCAATTTCATGGCTCACACACGTATCAGACAAATCACAATTTTCCTCTGGGTCTCGTGCTACCCTTCCGGCCATAGCCCTAGTCATTACACACGCATGATATCTAATCTCATCAACCTCACACTCTTCTATTGGTAAAGGGCTGTCTTCAATTAACAATTTATCACCTTGCGGCTGGCAACAATGACTAGTCAAATCGTTACCCAACAAAACTCCTATGTTTTCAACAGGCAAGTCCTTCACAACACCCATAACGACTGGTCCCGTCACAAACTTCGAACACAAGAAAACGTTATGTAACCGGACAACCATTTTTTCTCCAGTAACCGAGGTTAAGGCCAAACTACGTCCTGTATCTGAATTCTCTGTACCAGCTAAACAATCTGACGTTATAAGCGACTGGCTACACCCTGTATCTCGATAGATTGATATTGCCTTAGGACTCAATTCTTGTTTCACATCACAAACCATACCAGTGGACACATACGGGTTTACTTTCTCTGCCATCGGACTAACCATTAACTCTCTCGCTAACGGAACGGACCTCACTAAACCGACCACTTGCGCATTATCGCGTTTCTTTTTAAAACAGTCCCCGACAAGATGGTTATCCTTTTTACAGTAAGTGCAATGTGGACGGAAAATTCGTGCATTGGCTGATAATGCAGGTTTATCCTTACTTTGCTCACCAGGTGCATTCCTTGCCTGACTAGCTGACCAACTGGATGACTCTCCCCGATAGTTACTTTCCCGGGAAAAACCTGGCTGAAATTTCTTCTTATCACCTTGTTGTATAGAGCTACCTTGTACTGCCTGAGCTTTGTGTATTAACACGTAATCATCTGCCACTATGCCTGCCTCCTCTATGTTTTTTGATATCACGATCCTCTAAATGAATACGTAAGCTAACTGGTAATCCATTTTTAATGTCCTGTAATATCAACAATTCCCGTAACTCGGTATATGACCCTACCTGATAAGAAGTCACTCATTTATCAAACATCCCTGCTTTCTTAGCCACAAACTCACTATAAGATGACCCTGCGTTTTTCTCAACTCGCTATACCGTAACCGATAATCCTCGGGTCGTAACTCGTAAGCCCTCAACACTGCAGAACAGAACAGAACAGAACTTTATTACACTCGTGGCCATCGTTCGATGGCATCAGAGGAATACATAAATAACATAGCATAAACAACATCAAGATGATAATATCTGAATAAAAACGAATAAAACATATATACACAATAGAAGTCTTAGGAGGAGCAGAATTGTTTGTTGATAATAACAATAAATTTACACAATTTCTTAAGGGTGCCAATATTTTTACAACTGAACAGCTTTTTAAATTTATATATATTTAGTCTATTTATGTAGTACTTTTTAATATATTTAGCCCTTTCCGCTGTAAATTGTGCACAGATAAATAAATAATGAAACTCATCCCCAACATCATTTGTAGTACAATATATACATTTTCTATTTTCATATAATATGTTCCTCCACCTTCCTTGTTCAATTGGTAAAAAGTGATTGGCAATACGGAATCTAAGGAAGGTGGTGTACATAGTGTTATCCAGAATGTTAAAATAAGATTCAAACTCAAGTTTATCTTTAAATATTCTATAGGTCAAACCCTTAGATGAGTTTGAGATTTCACTTTGCCAGTGTTGTTGAAATTGGTCTGAAAGTCTTTGTTTGACTAACTTTTTTAAACTTAAGACTGATCTAAAGGTCTGTGTATCCCAAATATTATTAAGACCAAGATTATAAAGAATATCTCTAATATATGTTATCCATTTATGGTTCATACCACATTGTATATTATCATGATATAATAGATGATAGATCTGTAGAGAGAGTTTGGTAGGTTTTCCCGTTAAAAGACGAGCCCAATAAGAAACCATACGTACAGATATTGTTAACGACAGTGGTTTCCTACCAAACTCTCCATACAACATATATACAGGTGTGATCTTTCTTAAAGGTACTAGATAACGTAAAGACTGTATATGTACATTTTCTATTATCCGAGTATTTTCAAAACCCCAGATTTCACACCCATACAGTAATATTGGAACAACAATAGCGTCAAATAATTTTAGTCGATATTCAATTGACAAACAGCATTCATTCGATTTTTTCAAGATATAAAACATGGCTTTTCGAGCCTGTTGTACTAAATTATTTTTACATTGATTAAATTTGTTAGTTTTTTCGAACCATATTCCCAGATACTTGTATTCATTTACATTTTCTAAGGCAAAATTATCTAAATAATATACTTTAGTATAGTCCTTCTTTGTGCCTCCGAATATAATAATCTTGGTTTTTGAGATGTTTATAGATAATTTCCATGTTTTGCAATAAGAGTCATAGGCATTTAATATATGTTGCAGTTCCTCTTCTTTTCTTGCAAGTAGGGCTGTATCGTCTGCATATAACATAGTAAGAATATTTATGCCCAAGTCCAGATATATGTCGAAGTCAAAAACATTAATAGTAACACCTTTACACTGTTGCGACTTTAAGAACTCTTCCAAGTCATTTATAAACAATGAGAATAAAAGAGGTGATACATTTTCTCCTTGTCTCACTCCTATATCACATGCAAAGTAGTTCGACAATTTACTCTCCTTTCTAATACATGATTTGATTCCACTGTACATACTATGAATGACTCTAAACATTTTCCCATCAATATTATACTTTAACAGTTTAGACCAAAGCCCTACCCTCCATATAGTGTCGAAAGCCTTTTTGAGATCGATAAAAGCACAAAATAATTTTTGCTTCTTCCTTTTTAGCAGTTCAATTATCGAATGAAGTAAAAACACATGATCATTTGTTGAGTAACCTTGTCTAAAACCAGCTTGAGCTTCCGATAGCGTATCGCTATTTTGAAGATAATCAGTCATTCTATTATTGAGCACATTAGTGAACAGCTTACTAAAACATGATAATAGAGTTATAGGTCTATAGTTATCAACACATCCCACATCTCCGTTGTTTTTATATATAGTTATTATAATACCAATCAGCCATTCTTCTGGAAAATGTCCACTCTCTAAAATTAAATTAAACAGTATATTATACACATGCAAGAACATGTTAATCGTGGTTTTGATGTGTTCGTTAATAAGGTTATCGTGACCAGCTGCTTTGCTATTTTTAAGATGCTTAACAGCTTTTAAGATTTCATCGTCGGATATAGTCATATTTAAAATCTCATTTGTATCCACCGATGCAGCAATGTCATCTACATCACATAGATTGTCGTCATGTTCATCAATATAATAGTTAATGTTTTTAAAATGTTCGAAAAATTCTTCTATCGAAGGGCTGTTATTTGGTGTATCTTGCTTTCTTTTCAAAACTTTAAAAATACTTTTAGGGTCAGCTTCAATCCTTTTAGAAAGGTCATCTTCTAGTTTCTTTTTGTGTGCACTGCTGTATTTTCTGATCGTATGTTTGTATTGTTTACTTGCGGACTTTAAAGCTTGCATACTGTCTTCGTTGTTTTGTCGTTGGTGCTTATGTTTTGCCCTGTGAAACGCGTTTCTTGCATTAACACAATCTTTCTGAAACCATGGCTTGTGAACACGCTTAACGCGTTGTTTCTTGTAGTGATTTTTGGGGGTTACGAAACCGAAAACAGCACCGGCGGTATTAACAAATAGTTTGTTAATCTGGTTTACAGCACTGTCGATAGCAGTCTTAGAACTGTGAGTAGTGTTCGATAGTGTAGTCAGTATAGATTCAATGTCCGATTGCTTGATAGACTGTGTGAAGTTATTCTGCAGCGTCTTATCCCATCTGCGTGGCTTTGTCGGTGAACTCTGGCGTGGACTTACAGCTTGTGCCGTCGTGTCGTGAGAGTTACAATTGATAGTCACAGATATGGCTTAGTGAATATCGGAATATAACCAGTCAAAATCTGTACAATATTAAAAATTTCAGGCGTTGCTATCCCATAGTCTACTGTACTCACACCTTTACACGTGACTTTTCCTATGTATTTATCGTCGCCAACTCTACCATTTAAGATATAAAGGTTATTCATTTTACACATTTCAATTAATTTGTAACCATTATTATTAGGTTTACCGCTATCTTGGTTGTGTCTACTAGTTGGTGTACTTAAGGAGTCTAAAACATCGATATCATCTAAACAGTTAAACAAAACGTCGTGACTTTCACTAAAACATGTAACATTATTATCAACATGAACGTAATCAAGCAATAAACTCGTTCTGGAATTAAAGTCACCAACAAGAAGTAAACGAGTATTCAATAATAACTTTTCTGATATTTCACAGTTTATTGTTTGAAATGTATCTTCCGTATTGTATGGCGATCCATCGGGCGGGATATATACAGCTCCAACTACTATGTCCGAATTGCTGCTAAGCTATTTTGATTTCAATTTAAACCATAAAATATACTCAGATTGGCTAGCTATAGTAAAATCAATATTATCGACATATTTGTTTTTCACCGATACACCAATTCCACCTGACGTTTTTAATGAATAACACTTTCTGTTATTCATTATGAAATGGTAACCTGGTATTTCTATGGAATCTAACTCAGTAGTTTTGGTCTCACAAAAGCACAATAGGTCATAGTTATTCACAAATGTTAAAAATTCAGGTATATTCAGCTTCGATTTTAAACCACATACATTCAAAAAACCCAGTTTGAGGTAAGCAGGTTCGCACACTGGAACGATTAACGGAAACCTAACGGATTCGCATTCCGGTCCCCCTCCACACCCCTATTTACTAATCGCTTCAAAGGTTGAAGTTTGGGCTTGGCGATCGTAACAGCTACGTTTGCTTGCCTGTTGTTCTGGCGATGTCGTTGAGCTTCCGTGTCGCGTCTGTCGGCTTGGATTTGCTAATACTGGGGTCTCCGTTGGGTAGATGCGTTTTCCATCAACAAATAACCTGTCCGCAACAAAAGAAACCCGCCGATTGTTTTGTTTAGCCTCCCTAAACAGTGGGAAAAGATGCCTTCGTCTCTCGACGATTTCATAGGGAAACTGTTCCATGATTCCATTTGGCTTTCTCTTTAGCATGTACGATTTCCTGCGCACAGCTTCTCGATCTTGATATCTTTCGAATCGCGCAACTATGGGTCTTGGTTTCGTGTTTACTACATTGCCTTCATTGTCTTTCCTCACTTTACCCAATCTATGCACTCTATCAAAGTAAAGCTGGGATGTGTCAAAGTTCAATTGATTATCAATGAAATCATACAAAACATGTTCAGTATCTTCCTTTTCACTTTCCCTTATTCCAGTGAACAACAAATTGTTTTTCATGGACCGTGTTTGTATGTCGTATATTGTTTCATGTAAATCAGAGTTATCACGGCTAAATTTTTCCATTTGAATTCTGAGGACCTCCAAACGCGCATTTACATCATTCTTTTCATTTGTAACCAATTTCTCGACACTGGTAACTGCGTGCTTAATATTACACCGTTCTTGTTTTGACGTGTCAAACGAGTCGCTCAAAAATTGATAACTCTTCTCTAGTGTACCGACTCTATCTTTTGTTGTTTTCAGTTCATTGGTAAGTCTAAATACGGAACATTCAATATTTGATAATTTATTTTCAATGGCCGGTAAACAATTCAGTTTTGATATTTGCTGTTCAATGTTGACCAGTCGGTCCATTAAGGTCCTCGCCCAAGCAGGCGGTGACAGAGCATTACTACTATCAATACTCACTGCTGGCTGTGGATGGGCTTGGCTTGGCTGGGTAGTGTTCATCATGTATATGAATTCCGCACCGCCTTGATACACCTCGGCCGCCATATTGCCTACATTTAATTGCCCATTCTCGTATGTGGCATTGTTCAAACTTTCGTTTTGACTCATTTTAGCAATTTTTCATTTCAGAAGATTCCCACAACTCTTTACATGGGTTTCACAACATTCAGTCACATCAATTATTTAAATTTCATACTTTGGATAGATAAAAACATTCAAAATTGTGAGACATCCTTGAGACTTCGTCTTGTCATCTTGACGCAGACTTAACTAGGTCGTACTGACTTGCTCGCTTATCACTCATTGAATTATAAGCTACGCTAGCCTTCCCCTTAAACTTTGACACGGCTAACAATGTCCACTTAGACTGCGGCCAATTTAGCTGCTTAGCGGCCCGTTCAAAAAGTTGGAAGAACATATCTACCTCCTGGTCGTCAAATACAGGCACTGATCTATAAGCCTCCGACATGTTAAACCCATTTCCTTCCTCCCGTCTAACTTCTTCAGTATTCAACTTTAACTCATGTTCCACTTTTAATTTTGCTAACTGGAATTGTCTATCCCTATCTCTCTCTCTCTCTCTCTCTCTCTCTCTCTCTCTCTCTCTCTCTCTCTCTCTCTCTCTCTCTCTCTCTCTCTAGCTTCTTTTTCTCTATCCCTTTCTTCTCTTTCTCTCTCTCTCTCTCTCTCTCTCTCTCTCTCTCTCTCTCTCTCTCTCTCTCTCTCTCTCTCTCTCTCTCTCTCTCTCTCTCTCTCTCTCTCTATCCCTATCTCTCTCTTCTCTATCTTCTTTTTTTCTCTCTCTCTCTCTTTCTCTATCTAATGCACGTTCTTCTCTTTCGTACTCAAGCTTTTTAAAAGCTAATTGTTGTTCCATACTCAACTCATTTACCTCTATCTCTGGAACAATCTCACTTTCTTCCTAACAGGACTATCACCAAAAAATTCCTGGATAATAATTGTCCTTATATCTCCTAATGTTTTAGCTGATGCTAAATCAATTTGTCGCTCACTCGCGATTTCAACTAACTCGGCCTTACGCGCTCGCTTTATCTCCACTACACTGAGCGTATCCAGCAAATTCTTATCCATGTTTAGGTATGACGCATTTGTTTTCTTCTTTTTTTTGCTAGTGAACAACGTTGCTACTTCTAGTAAATTTGTAAAAATAATTTATAAAGCCCCCATTTACAAACAATACTTTTTAAATATGCATGTCCCGTTTCAGATCCCGGACGAGCCCCTAATTTTTACTCCTGTCACGGGGATCCTATAATACCCGTAACTGAATAAAACACGATTATCCAAATATCTCTCCTAACTGTATATCTATTAGATCTCTCTGTATCGGGCAGTCCAATACCCGAGTGACTCGGCTCTAGGTATATCAGAGATAAGATCTTATATATATATATATATATATATATATAGCACGTTTAGTTCACTAGAAAACACAACAAAACACAATACACTTGGAATTTGTATTAACACTACGCTGACAAATGTACTTGCCGCAGTAGTTAATTAACAACAACAAATATAACAACCCAGAACTAATCACTTAATTAGTTAATCTCTAGGTGTCTAGTTTACACAATATTCTAATCACTTCAACGGGATACAACACACACACGTGTGATAATTGAGAAACGCTGCCAGGGGAACTTAATTAATAAAGGAATTACAACTCTATTCCTAACTGGTTAATTTTTAATTAACCCTTAACTACTCATTCAGTAACCTTGTAATGCATAATTAATACTGGTACCTATCACAATAAAGACAATAACATACAGTTTACCTAGGTCCTCTAGGATGACTGGCTAAGCTTTAATATGTTAGAACAGTGAAGCCTACAATTTACTTCGTCAGATTATCGTAGACACTGTCTAAAGAATATTGGTATAATACAGTATTAAAATATTTAAAGTCACATCAATCACAGCAAGGTTATACAACAGAGCAGAAAAATATACTTACCACGTCCGGACTGAACTTATATAGATCGTTCAGTGGACGACGTCCGTTTCCCCTGGATACTTCCAATGTTTCTCCTCGATATATCTAAAATCCTATCTATTTATTCAAAAATCTCAGAGACAGCGAATATCGCCTGGGGGCACAACGCGGTACCTCACCTATCATGTGATATGCTACAACTCCCAGAGACGGTATTTTTTTCTTAGATGGTCAGACTTACTGTCGCCATTCCGCTAGCAATACCCCGATCGTAAACCGAACTATCGAAGGTATTACGTAACTACTGGCCACATGGCCTCCACACCTGGTCTAAGTGTGTATTAGGGGGTACGGTCGCGCGGAGGTATTACGTAACCAAGTGCCCACCTGGTCTAAGTGCATATTGGGACACAAGACTACCACCGTCGCGCGGGGGTATTACGTAACCAAGCTGCACACAGCCCTCTAAAACAATTAGCATCGCCACATGCGAAAAAATAAGAGCATGTTCCGTCACAAAGACCCATTGCTACTAATGGAAAAAATGTAGCGGGTTTCCTCTCTAAGACTATGTCAAAATTACCAAATGTTTGACATCCAATAACCGATGATTAATAAATCAATGTGCTTTAGTGGTCTTGTTAAACAAAACAAACTTCTTCTTTTTTCTCTAACCACCAGAGACCAATCTATATAAATTCTAGGAAATCGCTGCCTACCAAACGGTAGTCAAAGATTCCCGCTCTAATATAACAACAATCCTATTTTTGACGTCAAATACCTTTACATCGATCGTTTTCGAGTTCCATGATTTAAAAATAATAATAATAATAATAATAATAATAATAATAATAATAATAATAATAAAAATGACATATTAATTACGAATACACACACTACAGAAAGAAAAAAAACCCGTCAGCAAAAACGTTTTTAACCGGAACATTATTGAAAGGGGGTGAAAATTACCTATAAAATACATTGTTTAGAATATTAGTGTCTGTATAAATAAGGTGTTTGTTGGTGTCCTAGTTTGTAGTATTCTTAACTGTCTTTTTATCTCCCAGTAATTTTGCCAGAAAATAATTTGATAATAAGTGTCTCTACTAGGTGGTGAGGGGAGGCGGGGGGGGGGGGGGGGGGGGGGGGGGGTAAGCTCAGTCGGTTGAGTGCCATGGTATGTGTGTTTTTTTTGTATGTGGCAAACAAGAGTCTATGAAGTTGAAATAAACTAAAACTCGACTCTATAACTGTTACTTCTCACACGCGCGTGCGTTTTTAAACATATTTGTAAAAAAATGCATTTTGTGGTATTAGAAACACCAGGATGACAAGAAAAACTTCGGTTGTACGGAAATGTATAAGCTAAACAATAAAATAGAAGTAAAGTTTGGTTTCAGTGATCATAAACGGCTCTAATAGTGAAAAATATGCCTTAGTGTTTAAAAACTAGGGTATGTCCTTTTAATAGGGAACAAACTACTAGGTGGTGATGTGTATTGAGTATATTGAAATTGGACACTGCATTTTATGTGCATTGACAGATCTTAATCAGCAGTTCTCTTATAATCATCTGTCTAAAATATATATATATATATCCATTAATTCCAATATTTAAGGATACGTAATTTTACCTTTCTCCCTGCCTCCCAATTATTTCGTACGTACGGGAAAATATATATTACGAAATAAAATGAAAAATGACAGCTTCAGTCCACGGCCGTGAATACATTGGATATATAGAGTAGACACTGATGTTCTAAACAAGAAAATGTATTTAATGCGTAATTTTAATTGCATAAAACACTGTTAGTCGGAAACATCGTACAAATAAAATAGTTACAAACTCAGGACATTTAAAATCTAGACCCTTGAAAATCGAGATTTGTTTTTGTCGAACAATGTTGGGTTTTTTCATTATTATTTCCCCCACTTAATTTTGCCTTAATAAATATATCAACCGGACTATATCTAAAAATGTGGCCATTAACAGAGTCGTATTAGTACGCAGGCCGACTAGGTCCAGTCCTTGGGCTCCATATGTTAGGGGTCGGAAAAATCTTGCACCCCCCCCAAAAAAAAAAAAAAAAAAAAAAAAATAAATAATAATAATAATAATAATTTTTTTAAATTATTTTTTGGTTTTGCATGCTGTACGAAATTCCACTTTTCCACAAATTAGTAAAATCTACTCTCTATGCCTCAGCTCATGTATCCGCCTATCCCTAGGTTTTTTTTTTTCACCAAGTAGTAATCTTTAGACCATTTGATACCCCCCCCCCCCCCCCCCGTCATACACACCCCTCACGTTCATCCGCCTATCCCTAAAACTGATTAACTTTTATTAATGTAATCTGCAATAGATTTTATACGGTTTTACGTTTATGTTGGTATTACGATTATGGTTTTGGAGACTTGAGGAGGGGCAAAAAAATATTAGTGGCCTAGGGGCGCCAAATACTCCAATACGTCTCTGGCCATTAGTATATTACGCTTGTTACTTAACCTGCCCATTTTGATCGGAACCTCATACACCGATGCACGTTCGGCGAGCTACGCTGTCCGAATATTGAAGTTGTTTTGAGTTCTACGCATGCTCAATTGCGTTGAGGAATTTGCTGTACGTATGTGATATCACGAGGGACTCACGTAATTATATCTGTCTGAGTACCATTTTCACACCGACTTACCCAGCTGTCTGTCTTGGAAAACCGTCCTGATCTAGGCTCCTGGGAACCATCTACATGTTTCTAATGTTTTAAAATCAGTTACTGTGTTTTTAACACTTATAATTCAATAAACTGAACTGACTGAACTGACTGAATTGCATTGAATTCATTTTTATTTTATTTCATTTCATTTCATTTTATTTTAATTCGATTCGATTTGACTTGATTGACTTGATTGACTTGACTAGATTTGACTTGACTAGACTTGACTAAACTACACTTGACTGGTTTTTCATCACTTCTAATTCAATTAATTTAACTGATTGAATTGAATTGAATTGAATTGAATTGATTTTATTTGGAATTGACTTGACTAGACTTGATTGACTTGCCTAGACTTTGCTTGACTTAAATTGACTTGATGGCCTTAACTTATTGATTGATTGATTAACTGGTCGCTTAGCTGGATATTTAGTTGATTGATCTATTGGTTGATTGATTGATTGATTTATGAATTTGTGGATTTATAGATTGATTGAAATCAGCTCTACTGGTACAGGTAGTTATAGACCAGTGGAAATGATTTCAATCAGATTCATTCATTTATTCATTCATTCATTCATTCATTGGATGAATCATATGCTTAACGGTACCCTAGCTCAAACAATAAATCGAGTGTTAAAGGTGACTGTTTGATCAAATTGATGATTCACATCAATTATACACATTAGTTACATTACTATGTTACAGTTAAAGGGACATACCCTAGTTTTAAGACACTAAGGTATATTTTTGACTGTTGTAGTCGTTTTTCATAACTGAAATTATACTTTACTTAGATTTTATGGTTTAGATTATCAGTTTCCGTACATTCGAAGAGTTTTTATTCATCCTGGTGTTTTTAATATTACAAAACGCATTTCTGATATTTTTAAAAACGCACGTGCGTCTGAGAAGTAACAGTTATGGAGTCGAATTTTAGTATATTTTTAGAGGGTATTTCACCATTTGAAAGTGACAGACTCATGTTTTACTCAGTTGCAACTTTATCGAAATATGTTACAGGTTTGTAGATTAACTAAACTTAGTGTTAAGTTTCACAGGTTGAAACTAGGGTCTGTCCTTTTAACCTAAAACTCAGCCTGTAAAGTAATGCGAAAAGTAAATATATATATATAAATGTTTTAAGCTTTATATATATATATACATATATATATATATATATATATATATATATATATATATATATATATATATATATATATATATATATATATATATATGTATGTATGTATATAAACGCTTTTAACATTTATGAGAGAAAAAAATTCACAAACCTATTTCTGAAATATATTAAAACCAATTTTGGGTGGAATTGAAATGATTCCACTACATTATGAATAATTCAAAAACCAAATTGATTTGGAGTACCTGTTTCAATATCGCGTACTACAATAAATCGCTTAGTTTGAAAATTTTACACGCCTTTGGCGGCCATTACAGTCTTGATAAATCAATATGGTTGATTCGTTATCACGTGCTTGAGCTGATCTAGATATGGACGGCAACTAACCAAAAAAAGTTTAATCAACTTATACAAATCTGATTTTGCCTTTTTATTAATACTAGCCAATTTCGTGTTTCCCACCGAAGGGTCGTAGTAGTAACGTTTTGTTGTAAAATTAACCAGTTCGTGAAAGAAAATGATGTCAAATATTGAGGGTCCTGAAGATGTTCGCTTTGTGATTCTACAGATTCCGCTCAGAAAGGGAAGGGGGGAAATGTTCTATTAAACGACGCATGCAACACATTTTATTTACTGTTATATGTTACACCAGTTGTGGAGCACTGGCTGGAATGAGAAATAGCCCAAATGGGCCCACTGACGGGGATCGATCCCAAAGGTGGGAATGAGTATTCATGAAAGAAAAATCACTTTAAAAGGCCCTCTCCAGCTAGACAAAATGTTTTTTAAAAACAAAACAAACACAAAACAACAAACAACAACAAATAAGCAAAAACAATGCAAAGGAACCCGTGGAGGGGGCGGGACGTAGCTCAGTGGTACAGCGCTCGCCTGATGCGCGTTCGATCTAGGATCGATTTCCATCGGTGCGCCCATTGGGCTATTTCTTGTTCCAGCCAGTGCTCCACAACTGGTTTAACAAAGGTATGTATGTACTATTAGGCCAGGAACATTAGCATATAATATGTAAAACAAATTTAGTAGAACGCTGAATTTGTTAGTAGAGCTCCATAAAGTCATACCTGTACCAACATCACAAAGTTCTGCAAATTTTACCCTGTGGCATTTTTTAAAAATTCAAGATGGCCACCATTACCATCAGCAATAAATGGGAAAACTCCTAAAGCATCATAACTGCTCAACCCCAGGCTTCAGAACAATGATTTTAATGTGTAAATCCATGTTTGGAGTGTGCTGAATCCAATGGGTGCAAATATGTTTCAATTCCATTTGAAATAATCCAAGATGGCTACCAACAAGGCTACAAATCGGCTCAAAAGCTAGGCATCTCTTTACTTTAGAGCTATAATAATAAATAATTCACAATACATTAAATTGAAGAGGGTTTTTGCAAACAAAGTTTTGATAAATGGAGATAGGGCAAAACACAAAATGTCTGTTTTTGTTCATGTGTGTGAATTATGACCGTGCAAGTGAATTTTGACTTTGCATATCAATTATTTGACCAGTTATGCAAATATTTCGATTTGGGGGCCATTTTGGATTTATGCTAATTAACTCAGCTCCAAGACAAATGTATATAGCTTCATTGGATTCAGCACACGTCAAATATAAATTTACACATTAAAATCATTGTTCTAAGGCTGGTGGTTGAGCAGTTATCATGCTTTTAGAGTTTTCCCATTTTTTCTCTGATGTGATGGCGGCCATCTTGAATTTTAAAAAATGCCACAGGGTAGAGTTGCAGAACTTTGTGATGTTGGCCTAGGTATGGTTTTGTGGAGCTCTCCTGAAAAATTCAGCTTTGTCTTAATTTTGTTTGGGGTGGTTGTTATATTTTGGCTAATGCTCCTGGTTTATATCCTGTCTGTGGGATGGTGCATATAAAAGATCCCTTGCTGCTAATCGAAAAGATTAGCCCATGAAGTGGCGACAGCGGCTTTTCTCTCTGTCATATCTGTATGGTCCCTAACCATATGTCAGACGCCATATAACCGTAAATAAAATGTGTTGAGTACGTCGTTAAATAAAACATTTCCTTCCTTTTCTGCGTGGCGTAGTGGTTAAGCCATCGGACTACAGGCTGGTAGGTACAGGGTTCGCAGCCCGGTACCGGCTCCAACCCAGAGCGAGTTCTTAAGGGCTCAATGGGTAGGTGTAAGGCCACTACACCCTCTTCTCTCTCACTAACCACTAAAAAACTAACAACTAACCCACTGTCCTGGACAGGCAGCCCAGATAGCTGAGGTGTGTGCCCAGGACAGCGTGCTTGAACCTTAATTGGATATAAGCACGAAAATAAGTTGAAATCAATCAATCTGCGTGGAAAATTGATCGGGCAGGAAGCTAAAGATCACACTTAAAAAAGGTACACACGGGGAAAGGGGGTTAAAAAATCCCAGACTTTGTGCGTATGCGCTTTATAGATGACATTTATGAACGTGTCATTGTGATGCTCTCCTGAGTGGTAGATTGTTACCTTATCTTAAAATACGACAAAAACATAAGTCTACTTCGAATTACAATTGTCCACTGGGGATTTGTAAATTTACCTTTAATATTTAATGCAAACCCATGATAGTTGAAACAATCGACCGCTTCAGTAAAAGCATCATTATATACCCATTTACTTTGACAATAACAATTTCCCTATATGTAAATGCTCTATATTTTTCTAGACGCATCCGTATTAGCATCAATATGACATTAAAAATTAAGTATCAGTATAGACAATATCAATCTTCTTTTTTTGTTCAACAAAGAAATGTATAAACTGAGACAGAAAAATAAAACATTTTTTATTTTCCACATAGAAATATTACAATTGCTTACAATTCATGCACGGCGAGGGGTGGGGTGGGGTAGGGTTTGTGTGTGCTGACTGAGATTGAGGGCGCAAAGCAAATTTTATAGAGGGTATGCTTGAAAATAGGATGTCCAGAAATGCAATTTCCAGCATTCTACAAGTAAAATTCATCTCTGCCATAAGATTTACTACCAATAATATTTTTGATTCAGAATTATTGTGGGAGGGGAAGAGCACCCCTCCAGTCCCTCCCTAATCCGCCGTGCCTGCACTTACTTACAATTTTTCAGCAATACCCGATCGTGTTAACCTCTACCCTAATTTGCATCTGTTTACACTATCAAACACATTTGATTAGGAATGCTATTATTAGAAGTTTATAATAAAATAAAAACAAAAAATACATAAAGTTTATCATTAAAAACATGAACATGTACATCTGTAGACGTGTATTGCTTTTGAAAATAAGCCTTTAGTCATTCAATTAAAGGATTTACTTTGAACAATCAAGTCTACTATTTTATGACATTATGTAAACGAGGTAGGTGCCGATAGTAGATGTCTTTAACCAAGGACTGATTAGAATAACAGTGAATGCGTCTTGATTAATAATAATATATTTAATAATGGTCTGTGACCGATCCCCGTCGGTGAGCCCATTGGGCTATTTCTCATTCCAGCCAGTGCACCACGATTGGTATATCAAATGTTGTGGTATGTGTTAACCTGGGATGGTGCATATAAAAGATCCCTTGCTACTAATGGAAAAATGTAGCGGGTTTCCCCAATAAGATTATATGTTAAAATTACAAAGTGTTTTACACCCAATTAATAAATCATTATGCTCTAGTGGTGTCGTTAAACAAAACAAATTTTAATATCGGCAACTTCGATATAACGATATTTTCGATATAACGACAAAGTGACCCAGGGACGAACGTGGTCGTTGTAACGAGGTCTGACTGTACTTTATATTTTGTTTTATATTTTCCCTTTAAAGCACAATATATCGTGTATTCAAATCCATGTAACATTTTGTATCCTTTATTTTCTAATTCCTGTTTAGGCCTATATTAAACTAGCATTAACACATTGTGTACCCCTATTTTATCAGATTAATAACATATTATTTTGTTTTAATTAATCGAGTTTAAGTGATTTTACAATAACCAGCAATAGGTAGTTTTATTATCAGTCATGAAGACGGAATAATTTTGCCACCAGTTGTAAAAATAACATAAAAGTGTTCTAGCAATAGGTAGGACAGTTCACAATTCATTTCAAAAATAAGTTAATTGCCTTTTCAATGTTTCATAGGATCAACAAACCCATAATTTATTATAGCGTTTAGTACTATCTTTGTCTACTGCTGTGGACACATTTCTAACTATTTGTTACGCTTCTATGCAGTAACCATAACAAGATCGTCGGTTCCAGGTTTATAAACTAACAACTGTCAAATTATCGACTAGTCAAGACTTTGAACTACGATCTATTAAAGGGGCATTTCTTTCACGGTCTTTAAGTGCTTAACTATTTCTTTTTAGCACATCCATAAGATAGGTAATGGCCGACATACACCGATTAATGTGTTGTGCCCACGCGACTTTAATATGCCACTACAAAGACGTCTTGATAAGCGATAAATAACTGAACATGACCGTATCACGAATAAAGTGAGTGGGTAATTACAAAAGTAAAGTTGATGTTCTTGTTATTGGGGAAACAGACCCAGGCTGACCAGTATTTGATTATATTACTCATGTGCCAATATCGTCAGTCATTTTGCTCGGTTAGAATCTGTACACATTTCATATGTGTTTAACACAATCAAACCCTTCCTTTAATTCTTTCTCCTTTTCTTTTTCATTCTCTATGAATTTTTTTTTTTGTATCCTTCTTTGATTTTTTGTTTTTGTTTCCTACATTATACATATTATTTGTCTATCTATCTGTCTGTCTGTCTGTCTGTCTATCTATCTATCTATCTATCTATCTATCTATCTATCTATCTATCTATTTAGTATCTATTTAGTGTGTGTGTGTGTGTGTGTGTGTGTGTGTGTGTGTGTGTGTATTTGTCTGTCTATATGGAGAACTTGGTAGACAGCCTTTCTCAGGTATAATAAGACAGCGAATTATAATGTACTGGGCTAAACTTGTATCTGACAAACAACATTACATTTCAGTAATTACGTATAATTTACTCTTGTCTGACAAAAAAACCCACATGATTATGAATGGCTAAAATATATTAAAACCTATTTAGAGGATTTGGGACTTAACTACTTAAAGTTATCCCAATCTGTTCGTAATATAAACTGACTTAAATCGATTATCAAACAAAGATTATCTGATCAATGTGTTCAAAACTGGAACGCCTTAGAATGCAATTCCCCCTAATCTCTCTTTTATCGTATTATTAAATATAATATTAATTTATAAAATTACCTGCTCTTGTTACCTAAGCGACTATCAATACCTATTACAAAACTGAGATTAGGTAACCATCAACTGCCTGTTGAAAAGGGCAGGTGGGAAAATAGACCACGAGAAGAAAGGAAATTTACCCTTTGTAACCAAAATGAATGAGGTGATGAATATCATTATCTTTTTGTTTGTCCATTTTTTGTCGATACTCGTAAGAAATATATTAAGTCAAAGTACTTGTTCGGGTGAAATATCCTAAAAGTTCACGAATTTTTTAATAGTAAAAGTTTGCCAGTATTAAGAAATCTTTCTCAATTTGTGGGTAGATCATCTTGAAAATAATCTCTTAACTTTAAAGCGTGTTGCAGGAAACTATTTTATCCATCGAGTGTTACATTATATTTTTTTTTTCAGTCTGACAAATATTCTCTTCATCAAGTCATGTCTCTGTCTGTCTGTCTGTCTGTCTCTCTCTCTCTCTCTCTCTCTCTCTCTCTCTCTCTCTCTCTCTCTCTCTCTCTCTCTCTCTCTCTCTCTCTCTCTCTCTCTCTCTCTCTCTCTCCCACCCCGCCCTAACATAATATAAATTAATAATGACAAAAGAAATGTACATACTTGCGTCAACAACAATTGGAAACATTTGTTTTGATGGTGGAAATTAACTTTAATATAACCGCCATAGTTCTGTTTCTGCATTATATTAATAAAATATTCAGTGAATACAAATATCACGCGACGACGGCGTGTTTCCTTTTCAACTCACTGCATTTGTTTAACTGGAGACTTTGTAATTCGTTTTCCATTTATATACGTTTGTTTGACACCCAAATAGCTCATGGTTTTGTTCCTTCTGAAATATTTCTAAACATTCCTTTGTTAATTTGTTTCTTACATTCTAGTTATGTATAACAACTACCGTTTCCCATTTTATGTACCTAATATCCTATACCTAATTAAACTATAATGCTGTTTTACATTTTGTACACTCCAAAACAATGACATTATTCATTTGCAGATGACATAGCAAAACATTCGGCATTAAAGATTCATCATCGTCATATTTCACCATTGTTGTTTGTTTCAATTTATTTATTTATGAAATATTGTCGTGGATACAGACAACACGTACACGCATAGAGTTTGTTTTGTTTAACGACACCACTAGAGCTCATTGATTAATTAATCATCGGCCATTGGATTTCAAACATTTGGTAATTCTGACTCGTAGTCATCAGAGGAAACCCGCTAATTTTTTTCCTAATGCAGCAAGGGATCTTTGATAGGCACCATCCCATAAGCAGGATAGCACACACCACGTCATTTGATATGCCAGTCGTGGTGCACTTGCTGGAATGAGAAATAGCCCAATGGACCCACCGACGGGGATCGATCCCAAGCCGACCGCGCATCAAGCGAGCGCTTTACCACTGGGCTACGTCCAGCCCCACGCGTACATACGGTACACACGTAGTATTAATAGCAGTTTTACGAACTTACACAATTTTAAAGTCTCAGACCCCAGTTTTAGTCCGTCAAATTGGAGACTAAGTTTGGTTAATCTACAAAGCTCTAACATATCTGTCTAAAGTTATCATAAAGTGAAACAAGAGCTTTTGATGTTGATATGGGGAAAAAATCCCCTGAGAATTTACTAAGAGTTCGTTTCCATAACCTTTACTTCTCAGAGGTACGTGTTTTGTTAGAATTATGGAAAATGCATACCGGCCACGGCGGTGTAGTGGTCAAGCCATCGGACATAAGGTTGGTAGGTACTGGGTTTCGCAGCCCGGTACCGGTTCTCACCCAGATCGACTTTTAACGACTCAATGGGTACGTGTAACTCTCACTAACCACTAACAACTAACAGCTAACCCACTGTCCTGGACAGACAGCCCAGATAGCTGAGTTGTGTGCTCAGGACAACGTGCTTGAACCTTACTTGGATATAAGTACAAAAATAAGTTGAAATGAAATAAATAAATGAAGGAAAATGCATTTCGCGGTATTACAAACACCAGGATGACCAAAAACACTCGGATGTACGACAATTAATAATTTAGACAATAAAATATAAGTAAATTTTGATTTCAAATTATCAAAAGTGGATCTAATACGCGGTAGTATTTAAAAACTGGTGTCTATCATTTTAATTAAAAACAAATTAAAAGAAAAAAAGTGGAAAAAAAGTGCGAAAAATTAAACATGGTAAGTTGAAAACACTAAGTGCCATTACTTCTTTATTTCATAAATATCGCTTTATCCAGAATCAGGGGTGGGACGTAGCTAAGTGGTAATGCGCTCGCCTGATAAGCAATCGGTCTAGGATCGATCCCCGTCGATGGACTCATAGGGCTATTTCTCGTTCCACCCAGTGCACTACGACTGGTATATCAAAGATCGTGGCATGCGCTATCCTGTATGTGGGATCGTGCATATAAACGATTATTTGCTACTAATGGAAACATGTAGCGGGTTTCCTCTCTAAGACTATAGGCCGAATTTACTAAGCCTGTTTTTCTTAAACGCAGGTGTTTAAGCATTGTAAATGTATATAGTTAATCGCGTGTAAGTCATAAACAGGTGTTTAAGCATTGTAAATGTATATAGTTAGACGCGTGTAAGTCATAAACAGGTGTTTAAGCATTGTAAAGGTATATAGTTAGACGCGTGCAAGACAAACAGGTGTTTAAGCATTGTAAATGTATATAGTTAGACGCGTGCAAGACATAAAGAGGTGTTTAAGCATTATAAATGTACGTAGTTACACACTTGAAAGACATAAACAGGTGTTTAAGCATTGTAAATGTACGTAGTTACACGCGTGCAAGACATAAACAGGTGTTTAAGCACTATAAATGTATGTAGTTACACGCGTGCAAGACAAACAGGTGTTTAAGCATTATAAATGTATGTAATTACACGCGTGCAAGACATAAACAGGTGTTTAAGCATTATAAATGTATGTAGTTACACGCATGCAAAACATAAACAGGTGTTTAAGCATTATAAATGGTTACACGCGTGCAAGACATAAACAGGTGTTTAAACATAAATGTGTATAGTTACACGCGTGTAAGACATAAACAGGTGTTTAAGCATTATAAATGTGTGTAGTTACACGCGTGCAAGACATAAATAGGTGTTTAAGCATTATAAATGTATGTAGTTACACGCGTGCAAGACATAAACAGGTGTTTAATCATTATAAATGTGTAGTTACACGCGTGCAAGACATAAACAGGTGTTTAAGCATTATAAATGTGTGTACTTATACGCGTGCAAGACATAAACAGGTGTTTAAGCATTATAAATGTCTGTAGTTACAAGCGTGCAAGACATAAACAGGTGTTTAAGCATTATAAATGTCTGTAGTTACACGCGTGCAAGACATAAACAGGTGTTTAAGCATTATAAATGTGTGTAGTTACACGCGTGCAAGACATAAACAGGCTTTGTAAATTCGGCCCTACATGTCCAAATTACCAAATGTTTGACATCCAATAGCCAATCATCAGTTAATCAATGTGCTCTAGTGGTGTCGTTAAAGAAAACAAACTTTTAACTTTTATTCAGAATTATTTCGTATTTTTAAGTAGGAAAAGTTGAACCTTTAAAAGTAGATCATTACACACTAGCATTTGTCGGACTAGGTGGATTTGTAAATGTCAATGGGTTTGTCAGAGCCTGAATATCATGTGTCGCTGTTGTTTATCGAGCGGAAATGGGCTTTATGGGAGGGCACAGTACGCGGACGTTCATATTGTTTGACACTCATGTAATATTGATATCTGTACCGAGTACTCGTGTGTGCAAGTGGGTTAATTCAGGTGCATTTGTGTTCGGTAAATAAAAATAAAATATCAAACCGCTATGGTATTGTTGTCAATATTTGTCGCCTAAAATTGGTTGGTATCTTGCCGTAACGAATACACATGGGGATGGGGAGGGGATGGAAGGGAGGGGGGTCGGACGGTGTGATGTGGCAGGTGTGAAATGTGGTGTATTTAAGTCGTAATACTTTCATAGATGTGGTTTTCAATTGTTACGAGGTTTTGTTAAAGGTGCAGCCTCACCCTACTAAGTATTATTTTAGTTGACGTCGTTGTTGTTGTTGTTGTAGTTTTGTTTTGTTATTTGTCTATGTTTTCTGTTTGCTTTTTTTTTTTTTTTTGCTTTTTTTTGTAGGGGGGGAGGGGTATGATTTATTTTGCATTTGTTTTTGTTTTATTTGCTTTGACATTGCGCACGGTATTGCTACCAGTTTATGTAACGTCAAAAACGCGTCGACAAAATAGGCAGTTTTTTAAGAGCTTCGATTTGTTTGCTGTTGCGTCAGTTAAGATTTACTTTTAATTTCAATACACTTAAAAATGCATATCTTGGACGATCTAAATGATCTTATTAGTCCCCAATCGGTCCAACTGCTATGGAAATTGCCGAATTCATCTGCATTACGAATTCATTGTAGGCTATCGTAATACAAATATTATTTCCCTTTTGAATTATAATATAGGCCTATCACTACACTGGTTGTAGCGCGCATCAGTATGACGCGTTCCTGGTTCAATAAACGAGTTAAGACTGGACCCTTTTGATATGTTTTGTTGTTGTTGGTTTGGGGGTTTTGGGAGGGGTTGTTATTTTAATTTTATTATTATCAGTGATTTTTCTATACTATAGTGTTCTGGAGGGTGAACACCCATGAAAAATTCGTCTGGTTTTCATCCCGTCCTATCCAATCACATTCATTTTATTTTAGGCGCAAAAGCCAGTCTAGCAAGCGACCACTAGCGCTAGGCCTCCTGAATGGGCCTGTGCAACAGGTTCTAGGTAATGTCACAAATATTTCTACAAATCACACCACGTTAGCGTACCTTTAACGTACACTACGTCATTTTACATGCAACTGAACAACTTTGACACATGTGTTTTTACGATCACCGACTACTTTGATCTTTATACCAACATCACCGCTATTAAAACGGCCCTCGTTTACGGCACAAGGCCTGAAAAGGATCTCTCCGATTTATGGCGGAAATGAAGACGTAAGCGAGCTAATCCGTTTATATGAACGGCGAGGCGAGGTAGCGACAAATTACGGCGATGTTTCGGTACAACTGACAAGGGTTTCCAGTGATAACGACGAGTATCTATTTCACGCATGGCACACACGGGCCTAGATTATTGGCGGCATTAACGAGTGACTCCATTTCAAGAAATAATGGCTGTAAAATGTTTGAGAAAATCGCTGTGCATCGTGACGTCATGAAATGCTCGCTCGGCTCCTGCGTTCAGTGAGTGTGGGCTATTGACTGGTTCCCGGAGAGGTGATTTGATTTGGGTTGCGTTCAGCCATACCGAGCAGAAAAACGTCCGCTAGACTGGTTTATGCGCTGCATAGTAAACCAAACGACCACGTTGGAAATAATTCAAGTAGTTCGCGAACGTTAGCGTTACTGGCTGTCGCTGAACGTTGGAGATGGCGAACATTAATCTTTTTAAATAAATAAATAAATGTTTGTTTTTATTGTTGTGCTTTTGCCACCCCCACTCCCACCCTCATCTGTTTATCTTAGTGTTTCCGCTTAACGTTAACTAAATTTGATAGAGAGGGAACCAGTCAAATCGTACTGAACGCTGTAAATGTTTATTTTTTTAAAATTGATACTGGTCACTTAATGTATGACGGGGGTGGGGGGGGGGGGGGTGTAACTATGTCAGTACAGCTTATGACGTAGGCTTGAACCACCTCGGCAAACCCATTTGGTTTTTGCCATTCCAACTAGTGCCTCACGATTGATATATCAAAGGCTGTGGTATGTGGTGTTTTGTCTGTGGGAAAGTACATATAGATCCGTTGGTGCTAACTAAAAAATGTTGCAGTTTTTTTTCTTCTTCTGAAGACCACTTGTTAGAATGATCAAAATCATTTATATGTATATGCCACAAACAGGATAGTGCATACCACGGTTTTTAATATACCAGTCGTCCTGCACTGGCTATAACGAGAAATGGCCCAATGGGTCCACTGACGGGGATCGATCCTAAACCGACTGCGCATCAAGCAAGTGCTTTACTACTAGGCTACATCCCGCCCCTCAAAAAAGAAAATGTAAAGTTTGTTTTTGTTCAACGACTCCACTAAATAAAAAAAAAAAAAATAAAAAAACCCCGCACTGCATCGAATGTAACAAAACACACGGCGTCAGTGGTGGCTTGAACTACAGATTTGGCAACAGACAACATGGAACATGCCATATATTATCACAGTAAGGAAATGTTTTATTTAATGACGCACTCAACACATTTTATTTACGGTTATACGGCGTCAGACATATGGTTAAGGACCACACAGATATTGAGAGAGGAAACCCACAGTCACCAATTCATGGACTACTCTTCTCGATTAGCAGCAAGTGATTTTTATATGCACCATCCTACAGACAGGTAGTACATACCACGGCCTTTGATATATTTATTTATTTGAATAACTTTTGGTTGCAAGTGCACCTTAGCAACATATGTGGGTGTTTTAGTTTTTTATGTGTGTGTTTGTTTTGTATTTTATATTTATTACAGGGGCGTAGAAACTCCTAGCCTACGCCCCTGTATTAATTTAGTTAAATACACACACACACACACACACACACACACACACACACACACACACACACACACACACAAACACACACAATTCTGGACCCGTTCCTTCTAAGAAAGACCCGGAAGCACTAACTGACCGTAGATCTACGCTGTTTTTACCACGTATCTGTTGCACGTGCCTTGTACACTTTATTGCCTTTTAACCTATACGGTTTAAGTATTGTCAACTCCGTCCACATCGCCTAATTAACTACCAGTAAATGGTATTATACACTGTTTCAGCCAAAGCGAAATTGCAATCAATAAACGAAACAAAAATATTTACTAATTTTAGTTTCCAACCACTTAATTTGGAATGAAAAGTGAAATCGATTTTATATAAAGCGGCAAAAGATTGTACCCACGTAATGGTAATGTGATATCGATGTTTTTTCTACAATGGTGAAAATAACAATAATTAATAGTAGTGTGTACCTTATTTAATATCATAAGTACGAGGTAAACATCATAATATCGATAACTGGTCGGATATTATCTGCCAGCTTTAATTCGACGATGCTAATTTTAATAGCTTACAATATAGATTAATGTAAAGATGCGATATCGCCTTCGCTACTCGATGACATCGTCTAAAATAACTGCAAAACGCAAACATACCAACAGGTTTAATAAACGCATGCATGTATTTTCGCCATCCACGAATTGTAACTGTTTTGATACAACGAAATGTTTGAAAGTTTGCTTTTAAAAAATTGTTTTGTTGAACAACACCACTAGAGCACATTAATTTATTAATCATCGGCTATTGGAAAAGAAAGAAATGTTTTATTTAACGACGCATTCAACACATTTTATTTACGGTTATATGGCGTCAGACATATATATGGTCAAGGACCACACAGATTTTGAGAGGAAACCCGCTATCGCCACTACATGGGCTATTCTTTCCGATTAGCAGCAAGGGATCTTTTATTTGCGCCTCCCACAGGCAGGATAGCACAAACCATGGCCTTTGTTGAACCAGTTATGGATCACTGGTCGGTGCAAGTGGTTTACACCTACCCATTGAGCCTTGCGGAGCACTTACTCAGGTTTTGGAGTCGGTATCTGGATTAACAATCCCATGCCTTGACTGGGATCCGAACCCAGTACCTACCAGCCGGTAGACCGATGGCCTAACCACGACGCCACCGAGGCCGGTCGGCTATTGGATGTCAAACATTTGGTAATTTGGTCTCAGAGGATATGTTTTATTTAACGATGCACTCAACACATTTTATTTACGGTTATATGGCGTCGGACATATGGTTAAGGACCACACATATTGAGAGAGGAAACCCGCTGTAGCCACTTCATGGGCTACTCTTTTCGATTAGCAGAAAGGGATCTTTTATATGCACCATCCCATAGACAGTACAGCACATACCACGGTCTTTGATGTACCAGTCGTGGTGTTAGTCTCAGATAGGAAACCCGATACATTTTCCCCAAATAACAAATGGGTCCACCGACGGTGGTCGATTCAAGACTGATAGCGCATCAAGCAAGCGCTTTACCACTGGGTTACGTCGATCGCTGTTGGTGAGCCCATTGGACTATTTCAAAGTCCATCCAATGCTCCTCAGCTGGTGTATCTGAGACTATGATATATACAATCCTGTCTGTATAGTATTGTGAAAATAAAATACCCGTTCCTGCCACTCAAAAAGAGTAGTGGCGAAAGCGGGTTTCCTCTCTAATAATCTTAGTGGTCCTTAATTGTTTGTCCGATATTGTATAACCGTAATTAAAATGTGCGTCGTCAAATAAAAAAATCTTTCTTTCTTTCTTCCTTTCTTTTCTTTCTTTCTTTCGTTAATTCTTTCTTTTTTTCTTTATTTCTTTTTTCTTTCTTTCCTTCTTCCTTTCTTTCTTTTGTTCTTTCTTTCGCGTTAACACATTGTTACCATAAAAAAGGAAAAGGCGACCCGCCATACATTCTTTGTCTCCGTTTTAAAATAATGGTAATTTATTTAATCAAATTTTAATAGATTGTATTACTAAACCATGATCTGCCTTTCTCCCTTTGAATGTTATATAGCAGATTTCAGATAAACTCGAAGAATGATGTTTTAAGATAACTAATGATTTATTCTACGTGACAAAAATATTTAAACTATACTTGAGATCGGAAGATTGTGCTCAGGTTTAAAAGAAAAAGTAAGGTAGGTGTGTGTGTGTGTGTGTGTGTGTGTGTGTGTGTGTGTGTGTGTGTGTCTGTCTGTCTGTCTGTCTCTCTCTCTCTCTCTCTCTCTCTCTCTCTCTCTCTCTCTCTCTCTCTCTCTCTCTCTCTCTCTCTCTCTCAGTCTTACGTCCGAAACGGTCTCCCACGACTGGCATATCCGAGACCGTGAAAAAATGTAGCGAGTTTCCTTTGAATACTTTGATGTGTTAGACAACATTACCTAATGACAACCATCAACCGATAAATAATAAATAAATAAATGTGCTCTAGTGATGTCGTTAAACAAAACCCGCTACATTTTTCCATTAGTAGCAAGGGATCTTTTATATGCACCATCCCATAGGATGGTGTTTACTATACCAGTCGTGGTGCACTGGCTGGATCGGGAAATAGCCCAATAGGTCCACCAACGGGGATCGATCCTAGACCGACCGCGCATCAAGCGAGCGCTTTACCACTGGGCTACGTCCAGCCTCCTGAGAGATGTCAAATAAACAGACGACATAAAATATTGTGGTCTGTACGACCTTTGGCACTGCACGGAGACACAGACGTCTGTGGGTTAATATACCTCGACGCCAGGAATGGATTTAATCACAAAGGAGTTGATATAACGACATGGTTAACACAAGAATACCATTTTATTTCTAAAACAGACAAAACAAGATATTAATAT
>NC_054709.1:21009140-21116640 GCF_016097555.1 Gigantopelta aegis
CATGCCAAGCAGGTATATGACTCGCATATCGAATAGCTATCCGGCGGCGTTATTTTTAGGGGGGCGGTGGGTTGGCGGGGGCGGGGGGGGGGGGGGGGGGGGGGGCGGGGGGCGGTGAGAGATCATTCGAGCAACATGAGCTGACCTTAAAACTTTCCACTATGTATTTCCATCATTCTACTCACAGTATTATTTTTAACGTAACCCATGTGAAAGGAAGGAAAGAAAAGTTTTATTTAACGACGCACTCAACACATTTTATTTACAGTTATATGGCGTCGGACACAGCTATTGAGAAAGGAAATCCGCTGTCGCCACTTCACGGGCTACTCTTTTCGATCAGCAGCAAGGGATCTTTTATATGCATCATCCCATAGAGAGGACAGCACATATCACGGCCTTTGATATACCAGTCGTGATGAACTGGCTGGAACGAGAAATAGCCCAATGGGTCTATTGACAGGGATCGATCCTACACCGACCGTGCATCGAGCGAGCACTTTACCACCGCCAGTCTACCCTCAGCCTCCCGCCCCCGAAAAAAAAGAAGAGGAAAAAGATCCAGCACACACGCCTGGGTATATAGCTGTTTGGTAGTAATGTTAATATGAATACACGTTATCTAGATTCTGGCATTTTCGTTTAATTCGGGCAAAAATCAGCCTGCGTAATACCTTCGCGCGACCGTGCATTCCAATATGCACTTAGTCCAGCTGTGGAGGCCATGTGGCCAGTAGTTACGTAATACCTCTGCGAGTGCGGTTTTCACAACCGTGATTTTGGCGAATGGCGACAGCCAGTCTGACGATCAGAGAAAGATATGCCGGCGTGGTGGCTGTGGAAAATCCACATGATAAGATTCAGTACCGCCTTGTGACCCCAGGCGATATTCGCTGTCTCTGAGAGTTTTGAATAAATAGCTAGGGTTTTAGAGATATCGGGGAGAAACATTTGGAAGTATCCAGGGGAACGGACGTCGTCCATTGAACGATCTATATTAGTTCAGACGGGAGTTTGGTAAATATATATTTTCTGCTCTGTGTATAACCTTGATGTGACTTTAAATATTTTAATAACATGTGTTATAAATGCCCGGAAGTATCCAGGTGAACGGACGTCGTCCACTGAACGATCTATATTAGTTCAGACGGGACTTTGGTAAATACATATTTTCTGCTCTGTGTATAACCTTGATGTGATTGATGTCACTTTAAATATTTTAATACTGTATTATACCAATATTATTTAGACGGTGCTGCCGGTCATCTGACGCAGTAATCTGTAGGCTCACTGTCCTAAATAATTATTAAAAGCTTAACCAGTCATCCTAGAGGACCTAGGTAAACTGTAGGTTATTGTCTTTATTGTGATAGGTACCAGTATTAATTCTGTGTTACAAGGTTACTGAATGAGTAGTTAAGGGTTAATTAAAAATTAACCAGTTAGGAATAGAGTTGTAATTCCTTTATTTATTAAGTGCCCCTGGCAGCGTTTTCTCAATTATCACACGTTACTGAACGAGTAGTATGGGTTAATTAAAAATTAACCAGTTAGGAATAGAGTTGTAATTCCTTTATTAATTAAGTTCTCCTGGAAGTGTTTCTCAATTATCACACGTGTGGGTGTTGTGTCATGGTGAAGTGATTAGCATATTGTGTAAACTAGACACCTAGAGATTAACTAATTAAGTGATCAGTTCTGGGTTGTTATTATTTGTTGTTGTTAATTAACTACTGCGGCAGTACATTTGTCAGCGTAGGTTAATACAGATTCCAAAGTGTATTGTGTTTTTGTTGTGTTTTCTAGTCAACTAAACGTGCTATAATAATATATACTTTATATAAGATCTTATCTCTGATCATACCTAGATGAGCCAGCGGGTATAACTGCCTGTTACAGAGAGATCTAATAGATATACAGTTAGGAGAGATATTTGGACAATCGTGTTTCATTCAGTTACGGGTATTATAGGATCCCCGTGACAGGAGTGAAAATTGGGGCGCTCGTCCCGGATCTGAAACGGGACATGCATATTTAAAAAAGTATTGTTTGTAAATGGGGGCTTTATAAATTATTTTTACAAATAACTATAAGTAGCAACGTTGTTCACTAGAAAATTAATTAATAATAAGTGCCTCATATCTAAACATTGATAAGAATTTGCTGGATAGGCCTACGCTCAGTGTAGTGGAGATTAAGCGAGCACGTAAGGCCGAATTAGTTGAAATCGCGGGTGAGCGAGAAATTGATTTAACATCAGCTAAAACCTTAGGTGATATAAGGACAATTATTATCCAGGAAGTTTTTGGTGATAGTCCTGTTATGGAAGACAGTGAGATTGTTTCAGAGATAGAGATAAATGAGTTAAGTGTGGAACAACAATTAGCTTTTAAAAAACTTGAGTACGAAAGAGAAGAACGTGCATTAGATAGAGAGAGAGAGAGAGAGAGAGAGAGAGAGAGAGAGAGAGAGAGAGAGAGAGAGAGAGAGAGAGAGAGAGAGAGAGAGAGAGAGAGAGAGAGAGAGAGAGAGAGAGAAAGAGAAAGAGAGAAGAGAGGGATAGATAAGATAGAGATAGAGAATTCCAGTTAGCAAAATTAAGGGTGGAACATGAGTTAAAGTTGAATACTGAAGAAGTTAGACGTGAGGCAGGAAATGGTTTTAACATGTCGGAGGCTTATAGATTAGTGCCTGTATTTGATGACCAGGAGGTAGATATGTTCTTCCAACTTTTTGAACGGGCCGCTAAGCAGCAAAATTGGCCGCAGTCTAAGTGGACATTGTTAGCCGTGTCTAAGTTTAAGGGGAAGGCTAGTGTAGCTTATAATTCAATGAGTGATGAGCGAGCAAGTCAGTACGACCTAGTTAAGGTGGCAGTGTTGAGGGCCTATGAATTACGACCTGAGGATTATCGGTTACGGTATAGCGAGTGGAGAAAAACGCAGGGTCAGTCTTATAGTGAGTTTGTGGCTAAGAAGGCAGGGATGTTTCATAAATGGGTGGTGTCTCATCAGGTAGAGTCATATACTGAGTTACGGGAGTTGTTGATCTTACAGGACATTAAAAATGGATTACCAGTTAGTTTACGTATTCATTTAGAGGATCGTGATGTCAAAAAGATAGAGGAGGCAGGCATAGTGGCAGATGACTACGTGTTAATACACAAAGCTCAGGCAGTACAGGGTAGCTCTTTACAACAGGGTGATAAGAAGACATTTCAGCCAGGTTTTTCCCGGGAAAGTAACTATCGGGGAGAGTCATCTAGTTGATCAGCTAGTCAGGCAAGGAATGTACCTGGTGGGCAAAGTAAGGATAAACCTGCATTATCAGCCAATGCACGAACTTTTCGTCCACATTGCAGTTACTGTAAAAAGGATAACCATCTTGTCGGGGACTGTTTTAAAAGGAAACGCGATAATGCGCAAGTGGTCGGTTTAGTGAGGTCAGCTCCGTTAGCGAGAGAGTTAATGGTTAGTCCCATGGCAGAGAAAGTAAACCCGTATGTGTCCACTGGTATGGTTTGTGATGTGAAACAAGAATTGAGTCCTAAGGCAATATCAATCTATAGAGATACCGGATGTAGTCAGTCGCTTATAACGTCAAAGTGTTTAGCTGGTATTGAAAATTCAGATACAGGGCCCACATTTTCGAAGCAATCTTAGCCTGTGAAATCGTAAAATCATCGTAAGCTATGACGTCAATATGGCGTGTGCTGTAGTGACGTCACAACCTACGATGGTTTTACGATTATGTAGCGCTAAGATAGCTTCGAAAATATGGGCCCAGGACCTAGTTTGGCATTAACCTCAGTTACTGGAGAAAATATGGTTGTCCGGTTACATAACGTTTTCTTGTGTTCGAAGTTTGTGACGGGACCAGTCATTATGGGTGTTGTGTAGGACTTGCCTTTTGAAAACATAGGAGTTTTGTTGGGTAATGATTTGACTAGTCAATGTTGTCAGCCGCAATGTGACCAAATGTTAATTGAAGACAGCCCTTTACCCATAGAAGAGTGTGAGGTTGATGATACTTGATATCCTGCGTGTGTAATGACTAGGGCTATGGCCAGTAGCTTAGCACGAGACCCAGAGGATATTTGTGATTTGTCTGATACGTGTGTGAGCCATGAAATTGGAGTGGATGAGGTCATCAGTAAAATGGTAGATAAGTCAACTGAGGAATTAAATGTGGTGGAACCTGTTGATCTCCCGCAGAGGGGAAATGAACCAGTTGTGTTTGATAGGGGGGACTTACCTTGTAATAGACAAGAGTTAATCCTAGAGCAGGGGGCTGATCCAAGTTTGTTGGCAGCTCGCACTACATTGTTAACTGAGGGTGAGATGGAGGATCAGATGTCAGGGTATTATATGGACAAAGGAGTATTAATGAATAAGAGTGTGGAAAAGGTTGTGCCTGATAGTGAGGAATGTGTGACAAGATGTAGAATTGTGGTGCCCTCTAAGTACCGTCCGTCATTGTTATTGTTAACACATGAGGACGTGTTTGCTGGCCACTTAGGGCGAAATAAAACTCATAGTAAACTTGCCTCAGAGTTTTATTGGAAGGGAATGTTTGCAGATGTCAGTAAGCATTGTATGTCATGTCATGTGTGTCAGGTTGTGGGCCAACCAAATCAGCTAATTCCTCCCTATCCCCTGCAGAAGGTTCCCATAGTTGGGGAAGCTTTTTCAAAAGTGTTGATATATGTCGTGGGGCCATTACCGAAAACGCGTTCAGGCAACCAATTCTTGTTAACAATTATGTGTTTAACTACGCGTTTTCCAGAGGCGATTCCCTTAAGGAAGGTTACTGCGTCTGTTGTAGCTAGTGCGCTGCTTAAGTACTTCACGTACACGGGTTTACCAGGTGAAAATCAAAGCGACCGGAGTACGAACTTTATGAGCAAGTTAATCCAGCAAGTACTGTCTATGTTAGATATAAGACAGATTCGTTCTGCTGCATTCCACCCTGAAAGCCAGGGCGCCATAGAACGTTTCCACCAGAGCATGAAAAGTATGCTCCGCTGCCATTGTTTCGACAATGGTACTGACTGGGACCAGTCAATTCCTTTCGTGTTGTTCGCAGCACGGGATGCTAAGCAAGAATCCTTAGGATTCACCCCATTTGAGTTGGTCTATGGGCATTCAGCCTGAGGCCCTCTCAAATTGGTAAAAGATAGTTGGTTAGACAAGGATAATGCTGAAAACCTGCTGATTTATGTAGGGAGAGTTAGAGATAGGTTGTGGCAGGCGACCGAACTGGCTAGGAAGCATCTGAGCTATGCTCAGAGCAAAATAAAATCAGTGTTTGATAGGAAGGCTAAGAGTCCGGAATTTAAACCAGGGGATAAAGTGCTGCTGTACCTTCCCATTAAACGGGGTTCATTACAGAACAGGTATTTCGGTCCCTATGTTGGGCACAAACGGGTTAATGAGACAGGGTATGTGATAAACACTCCTGATAGGGTTAGGAAAAGTAGGTATTGTCACATCAATTTGCTAAAAGGTTATTTTGACAGACTGCCGATAGTTCCAGTGTTACCTGTCCAAACTGAGAGTCACTCAACTTCCTGTGATGACGTCAAGACTGCAGAGATCATGTTAACCAACAGCCAGATTCTAGCAGACTTGAGTTCTTATCTACAGCACCTTGACAGCACCCAGCGAGCAAAGTTGACCACGTTGATACAAGACAATGTTTCCATTTGTCACGACTTCCCAACGGTTACCAATACCTTAATCCAGGATGTGCGCTTGGAACCCAACGCTACACCGATTCGACAGCATGCCTATCGGATAAATCCTGTAAAACGTGCGGCACAAAAAAACGAGATAGATTACATGTTGGAACACGACATTCTGGAACCATCAAACAGTCAGTGGGCATCACCTGTTATTCTGATTCAAAAGGGAGATAACAGTTTCCGGGTGTGCGCTGACCTACGTCGCGTGAATCAACTCATCAAGGCAGATGCCTACCCTCTACCCCGCCTTGACGATTGCATCGACCGAGTTGGACACGCGCAATACATCACCAAATTGGACCTACTGAAGGGTTTTTATGCCATTCCGTTAACGAAGGAAGCTAAGGACATTCTGGCGATCATCACGGCCTCTTCCAATTCCGAGTGATGCCGTTTGGTTTGAAGACTGCCCCTGCTGCCTTTCAAAGGATGATGAACCAGGTGCTATCAGACCTAGAAAACGTCAGTGTATATCTGGACGATGTGGTGTTAGCCACTGACACTTGGGATGAACATTTAACCGGGTTACAACAAATATTCAGTCACCTACAGAAAGCTACCTTGACTGTGAACCTGGGCAAATGTGAATTCGTGAAAGCTTCAGTGACCTACTTAGGTCATACTGTCGGACATGGTTGCGTCGCCCCACTGCAGGCCAAGACACTAAGCATCAGCCAGTACCCTGCACCGACCAACCGTCGTGAAGTTCGCCGGTTCCTTGGTATGGCCGGTTATTATCGTCGTTTCTGTGCTAAATTTGCGACCGTAGCGGCCCCCATCACATCGCTGCTAAAGAAGGAAACGAAGTTCCAGTGGTCAGATGAATGCGAGAAGTCATTCAACCGTCTCAAGCAGATGCTCTCCTCGTCTTCCGTGATGGCAGCACCAGACTACCGAATGTCTTTCAAGCTAGCTGTGGGCGCCAGTGACGTGGGAGCTGTGCTGTTCCAGGAAGACGAAAATGGACTGGACCATCCTGTAATTTTCTTCTCCAAAACGTTCGACAAACACCAGGTGAACTATTCCACTATAGAGAAGGAAGCTTTGGCCATGGTACAAGCTATGAAGCATTTTCAGATCTACGTGAAATCGGCAGTGCATCAAGTGGTGGTCTTTACAGATCATAATCCGCTTACCTTCATTCACAGAATGAAAGCCACCAACCAGAGAGTTTTGAGGTGGAGTCTTCTTCTGCAAGAATACCCAATTACCACTGAACATATCGAGGGCACATCCAATGTAATCGCTGATGCCCTGTCCCGAAGTTGAACGTTATGATAATGTGTTGACATTCTTGATTTCTGTTTTGTTTTTATATATTTTATTTGTATACCAGGGACTCAGAGACTCGGTGTGATTACTGGTAGTCACCTTATTATTACATGTGTTATAAATGCCCGGAAGTATCCAGGTGAACGGACGTCGTCCACTGAACGATCTATATTAGTTCAGACGGGACTTTGGTAAATACATATTTTCTGCTCTGTGTATAACCTTGATGTGATTGATGTCACTTTAAATATTTTAATACTGTATTATACCAATATTATTTAGACGGTGCTGCCGGTCATCTGACGCAGTAATCTGTAGGCTCACTGTCCTAAATAATTATTAAAAGCTTAACCAGTCATCCTAGAGGACCTAGGTAAACTGTAGGTTATTGTCTTTATTGTGATAGGTACCAGTATTAATTCTGTGTTACAAGGTTACTGAATGAGTAGTTAAGGGTTAATTAAAAATTAACCAGTTAGGAATAGAGTTGTAATTCCTTTATTTATTAAGTGCCCCTGGCAGCGTTTTCTCAATTATCACACGTTACTGAACGAGTAGTATGGGTTAATTAAAAATTAACCAGTTAGGAATAGAGTTGTAATTCCTTTATTAATTAAGTTCTCCTGGAAGTGTTTCTCAATTATCACACGTGTGGGTGTTGTGTCATGGTGAAGTGATTAGCATATTGTGTAAACTAGACACCTAGAGATTAACTAATTAAGTGATCAGTTCTGGGTTGTTATTATTTGTTGTTGTTAATTAACTACTGCGGCAGTACATTTGTCAACGTAGGTTAATACAGATTCCAAAGTGTATTGTGTTTTTGTTGTGTTTTCTAGTGAACTAAACGTGCTATAATAATATATACTTTATATAAGATCTTATCTCTGATCATACCTAGACGAGCCAGCGGGTATAACTGCCTGTTACAGAGAGATCTAATAGATATACAGTTAGGAGAGATATTTGGACAATCGTGTTTCATTCAGTTACGGGTATTATAGGATCCCCGAGAGAGAGAGAGAGAGAGAGAGAGAGAGAGAGAGAGAGAGAGAGAGAGAGAGAGAGAGAGAGAGAGTAGTCAGAGACAGGGAGCGAGAAATAACAAAGAAATACGCTAGTAGGTTCTTTACTCAACCTGATTACCTGCACTTGACGACGACAATATACTTTTTGTCTGAATTTATACAAATAAAGATTTATTTTTCACGTGGCGTGTGAGCCCAACACCTACCCACACCCCCAACCCTACCACCACCGCAACAGTCTTCTTTTGGTTCAGTATACGAAATGAACTGAATATTTATGAAAATAAACACCCAGTGAAACACACTTGGGGTTTTGTTAAAATGAATTATGGCACACACAGTCAGTCGTAGTCTAAAGTATGTAGGCAGAACCCCAAAAAGAGAAAGGGAAACTATTTATAATATCACCGGCCTCGGTGGCGTCGTGGTAGGCCATCGGTCTGCAGGCTGGTAGGTACTGGGTTCGGATCCCAGTCGAGTCATGGGATTTTTTAATCCAGATACCGACTCCAAACCCTGAGTGAGTGTTCCGCAAGGCTCAATGGGTAGATGTAAACACTTGCACCGACCAGTGATCCATAACTGGTTCAACAAAGGCCATGGTTTGTGCTATCCTGCCTGTGGGAAGCGCAAATAAAAGATCCCTTGCTGCTAATCGGAAGAGTAGCCCATGTAGTGGCGACAGCGGGTTTCCTCTCAAAATCGGTGTGGTCCTTAACCATATGTCTGACGCCATATAACCGTAAATAAAATGTGTTGAGTGCGTCGTTAAATAAAACATTCTTTCTTTCTTTCTATTTTTAATATAGGGGCAATTTTCTGTTATCATTATTTAATAGCCATAAAAAAGTAATAATATTAAAAAACTAAATAATATTTTTAAAATCCAAATGCAAATATACAATTTATAATCTGGAATAAAAGTTAGATTTTAAAATGTCATCAGTATTATTGAACACGCATAAACAACTTTTAGAAGCATATCCAAGACACAGAGGGGAATGAAATGCTTAATTATGGATACCACAAGAATGGAACTTTTAATTTCATTTTTCATTAATTTGTCATTGCTTTCAGTCGGCTCTACAAAGATTTGATTTCCATTACTATACTGAGTGTAATAACATTAGTCCGTCAAACCAACTGTATCTTAAATAACTAGTGATGTTAACTATAGTATTTACACTTTTAATACATATAAGCACTTAATTCAATGTTACACGTATATATACTCTATCCCATGTTGAAACTTAAAATACCATAAAAATAAATGACGTTTTGTACATGGTGTACAAAATATACAGAGAAAGAAATAAGGGAACACTTAGTATTGAATACTATTATCTTCCTAATGTCTGTATAAAGTACGAAGATGTAATGTGGGAGTCACTGAATGACAGGAAAGTGAGACTGGGTGACAGTGACACAGTTAACTTCCTAACACAATAGATGAGTGTTTTTGTTGTAGTCACCATGTCCTGTAAGTGTTGGTGTGATCCCTTATTTCTTTCAGTCAGTACATATTGCCAACAGAGCATACACTGAAATACACAATAAACAACAACAATTCAAAGTAATATTTATAATTTGTTTCACCTTACAAATTGTGAAGAGTGAAGCAAGTATAGTATATAAACCAAGTGTAGACAACTTAACTTGGGCGTAGGTTGTGACCACTGCCAGCTCCTTCTTCCGAGACAGGATAACAAACATATAAACGCCACCGACGACATATTTATATGAACAAAAGGAACAATTGGTTAACATTAATTAGACACCTCTCTGTAAAAATAAATAAATAACGGGAGTGATTAATTATTCCCCAAACTTAGATCATGGGGAGCCACATTACCATATTGATTTTATTATTTTTGAAAAAAAGAGTGAAAAAAAAGAAAAAGAAAAAAAAAAGTAATATGCCAAGGAGAGCGAAAAATCACTCCTATTGAACCATTCTTAAGAAGAGTGATGGGGTGGGGGCGTGAACAGCAGGCGTGTGTGCAGGGGGAGCAATGTTTTTCAATACATTTTCCAGGGGAGCATGTTTCGGCCCCACGATTAGCACCCAGTCTACACGCCCCTGCTAAGATTCCTGCAGACGCGCCTGGACAGGATCAGCATATAGTGTCAGCATACCATAATTTGATAGCAAATGGCAAACATTTTACAAGAATAGCTTCCAGTGGCATATAATAGGACTACATCGCAGGGAGTTAGAATCCCTCTGAAAAGTGACACTACCTCTCAGACGTTTCGCTTAGATGAATCTTAAATTTTGTTCTGTTCACTGCGTGTTCACAACGCATCGAGACACTACCTCTCACACGTTTCACATAGAGAAATTAAAAAAAGTAAGTTCACTATATGTTCACATGTCCGCGAGACACTACCTCTTACACGTTTCGCGTAGAGAAATCTTAAAAGGAATTGTGTTTACAACACGTCCGCGAAACACTACCTCTCACACGTTTCACATAGAGAAATCTTCAACGCTTTTTTTGTTTATTATGCGTTAACAACACATCCGCGAAACACTACCTCCCACACGTTTCGCGTAGAGAAATCTTAAAAGGAATTGTGTTTACAACACGTCCGCGAAACACTACCTCTCACACGTTTCACATAGAGAAGTCTTCAAAGAAATTGTGTTCATAACACATCCGCGAAACACTACCTCTCACACGTTTCACGTAGAGAAATCTTAAAAAGAATTGTGTTTACAACACGTCCGCGAAACACTACCTCTCACACGTTTTGCGTAGAGAAGTCTTCAAAGGAATTGTGTTTACAACACGTCCGCGAAACACTACCTCTCACACGTTTCGCGTAGAGAAATCTTAAAAGGAATTGTGTTTCCAACACGTCCTCGAAACACTACCTCTCACACGTTTCGCGTAGAAAATCGTAAAAGGAATTGTGTTCACGACACGTCCGTGAGACACTAGCTCTCACTGGTTTTGCATTGAGAAATCTTCAACATTTTTGTTTTGTTTTGTTCACTACGTGTTCACAACATGTCCGCGAGACATTACCTTTCACAGTTTTCGCGTAGAGAAACCTTCAATGTGTTTATGTTCACTATGTGTTCACAACACCTCTGCGAGACACGTACTATCTCTCATATGTTTCGCGTAGAGAACTCTTAAAGGTTTTTGTGCTCATTACATGTTCACAACACATCCGTGAGACACTACTTCTCACACGTTTCACATAGAAAATACTTTAAAAAGCAAAACTTTGTTCACTACGTGTTCACAACACATCCGTGAGACATTACCTCTCACACTTTTCGCATAGAGAAATGTTAAAATGTTTTTCTCTTCACAATACGTCTGCGAGACTCTACCTCACACGTTTGACGTAGAGAAATCTAAAAAGGTTTTTGTTCCCAAAGTATTACCAACACGTCGCGAGACACTACCTCTCACACGTTTGGCGTAGAGAAATCTAAAAAGGTTTTTGTTCCCTACATATTAACAACACGTCCGCCAGACACTACCTCTCACACGTTTGGCGTAGAGAAATCTAAAAAGGTTTTTGTTCCCTACGTATTAACAACACGTCCGCGAGACACTACCTCCCACACGTTTGGCGTAGAGAAACCTTCAAGTTATTGTATCTGTAACCGTCCTAAATCTAGAACAACAATAATAAGACCATCAACGAGGACGGAACAGCCACGAGTGAGCGTCAATCTCCCCTCAACCCTCAACAAGTGAATGTCGACAGAAGATGAAGGCTCCTTCACGGACGCTCATCCACGCAGATTCGAAATTCATCCGGATGCCGTAATTACTACATGTAATAAAACACAAACACCAATTGAAATAATAATATTTAGTACATAATTATCAAAACACAAAACATAACATATATTCGCAGTGTTCACTGTCGAATGTATTAAATAACAACTACAGTAAATTACAACCACCCCCCAGCCCCAATTAACCTAACGTTTACTCATACTGTTTTACCTACCGACCCAATCACGTTCCCAGCGGAAGACTCCGAACGCTCGTCGCCAACCGCTTTTATTTGTCTCTCACTGCAGTGCAGCCGTCTCCCATTGGCTGGAGATCACAGGGCCGTACCCTGACCAAAATCCATGGGGGGGGGGGGGGGGGGGGGGGGGGGGGGCACTAAATTTTATAAATAATTTTTAACATACTATAAAGATTAAATCTTGACCTTTTCAGGGCCGTACCCTGATCAAAATCCTAGTTGGGGGGGGGGGGGGGGGGGGGGGGGGGGGGGTCACTACTTTTTATATATAAAACAAATTGTGACTTGTCCAAGAACGCAGAACCTTTTAGAAGTCCGGGGCATGATTTCCTGACATGAATTACAAAATTGACCAATTGCCAACAATAAATTTAAACAACTTCAATGATTATTTGGCAGAGTATTGTAACCCGATTTTTAAAAATTATTATTATTTAAAGGACTCGCAAAGTTAGCCATTTTCAAACGGTGACTTTAGTTATCTTGTAGGATTTTATAATGCAAGAAGGGTTTAGATGAGTTGGGACATGACGTTGTTGGATCTGAATTACTATATTATTTTGGAGGGCATTATTAAATTTAGGACGGCACTTGGGTGGGTCAAGTCTAAGATGTTTTTTTAAAGCTGCACTCTTAAGCTAAACAGACTTACTGTGACAACAATCCATCAAGCTAAACAGACAAGTGTTTTTTTTATTTCGAAGTCTAAATAGACAAGTGGCAGTATGACGTCATGAATTCAAATTCCAAAGTTATATTCAATTTCTGATAGCATGATATAGCAATCGTTTTTTTCCTCTCCAAATAATTGCAGGTTTGTTTGATTTGTATAGTAAATGTAGGACATTCCTGAAGAATCTGATGTGTAGGTCATTCCTGTAAGATATGTCAGGTAGATACAGCTCTTGTTTCGCAATGCCACATATTGAGTTTGTGGTATAGGTGACATTGAAGCACATTGTGTTTTTATTGCAGTTCAGTATTGTACATTTGTTACAGCTGTAGTACATTAATTTAATGAGCTAATTGTCTCCAGTTACATTTTGTAGAGTATATCTGTTCTGGGCAAGGAATGTATGGTGTGTTCCGATGGCAAGAAGCATAGCTAGTCCACTAAGGCGATCATGGGCCATACTTGCTCTGGTCCACAATTTCAAGCGCCTTAGTGCTGAAAATGATCTTTCACATGCCACACTGCCAACAGGAGTAGTGAGGAATATCACCAGAATTCGGTGAATTGCTGGGAAATACACTTTGTTGCAGGCTGCCAAAGTGGTACAACCATCCGCTGGTCTGGACTCTACTGGAGTATGTTGGAACAAGTGTTTCCACTTCTCTACTTCAACTTGAAGATACTCTCCCCGTTTCAGAAATTTTGAATAGTATTCATTTATTTTGGCCATGCATGTTGGTGTAAGATGTTCCAAATTCACGGGTATGAGTGCTTCAGCAGCCACTAGGTTACTATGCTGGTCGGAAAACCTGGAGTCGAGATCTTGAAGAAGATGATCAATAAACGGATAAAATACGTCCACCCTGAAGTAATCTTTGGCACTTTGTGAAACATCTGCGCCGGCATTCGATCTGTGGCGTTGAATTTTTGTGGTCCTTGGCTTGACTATAGTCACATCAATTTCACTGCCGATGGACTCGATTCGTTCATAAAGTTTATCCCATGTTGATTCACAGCGTGCCTTAGCCACAGTTTCTTTGGACAAGTGGATGTCACGATAGGCTGAGCCTAGATCACAGTTGACAGCTTGTAGACTTTTGGTCACGGACGCGAAATAGCTCAAGATGAACTGAGCCACTACAAGTGAGACAAGAAACTGTGGATCGGTTAGCAGTCGAGCATAAGATCCCGCATCTCTTTTCGAGTCTCCAATACTGGCTTCTTGAATCTTTTCAAGTGTTTCCAAAACCGTCTTGTACTTTGAAAGAAGAGCCGAGAGAGTATCAATCCTTGCAGTCCAACGAGTTGAGCAAAACTTTGGAACACATTTTTTGTTTACTCCTCTTTTAAGTGCCGTGTTCGACATGTCAAATTCTTCATCATGGTCAGCTTGCTCAATAAGAAAATCACCAAGTTCATGAGAGTCTCTTGAGCTTTTAAACAAGGCCTTCCTCTTAGCACTACCGCCTAAAAACCATGTCAGTTTCTCGACGTTATCAAATAGATTCTGGATTTCTGGAACTTGTTTACAACCTTTAGCAATTACCAAAGCCAAAACATGTGATCGGCAATGAACGTATGTAGCGTTTGGAAACTGTTGTTGAATTTTAGCCTGCACCCCATTCTTGCAAGAGCTCATCACTGAAGCCCCGTCATATCCTTGCCCTACTAAATCATCCATGCAGAGTCCCCAACCTGTAACGCTGTTCACTGTATACGCTATGGTTTGTGCATCCATTTTTTCAATAGCCTGAAAACCAAGGAACTCCTCGTGAATTGTGTTGTCCTTGACGAACCGAATGCACAGACTTACTTGCTCACAAGCAGCACAATCTTGCGTTTCATCTGCTAGTATGCTCCAGTATTGGGGAATTGAATTAATTATTTTATCTCTGATTTTCTTTTCAATTATCAAAATTATTTCATTTTGAATTTTGGGCGAAGTATATTTTGCAACTTTGTTCGCTTGCATAAGGTGTTCTGACAAATCTTTGTCGAATTTTGCTTTCCAGTCGGTGAAGAAAGCAAAGTTCCCATCTTCTCTTTGTTCATCCTTACACCAATTTCCTCTTAACGAAATTCCTCTCTGTCCCAATGAAATAATTATGTCAATTATAGACAGAATCCCTCTCTTGGTTCGTATCTGGTCTATTTTCGTGGCTTTATCCATTTTGGCGTAGATATAAGTACCCACATTCTGCCTCGAATATAGGAAATTATGTACCTTTTCACTGGCAGATACATGATCGACAAACTTCGCATGCTTGTCCAGATAGCTGTCTTTCACTCCAACCGCTTTCTTCCAGTTTTTATAGCCGTTCTTTACAAATGGCGAGTCAGCCACAGTCCCGAAACACAAACAATATGAGCAGAAGGCGGCATCATTTTTCAAACTATATCTAAGCCATGGTCGATTATGTTCCCATGAAATGTTATACTTTCTACATGAAGTGACGGGGAAGCTAAACGTTTCACTGGGGGTAAATTTTGCGTCATCAGATAAAAACACAGCTTTGATGTCTTCGTCAGAGCGATTTTCAACTCTGTAATCTGCAGGGTCATGTAAATGGATTTGCATGGAACTAGCCAAAACAGCATTGCAGGTGTCTGCATTGGAAGTGGACAATTCTGGGTTAGATATCTGGCAAACCTTGTCTGAACTTGTGGCAGTTAGCTCCTGTGAACTGAAAGAAACATGGAAGCTTATTACATTTTGCACAAGTCCTTCAAAATTTAGGCTTAGAACGACGTCATAATGCACATTGGCTCAATGAAAGGAGTCGTCCATATAGTAGGCCTACGTACACAGATAGCAGGAGGGGACCAGTCCAATGCATACAAAGTGCGTAATGGAGGGTGGGGTGGGTGGGGGCAGCAAATATTCGTTCTTATGCAAACAAAAACAGTTACTAAGTGCATTTTACTACATGTATTTGCATTTGATTTTTTCATGCGTGTTGGATATCTCGTGCCTCATTTGAAAATTACGAGTGTTCACTGCAAAACGAGATCAGCGCCATTTGCAGTTGTGAAACGAAATTTCAAATATATTATTGTCAATGTATTTCATTGTTATTGGATGTGTATGCATACAGAGGGTTGGGTGGGGTGGGGTGGTGTTGGTGGATCTTGCCCATTGCATATGCCATGCGTACAGGGGGAAGGGGGTACACAATACTGAGTGCGGGATTGTTTTATTTGGTACGTAATACAGATGTATATAGACGAAACCATTTCATCGTTGAACCTCTTTTGATTAATATATAATTGAGAAATATTCCAAAACACAACTTGGTAGGCCCTATGACAGAATGACAGAAACAAAGCTTCGTTACGGCTTCGTACAAAATAAATATTGCATATCTTTTAATTTATTGGATATGTTTCATTTAACAAATAATATAACTTTTTTAATATAGTTTGGTCATTTTGCAATACAACTAAGACCATCTTTCTGTAGAATCTGCTACCAAGAACACGGTCTTTTTTCTCAACATTTATTATTGTGATTTTTGTTAAGTAGAAAAACTAAATTTCGGCCACTTTGCTTTCTAGCGCATTCGTCATCTTTATACAACAACTATTTAAGTCATGTTCTTTTACATATTTCTACAAAAATTAATAAACTCGTCCAAGACATTTCTGCTTTTACCAAGCTGGAAAATCTACAATGTAAAGACTTTTTTTAAAGTTGACATTATTATTACTCGTTTTTTTTTTTTTTTAAGTATTACAAATGTATTTTATTTTAACAGTTTATAGTGTTGTCGGGTTTTTTGTGCGTGTTTTTAAATGTTATATTTTCCTAAAATTAATTTAACATCAAGTTATGGTAAGATATGCAATATTTATTGTGTACTAAGCAAATAAGAAAGTTCACAATCATGTGTCGTCGACTTCAATCAAAGCGCTCGTGAACGTTAGGGCCCGTCTCAAAGGGGAGGAGGGGTAAAACGCCCATGCAAATAAAAAGTCGAAAAAGGAAGTGTCCAAAAGTTAGTTTGTTTTTTTTTTACTGTTTTTTTTTAATTTATTATTTATTTATAACGTGAAATTCTAAACCTGTTTTTCTATCTTTTAATATATTTTACTAATGCAAAATACAAGTAAAACTGCTGTTTTAATAAACTCGTGTGCGTTTTCAATCAACGAATAACGTCCACTGTCAACATACATCGCTCACATTTTGACGCCATTTTCCTATATATTAGTTCTGGAAGCGGTCAGCCAAACGGCAGGTTAACAGAGAAATGGCGTCAAAATCTGAGCCTTGCGTGTGGACAGATGACGATATTCGTTGATAGAAAAAAACACTGCACGAATTTTTTTAAACTGCAGTCTTGCTTATATTTTGTTTTAGTAAAACATATTAAAATATAGAAAAACAGACAAAGCACCTTTAACAAACATTTTCACGAACTACACGTAAACTAGTCTCGGCAATTATACGTAAATGTCCTGTTTCAGATTTGTTTCAAGATTTAAGATACACCTTGTCAGTTTCGTCCTACAAGTGTTGTGGCACAAAACATTTCAACACCTGCTTTTTCCCTGACTAAATTAGTTTGGATGGGGCAGGGGGTGTTGAAAAGTATTAGAGGGTTATTCCTTTAAGGAGAAGTGATGACATTTTTAGACAGTCCGTTAGCGTTCGTGAACACGTGTCGGTGAACGCAGCTTTGACAACGCATGCCTTGCTGCAACTTATGTGCACGCATTTTGTTTCTGGAAACGATTCTGTAGGAATACAGCTATATTAACTCACCTCATTACAACAACAAAAAAACCCACAAAAAACCCCACCACTTTTATATTATTTTATAATAGTAGGGACAGTAGTAGTAGGGTCTATTAAGATGATTAGGCAATATACAATCAGCATTAATTTTATTATTCAACTGAACACATCGTGTCCGTGACATCGATTGTGTCAACATTAATGCAAATGGTAATTTTTCAAGACTTGACAGCAACTTACCTTGTTGATTTGTGAAAAAAGACGATACACTTTGCTGTGTGTATCTCTTTGCCTTCTTAGCGCTAGGCGCATCAGAAATTGGAGAATTGGACATTGCCATTTTAGATTTTGTATTCTCGAAATATCAAACTATTAGGGTTTCCGTTATGCATTTCCTGTTCTATTTTTAGCGCGTTGGTCTCGATATACAGTATTATTATTTAATATGGACGGTCAGAGACCTGTAGCCGTATAACATATTATAACCTCTAGAATATTACCTGAGCGTATGACATACAAAATACAGGGAATTAAACACTATACAAATTAAACCCTGACATTTCTATGCTATTACTGGAGATATATATAAAAAAAAAAAAAGGACAAGATTCTCGGGGGGGGGGGCTGCTGCCCCCCCCGGAAGGTACGGCCCTGGATCACTGCCCTCGCAATGCACGTGCGACCGTATAATACACATAATGAAATGCATTGCAGCCAGTAAATATAACCCAGACTTTCCACTAGTCTATTTCATTACAGACAATAATAGACTTTCCACTGGTCTGTTACATATCCACTATGTGTTCACAAGACGTCCGGGAAACACTGCCTCTTTTACGTTTTGCGTAGAGAAATCTTAAAAGTTTTTGTGCTCACTACCTGTTCACAAGATGTCAAGATACTATCTCTCACATGTTTCGTGTAGAGAAAACTTAAAACGTTTTTGTGCCCACTACGTGTTAACAACACGTCCGCGAGACACTATCTGTCACACGTTTCGCATAGAGAAACCTTCCAACGTTCTTGTGCTCGCTATATGTTCACATGTCGGCGAGACACTACCTCTCACACGTTTTGTATAGAGAAATCTTCAACGCTTTTTTTTAAATTTTTATTATGCGTTAACAACACATCCGCAAAACACTACCTCCCACACGTTTCGCGTAGAGATCCCTTAACCGTATGTATAGAGAAATCTTCAACGCTTTCTTTTAATTTTTATTATGCGTTAACAACACATTCGCGAGACACTACCTCTCATATATAAAAAATCTTAATCTATTTACCGCCTGTGTTAACCTAAGCGGCTATTTATGTATGTGCAGGGCAGCATATGTCCGCCTTCACACAAAGAAGGTGGCTTTCAATAAATACATTTTGCCGGAGACAAACTATTATGTCGCAGAGCGTTTCCCTCCACTGGTTTTTTTTGTTTTGTTTTTTGTTAATTTCACATTTGAGGGTTGCTTATCATCGCCACCAGTGGTAAAGCGCTTGCTTGATGCGGGGTCGGTTTGGGATCGATCCCCGTCAGTGGGCCTATTGGTCTATTTCTCGCACCAGCCAGTGCACCACGACTGGTACATCAAAGGCCGTGGTATGTACCACCTTGTCTATCCGATAGCGACACTACAGAATTGACGTATGCATTGATAAGCATAAAACAAGACAGAGAGATACTTGCGATCAAAATATATTTTTGTGAACGAAGAACTGGGATATCATCACGTGGGTTTAGTACTAGGAAATACGCTGACTGCAAGATATGTATGACGTATAAATATAAGTGAAAGACAACATTCATTTATCGCCACAACTGGGACATAGCTAAATATGCACACGCAAACACATTTACATAACCAGATACATATACAGGCTTGCATGAACGCACAGACATATATGCATCCATCCATCCATCCGAGGCAGGATGTAGCCAAGTGGTAAATAGCTCGCCTGATGTGTGGTTTGTCTAGGATCGATCCCAGTCGGTGAACCCATTGGAGTATTTATCGTTCCAGCCAGTGTGCCACAAGGGTATATCAAAGACCATGGTATGTGCTATCCAGTCTGTGGGATGGTGCATAAACAAAATCCCTTGCTACTAATCGAAAAATATAGCATTTTTCCTCTGTAAAACTCGTACGTACCAACCCACTCAGCATCATCCATATATGCATACATATCCTATTTAACAGCATATTTCGTACTATTTCCTATGAAATGTCATCACTGCTTGGAATAGGAAAACTCAATAGCTTCACCAAGAGGATTGACGCTTCATTGTAGTCCATTTCAAACGAACGGATTACAACCGAGCAAAACTCCCACTCTATTTGGCACGCAGTTTCAAAATGTCCACATACCTTTAAATTGCGTAACCAGAGCCCCACGACTGGTATATCAAAGGTTTTTGCATGTGCCGTCCTTTCTGTGGAAAAGTGCATAAAAAGACCCTTTTCTGCTAATGGACAAATGTGACAGGTTTCCTCTCAAGACTACTTGTCAGAATTACCAATTGTTTGACATCCAATATCCTATGATTAATTAATTAATGTGCTATAGAGGTGTCAAAAAACAATTTGAACAATTTAAGCAAATGTAACAATTGGGACATCTTGGGCAGTTGTGACATTTTGGCCTTCAACACCCCTTGCTGCAATATAAAATACATTAAAGATTATTTAAGAAGAGTTAATAATAAATAGTGTTCGACCCAACAGCCTGTCACAATACAGCAAATGTATGTCATGAAAAGGGTATCACCCCTTGTACCACCAGGATCTGCATGTTTAACATACTGACATGTCTCATAGAAAAATCTTGAAACATTCCAAAACCATTTCTTGCGACATAAATGGAATTTTCGACATGCATTAACGGCCTACGGACGAATTGTCCACACTGACTTCTGGCTCACCTGGGGCAGGATCTAGCTGAGCCCAGTCGGTAGAGTGTTCATTTCAGGTGCTTGAGTCGAAGAATTGTATCCATTAGGAGAACCCAAGCTCTGATTGTTTGTTTGTTTCCTGTCTCAACCAGCGGCCCACACCTGGACATCAAAGGAAAAGTATAATGGTTTCCTCTTAGGTTATATGACCAAATGTTTGACATCCAACAGCCAATGATTAATAAATCAATGTGCTTTAATGGTGTCATTGAACAAAACAAGCTTTAACTTTCTGGCTCTGTGGTACTCCAACGCAAGGCATGTGTCGATTTAGTTAGTAATGACAATTGTGGTAAACTGCATTTTCCTGCATGTTGTATTACGGTTAAACGCACTTTCAGTGCTCTAAGGATACTGGTCTGGTTAAAGCACAGGAATCTGTATTAATTATTGTCTCCCCAGTGGCCCAGTATGTTTTCTTGCTCCAACCAATGGACAAAAATATTTCGTCACAGCAGTCAAAGGAACATGGGCAACAAATCAAGATCGTAGTTAATTAGTTTACAGCCTCCTGTTGCACTATTGGACCAAACAGATGTGCAGTGATTGACAAGGGGAAAAAACCGCCTACAAAACCTCAAGATAAGACTCTAATTGTTGAAAACAATCAGCGTCCTGTTAAATGTAAAGTCAATAACACACAGTCAAATGGCAGGTGACATCTCCAGTGATCGAAAAGATCATAAAATATCTGACAACAAAGCATGCAAAGTAGTGTGTGTCTGGATAGCAAAACAATTGAAGGTACCAATAATTATGTCAGCAACTGTAATGTCAAAGCTAAAACGATGGTACTACATGTATCTTATAACAACCTTGCAAGTGATTATGTTGAAATACGCCTCACTGATCTCAAAATATAAACAACTCATAAAATTACAAGCTAAAAAATATTTTTTTTATTATATTAAACAGTCTGGATTGTAGCTCCAGGTTTTTTATGATTTACTCTGCAAAATGCAGCATATATAGGACAAAATACAAAACAATTTAGCTAATTTGTCTCCTGTCGCACTATTACATTCAAGATGGCCACCATGCAAAAACTCATTGATACCAATATATCATAACTCATAGCACCTAGGCTGGTAGTTTGTCTTAATGTATTAGTTTTGAGGGTACTGAATGTTGTTATATCATGCAAAAACTCATTGATACCAATATATCATAACTCATAGCACCTAGGCTGGTCGTTTGTCTTAATGTATTAGTTTTGAGGGTACTGAATGTTGTTATACCATGCAAAAACTCATTGATACCAATATATCAGAATCCATAGCATCTAGGCTGGTAGTTTTTCTTAATGTATTAGTTTTGAGAGTACTGAATGTAGTTATATCATGCAAAAACTCATTGATACCAATATATCATAACTCATAGCACCTAGGCTGGTAGTTTGTCTTAATGTATTAGTTTTGAGGGTACTGAATGTTGTTATATCATGCAAAAACTCATTGATACCAATATATCATAACTCATAGCACCTAGGCTGGTAGTTTGTCTTAATGTATTAGTTTTGAGGGTACTGAATGTTGTTATACCATGCAAAAACTCATTGATACCAATATATCAGAACCCATAGCACCTAGGCTGGTAGTTTTTCTTAATGTATTAGTTTTGAGGGTACTGAATGTAGTTACATCATTCACGCTATTACTAGATGGGTTTTCTTTTATATAAACAAAATGAAATAGACAACTTATTGAGGAACCATGCTGCAATGACTACTTAGAGTCTTACCATCATTTTGCTTTTGTATCATTCGGTTCTATCAAAAAGTGGTAAATGTTTGTCCATTGCCTTAGTTTTCAACTTTTAATAGGGACCACTTGTCCAAGATACATCATGGTGGCAATTGTGGATTTTCAAGATGGCCACCATACAACAGCTATTAGTACCAATATGTCAGAATTCTTGCCACCTATATTCACATTTTTGGGGTCCGAGTTTTGTGGTAATTAATGCAGTTATATCAATAAAAATATCACTAGAAGGATTTTGATTGCTATACAAATAACGAAATATACAGTCGAATTACTCGGAGAAAAAAGTACAACGTCATTGGTGAATCTTTCCATCTTTTCACTTTGGTATCATTCTGTTCATGCAAGATGTTTGTATTGAACAATTTACTTTGAAGGGATCTATTTGCCTGCCCATCTAGTGCCACATCCTCTCGGACTCTTGTAACCATACTTAACCAATTCACTGCAGGCTTTTGAAGCCAAAGTTAGGGTATTCCAATATCTCAGCACCAGGTATTGGTATTTTGCATGGTGGCCATCTTGGAAATCCATGATGTCGACCATAACGTATCTTGTGTAGAAGAAATATTGTTTAAAGGGACAGACCTTAGTTTCAACCCGTGAAAATTAACACTAAGTTTAGTTAATCTACAAAACTGTAACACATTTGGATAAAGTTACAATTGAGTGAAACGTGAGTCTGTGACTTTGAAATGGTGAAATACTCTTTTAAAAATAGACTAAAACTCGACTCCATAACTGTTACTTCTGACACACGTGTGCTTTTAAAAATATGAGAAATGCTTTTTGTTATATTAAAAACACCAAGATGACCAAAAGCAATTCGAATGTACAGAAATGAATCATCTAAAACATAAAATCTAAGTAAAATATGATTTCAGTTATAAGAAATGGCTTTAATATTTTAAAATATGCCTTAGAATTAAAAAAAACTAGGGTATGTCCCTTTAATGATGCCCCCATCCCATTTTAAAGTACACTATTTGTGTGCCACACATAAAGAGATGGCGACAAAAGCCATTTATTGATCTGCTTTGAATAAATACTGTATAATTATGTAAGAACGTTTTCACATCTCACTACAAAAGAACACAGTTTCAATTTAATGAACAATGCTTTATTTCCACTTCTGATTGCTTCAATATAGCCCAGCGAACTTAGTACAGATTCATGAGAACAAAATAAGATATACAGCAAAGCTGAAACACATCAATAAAAACTACAGTTAATTTTATCACTTTTAGGTTTATTCAACTAGAGTAGGGACTGTCTATACAAAGTACAGAAACAGGAACGGTAGCATTCTAACAAAAGATGTTGACAAGCCATGTTACAATTCTCCCAACAGGTCTCTTCTACCATGTTGGATTTGGCCTGATGATGTTACAATTCTCTCAACAGGTCCCTTCTACCATGTTGGATTTGGCCTGATGATGTTACAATTCTCTCAACAGGTCCCTTCTACCATGCTGGATTTGGCCTGATGATGTTACAATTCTCTCAACAGGTCCCTTCTACCATGCTGGATTTGGCCTGATGATGTTACAATTCTCTCAACAGGTCCCTTCTACCATGTTGGATTTGGCCTGATGATGTTACAATTCTCTCAACAGGTTCCTTCTACCATGTTGGATTTGGCCTGATGATGTTACAATTCTCTCAACAGGTCCCTTCTACCATGTTGGATTTGGCCTGATGATGTTACAATTCTCTCAACAGGTCCCTTCTACCATGTTGGATTTGGCCTGATGATGTTACAATTCTCTCAACAGGTCCCTTCTACCATGCTGGATTTGGCCTGATGATGTTACAATTCTCTCAACAGGTCCCTTCTACCATGCTGGATTTGGCCTGATGATGTTACAATTCTCTCAACAGGTTCGTTCTACCATGTTGGATTTGGCCTGATGATGTTACAATTCTCTCAACAGGTCCCTTCTACCATGTTGGATTTGGCCTGATGATGTTACAATTCTCTCAACAGGTCCCTTCTACCATGTTGGATTTGGCCTGATGATGTTACAATTCTCTCAACAGGTCCCTTCTACCATGTTGGATTTGGCCTGATGATGTTACAATTCTCTCAACAGGTCCCTTCTACCATGCTGGATTTGGTCTGATGAATCAAAGTAGTATTCAAGTGAAGAGAGTATCTCTCAGCTCTGGGGGAGGTGGGGATTGGGGGGTATGCATCCCCCAGGTCATTAAGGGATCTTGGCAAGAATAACATTTGGTGTCAGTTACAAAGTGTATGGTGTATGTACCAGTGTGGTGGTTTAAATGTTTTAGAGAGTGTACATACTAGAGTGTGGTGGTTTAAATGTTTTAGAAAGTGTACGTACCAGTGTGTTGTGATTTAAATGTTTTAGAAAGTGTACGTACCAGAGTGTTGTGATGTAAATGTTTTAGAAAGTGTGCATACTAGAGTGTGTCAAATGTTTTAGAACGTGTACAAACCAGAGTGTGGTGGTTTAAATGTTTTAGAAAGTGTACAAAACAGAGTGTGGTGGTTTAAATGTTTTAGAAAGTGTATGAACCAGAGTGTGGTGTGTCAAATGTTTTAGAATGTGTACAAACCAGAGTGTGGTGGTTTAAATGTTTTAGAAAGTGTACGAAACAGAGTGTGGTGGTTTAAATGTTTTAGAAAGTGTACGAACCAGAGTGTGGTGGTTTAAATGTTTTAGAAAGTGTACAAACCAGAGTGTGGTGGTTTAAATGTTTCAGAAAGTGTATGTACCAGAGTGTGGTGGTTTAAATGTTTTAGAAAGTGTACACACCAGAGTGTGGTGGTTTAAATGTTTTAGAAAGTGTACACACCAGAGTGTGGTGGTTTAAATGTTTTAGAAAGTGTACACACCAGAGTGTTGTGATTTAAATGTTTTAGAAAGTGTACACACCAGAATGTGGTGGTTTAAATGTTTTAGAAAGTGTACGTACCAGAGTGTGGTGGTTTAAATGTTTTAGAAAGTGTACACACCAGAGTGTGGTGGTTTAAATATTTTAGAAAGTGTACACACCAGTGTATTGTGATTTAAATGTTTTAGAAAGTGTACATACCAGTGTGTTGTGATTTAAATGTTTTAGAAAGTGTACACACCAGTGTGTTGTGATTTAAATGTTTTAGAAAGTGTACACACCAGAGTGTTGTGATTTAAATGTTTTAGAAAGTGTACACACCAGTGTATTGTGATTTAAATGTTTTAGAAAGTGTACATACCAGTGTGTTGTGATTTAAATGTTTTAGAAAGTGTACACACCAGTGTGTTGTGATTTAAATGTTTTAGAAAGTGTACACACCAGAGTGTTGTGATTTAAATGTTTTAGAAAGTGTACACACCAGAGTGTGGTGGTTTAAATGCTTTAGAAAGTGTACACACCAGTGTATTGTGATTTAAATGTTTTAGAAAGTGTACATACCAGTGTGTTGTGATTTAAATGTTTTAGAAAGTGTACACACCAGTGTGTTGTGATTTAAATGTTTTAGAAAGTGTACACACCAGTGTGTTGTGATTTAAATGTTTTAGAAAGTGTACATACCAGTGTGTTGTGATTTAAATGTTTTAGAAAGTGTACACACCAGTGTGTTGTGATTTAAATGTTTTAGAAAGTGTACACACCAGAGTGTGGTGGTTTAAATGCTTTAGAAAGTGTACACACCAGTGTATTGTGATTTAAATGTTTTAGAAAGTGTACATACCAGTGTGTTGTGATTTAAATGTTTTAGAAAGTGTACACACCAGTGTGTTGTGATTTAAATGTTTTAGAAAGTGTACACACCAGAGTGTTGTGATTTAAATGTTTTAGAAAGTGTACACACCAGAGTGTGGTGGTTTAAATGCTTTAGAAAGTGTACAGACCAGAGTGTTGTCATTTAAATGTTTTAGAAAGTGTACACACCAGAGTGTTGCGATTTAAATGTTTTAGAAAGTGTACACACCAGAGTGTGGTGGTTTAAATGTTTTAGAAAGTGTACACACCAGAGTGTTGTGATTTAAATGTTTTAGAAAGTGTACACACCAGAGTGTGGTGATTTAAATGTTTTAGAAAGTGTACACACCAGAGTGTTGTGATTTAAATGTTTTAGAAAGTGTACACACCAGAGTGTTGTGATTTAAATGTTTTAGAAAGTGTACACACCAGAGTGTGGTGGTTTAAATGTTTTAGAAAGTGTACACACCAGAGTGTGGTGGTTTAAATGTTTTAGAAAGTGTACTTACGAGAATGTGATGGTTTAAATATTTTAGAAAGAAATCTGGCCATCATGAATAACCTGTGTATTAACAATGGCCTTTATTTAGAGGTCAAATCTGTGTAATATGGAAGTGAAAATTACTTTACATGTCTATCACTAAAAACCTGGGGGCATTGCAAGCAAGTTTGGAAGCACATGCAGAACACTTGTAGCAACATTTTATTATTTTACATCTCAATGTACGACAAACCTAGAAATGTACACTACTCCACAGAGATATGTTAATTTATCATAGTCACAGATTTCAAATATAGAGATCCACAAAAACCATAAAATTAATAGTCGATAGAAATTCATAATGTCACTATCTTACAGTGAAAAAAGAAAAGAAATGATATTCACATTTCAAGAACCTTTTTGTGGATGGAACATTTTAATGCCAAAATTACCCTCCTTGTGAATAACTGAAGCCAAACATAAATTACATGATTGTGTATTTTTATGGCATATAAAGTTAGTTTTACCAATGGAGTCTAAAAAGAGTAAAAAGTCACAAAAGACTGAGTTTCCACTGTACCAACAGCTGTGGCAGTACATGGTTTCTTCCCCTCATTCTATAAACAGTGTACATTTCATTCATGAAATATACAGGTGTTGACCAGCCTTAGTGGTGTCAGTGGTGTTGCGGTTAAGCCATCGGACAGAAGGCTGGTAGGTACAGGGTTCACAGCCCAGTACCGGCTCCCACCCAAAGCGAGTTTTAACGACTCAATGGGTAGGTGTAACACCACTTCACTCTCTTCTCTCCGACTAACTACTAACAACTAACCCACTGTCCTGGACAGACAGCCCAGATAACTGAGGTGTGTGCCTAGGTCAGCGTGCTTGAACCTTAATTGGATATAAGCACAAAAATAAGTTAAAATGATAATGAATGATACAGAATTTGCCGTCATAAAAACAAAAAAGAGACTATGAATTCTCTAACTTGTGGACAACTATCAGTATATTATAAAGCAATACACTAACTTGTGGGCTTAACGTCTGATCATATATATAGTGACCAAAGTTACAGGTTATTAAAAACAAAAATGAGTTCCGTAAATATTTATAAGGCATTAATACATGTACAAGAATGACCATCTAAAACAAATATATGTATATATATTCCAAAGAGCATTATGGTAGACGAATGTATATATACATGCACAAAGCAATAAAATAAGCTAATAATTATTATTTTAAAATCTGTTTCTTTTCACAAATTACAAATGTATTTCCAGGTACCTTAATGATCAAGCAAGAACCATAACAAATTTATCTGAAGTGAAAGCATGAACAAGCAACTAACAGACACTGTAATGAAACATAATTATATTACAATAGTTAAATAAGTTACTAACACTTCAAATGTAAAGGTGAATTACATAAATATAACAACTAAAATGAGTAACAATAATCTTAAATGAATTTTAATTAATATCTATCACTAAACAATTTTTTTTTAAAAGCATTAAAAATAAATTTAGTCAATAAATTCCATATAAATTTAATATTGATGAAAAAGTGTTTTACAAACTTTTTAGAAGCATTCCAATTTTTTTTTTAAGTCAATAAATTCCATATAAATTTAATATTGATGAGAAAGTGTTTTACAAACTTTTTACTAGCATTCCAAATTTGTTTTTGCAGTCAATAAATTCCATATAAATTTAATATTGATCAAAAAGTGTTTTACAAACTTTTTTGAAGCATTCCAAATTTGTTTTTGCTGTCAATAAATTCCATATAAATTTAATACTGATGAAAATTAAAGTGTTTTACAATTTTTTTTAAAGCATTCCAATTTTTATATTTTTTTTACAATCAATAAATTCAATATAAATTTAATATTGATGAAAAATTAGTGTTTTACAGTCCAAAGCTTGTTATATCTGAGATGGATTTGAAATGTTGACAATATGACACATGCATTTCATAATCATGAAGTCAGAAGACATCAACAATTATCTCCCTTTGATTTTGTGAGGTTACTTGAGCTGTTTTTGTTTTAACAATTTGTGTGGTCAAGTGGAATCATGAGACCAATCGTAAAATCATTTCGATGCAAGACTAATGAACTTTGTGCAGTTTGAAGAACACAGGCATTCAGTTTGAAGATTTAATACATTCAAACACAGATCTCATTAAACTTGGTCTAATACAGTTCAAAAACATTGTAGGTGCAGTTTTCAAAACATATTAATCACCATTGTGAGGTATAAATAAGGCAATTCCAACCCGAGGGACAAACATTTTATCCCGAGTGTTGGAATGGCCTTATTTACACCTCACAACAGTCATTTATTCATTTATCTTGCCCATTTAATAACGGTAACAAAATATTAATTTTGTAAGCGATGGTTTGTTTATTGTAGAACGATTCATAAACATTTCACCTACAAACTCATTTAACCATACGCGAAAAAATATAGTCCACATTATTCGATGACATAAAATGTAACCAGTTACCCATCAATATAAAATTAAAAATATTAAATTGTTTAAATATTTTTAAAGCAATGATCCATCATGAAATGACAACTTGGGGAATACATAATTGAATTGTTTTTTAGAAAAAATTTGAGTTATGATGTCAGTCATTGTAAAACATGAGTTATGCTGCCAGGTGTATTATGAAATTGTCTAGCACTGGTGTGTGCTATAGACAGATTTATCTTGCACTGGTGTGTGCTATAGACAGATTTATCTTGCACTGGTGTGTGCTATAGACAGATTTATCTTGCACTGGGATGCACCGTGCAAAAGCTGGCTAATTCAGTCCAGTGGGCAAGAAAACTGTATCTCTGAGTGTGGTGTAACTCTCATAACAAACCATGTAACATTTTATAATATACAAAACATTTCTTTTTAGCCTTGTGTACATATCTTCTTGTTTTTCTGTGGTTTTGTGTTCATATGTAATATTTTTCTTTAAAATGTTTTTGTGTTTTATTTGTGCACAGTGAAGATTTTTAACATAAGGAAGAATTACACAAAGATCCACATAATTTACACTTTACTCTGTGCCCTACACATGTATTAGCCATTGAAACAACTAAAGCCATTAAGATGAAAAAACATATGTACATACATACATGTATACATAGGCTGTCAAAAAAACTATATATACTGATGGAAATAATGGAACGTGTGACATTTTAAATCATATTTAATTCATTACTAGTGTAGTTATGTATGAACACACGCATGACAATTTAAATCATATTTAATTCATTACTAGCATAGTTATGTATGAATAAATTACACACGTGTGACAATTTAAATCATATTTAATTCATTACTAGCGTAGTTATGTATGAATAAATTACACACGTGTGACAATTTAAATCATATTTAATTCATTACTAGTGTAGTTATTATGAATAAAGTACAAAGATTTAATGTGGGCTTGAATGTCAGTAAAACAGATTTTAATGTCACTAAAATGGCTTTCCTGTCCTGGACAGTGGAGCGGCACCTGTGCCCATGATAGGCATGCACTACAACAGCTTGCTCTGAATGTCCACATAAACCCTCTGACCTGACCTGACCTGACCTGAGTAACATGGCTATAGGTTCCCTTGGCATTCTACCTCATGTCATCCCCCCCACCCCCACCCCCCACCCCCCAAATGGATTTTCAGGATCCGCCGCTGGTTCCAGACACTATGGATGAGGGTTTTGGTTGGAGTCAATATTTACTATTACTGGTGTGTCCCTTATTTCTTTCCACCAGTATACATGAATGTTAAAGTATATATAAAGACCAACAGAATGCACAAAGATGTAAAACATACCTTTGTACAGTATTTATAGTATGCATCATATATAGATAGATAGAGAGATAGATACAGTAACACGTAAAAAGTCACCACCTTATAAAATTTGGATGTAAAAAAGATCTATAAGTATAGATGTTTAAAAAACCCAATACAAAACTGATTTTGTTACTTATGAATACATATTGTTATTGTGAGACATATCTGTCATGGATAGACCTTATGTTCATGCCAGGCATGCCTGAAGATTTGAAATGACGATATTACAGCAATTGAACTTTCTTACATATTGTAGATCAATATAGTCTTCAAGTATGTTGTATTGTAGATTACTCCTGAGACGTATGATTGGCTGTTCCGAGGTCATGATCCAAGTCTCCCAAGTAACCATAAACAGATGATGTCATTTATGTCTATGATGTCATTAACTTATACACTTTCAACTTAATGCTGAGGCTTTTTGCTTAGTCTTTTCCAGTTAAATTATATTAAAAATTACTTTTTACGGGTGTGTAAGAAATAGAATAATACACTTGTGCTTGTTGGAGACGATTTATCTTACAACTTGTGGTTCCTAACAGTATCTAACACCTGGGGTCAACTTTAGCTGTAGCCGGGCTATTTTGGCTACAGATTTCTCACTTGGGCTACTAGATGTCTAAACCTGGTAGTCCACCTGGCTACTAGATTTTTTGGCACATCCAGTTACTCCGCAATCAACGAGATGCTTAAACACACTCAAAAAACCCCACCTAAATCAATACATGTATGTTTAAATAAAAAATTTAAAAAATTCTTTTTTTTTCTTCTTTATTAAAATTATGGGGCTACCAATTTTTACAGAGGGCTACCAGATTTCATACCCTGATTGCCTGATGTTCTAACACTGAAAAAGGTTACGGTCAAGACTTGAACTCACTTTCACTCGTTAGATACATTTGGCAACCACTTGTAAGATAATTGTCTCCAACGGTAACTCATGTATTATTATCAATATAAGGCTTTCCTCAGTAAACACTGAAAAAGTATGAGCAATAGGTAGCTTCTACCTGTACAGTAGTATTATAACAATGTAATTATTACAACCTTTGCTGCTGAGTTAAGAAGTCAAATTGTATTAAGTACGGTATTTTGTTTTAGTATCCGAATGGCTGCAATGATCAGTCGTTTGGGATGAAATACCGGCGTCACCCAACATGAGCATATCTTCAATGTTATAATATCATAGACTTAATATGTATATCATTTATAGTTAAACAAACAAACAAAAATCCAACCTTACTGCTAAACATAAAATATAACTATGGTGATGTTTATGAGTGTCAGGTTACAAGGAAGACTATTTTTAAAGCCGACTATGGAAATGACTTATCATACACTGATATCAGATAATACTACTACCTACATACATACTCAAATGATATTAATTATGCATGCATGTTTTGTTTTTGGAGGTAGACAAAATTAAATGGACAGTTGCTGATGCAGGATATAGTATGTGCATATTCCAGTTACAATAAAAATTTAATATTTATATATAAAGCTAAATAACTACTGCAATAAAATGCAAACTACATTTTTCAATAATTTATTGTTGAGAACCAGTTTGAGGCAGAGATATGTAGACTAGCTATTACTGTATGTCTTTCAAGAAAACATTTCAATTAAAAAACATTTTTGGTATTACTAGATATTGGTCAACATGGAAATAATTAACACTACAGTTAAAGGTACAGACCCTAGTTTCAGCCTGTGAAAATAGACACTAAGTTTGGTTAATCTACAAACCTGTAACACATCTGGATAAAGTTATAATGGAAGAAGCTAAAGTATGTGATGTTTAAACAAGGAAATACTGTCTTAAAATAACTAGAGCTTGTCTTGACAACTACTGGTATTACTTCTTAGATGAACTTTCGTTTTTAGAATGACAAAAAAATACATTTTGTGGTATTAGAAACACCAGGATGACCAGAAACACTTCAGATAACCTAAACAATAAAATCTAACTGAAGTATGATTTCAGTGATCAATAACAGCTCTAATAGTGAAAAATATGCCTTAGTGTTGAAAAAACTAGGACCTAGCTGTCACTTTAAAAATGTTTTTAAAAACTAGTCTGTCATTTTAAAGTGCACTGAAAAATATATTTTTTTAAACTGGACCCATTTTATGAAACAATCTTAGCACTAAGATCACCTTAAGTACGGTACATAACTACCATATGTACTTAAGACAATCTTAGCTCTAAGATCGCTTCATAAACTAGAGCCCTGGTCTTTAGGATCAATAACTTTTATATCTTCTGTCAGTAAATTTATATCAGAAGCACTTAAATGATATTAAAGACAGAGCATTTACTTTTCAATGTTTTTTTTAGAATCCAAATATGGTCAAATACTTTAAGCTAATCTTAACTTTGAAAATTGTACCATAAGTTTTACAATGAATAAAAAATGATTTAGTACCAACATGGAATAAAAGTTGAGCTTTAAAATATGAAAAATAATGGATGTAATCTCTACAAAGGGTGAAAAAAGAGGGTTTTTTTAAAAATGGAACAAATATTAATTTATTCTATATTTAAATTTATTCTAAATTTAATTTCTACATAAATAGAAACAGTTCTACAGATGGAAGCCAATTTAATCTAGACAAAGATGTATAAAATCTTAAGACGTCTCAGACTAAATAATGTAAATATTTTCACTTCATTTTTATTGGTTTCTTTAACAAAAGAGTTATTCACCATCATATTATGCCACTTAATTCAGTGTTACTAGTATCAATAACTGCTGGATGCTTTAGCTTCAAACTGACTGCTGAAAACAGAATGGTCTCCCCAGTCACTGCTGAAGATAAAGAGTAGTCTCCCCGTCACTGCTGAAGATAGAATGGTATCCCCTGTCACTGCTGAAAATAGAGTGGTCTCCCCTGTCACTGCTGAAGATAGAGTGGTCTCCCTGTCACTGCTCGGCGCTGACCTCGCTGGCACTGCTGGTGCTTGACCTAGACTGCTGGTGACTAGATGGACTGGCGCCGTGGTCAGTCTTTGCCTTGGCGCTCTCCTTGAACGTCAGCTTCTGAGACTCAATCTGAAGAGAGTTAAACATCAACAAATCAAGGTTTGTATGTTGACGGAAGGAAATATTTTATTTAACGATGCACTCAACACATTTTATTTACAATTATATGGTGTCGGACATATGACTAAGGACCACACAGATATTGAGAGAGGAAACCCACTGTCGACACTTCATAGGCTACTCGTTTCGATTAGCAGCAAGGGTTCTTTTATATGCACCATCCCACAGACAGGATAGTACATACCATGGTCTTTGTTACATCAGTTGTGGAGCACTGGCTGGAACAAGAAATAGCCCAATGGGTTGTATGTTGAATGAAAGTTAAAAGTTTGTTTTGTTATAATGACACCATTAGAACACATTAATCATCAGCTATTTGATGTCAAACATTTGGTAATTTTGAAACTTAGTCTTAGAGAGGAAGCCTGCTACATTTTCCTATCAGTAACAAGAGTACAATCCCACAGACAGGACAGCACACATACCATGGCCTTTGATATACCAGTCATGGTGCACTGGGTGGAACGAGAAACAGTCCAATGGTTCCACCAATGGGGGTATGCTGAATGAATGTTTCTATGCCTGAATAATGTTTAACAAGGACAGAAAAGCAATATTAAAGAGACTATGATGGCACCACCGTCAGTTGCCGTCAGTAAGATATAAATTGACATAGCTAGGTCAGGAGCATCACCGTCTGCATTTTTGTGATATGTTTATCTGCCAGTATATAACATTTCTACATCTGAAGTATGCCTACATTCAGCAAAGTAACCTTTCAGTCATGTTTACTTGCTGCAAATATCACTTTAAAAAAAAATTGCCATTGGCAGGCTCATAATTGCCGTTGGTGGGCCATTTCACCCATGGCAATTTGTTTTTTAAATTGCCATGGGAGACAAATTCTTAAGTTTGAGCCTTTATTAAGTTGTTTCTGACCAACAAAGTCATTTTAACAACTATAATCATAGGCATAAAGGTTCCCATTTTCACATTTTCATTTGCCCGAATTACACAAAAAAGCCCGAATCTGGATAACATTTATTCATATTAGCATTACTACCAAACAGCTATGTAGGGATTGCAAACGAATCACTATGCATTTTTATATGGATTACTAATTTTGAGTGTAGAATGGTGAAAATACATAGTAAAAAGGTCTCAGGTTAGCACATTTTGCCCCAATATCGCTATCATTTTTGCCCAAATTTGATGTTTTGCTTTAGCACAAGGGGGGCATCTCATACGGTTATGACTGTAATTATATGTGGCTGTATACAGAATGTGTTTGTAATCTTCCTAGTATTTGTACTAAGTCAAACATCATTCTGTTTCCTAACATACATGTACATTGTTTCAAATATATGAAACTGTTGAGAAAGAAAGAAGTGTTTTATTTAACGACGCACTCAACACATTTTATTTACGGTTATATGGCGTCAGACATATGGTTCAGGACCACACAGATTTTGAGAGGAAACCCGCTGTTGCCACTACATGGGCTACTCTTCTGATTGGCAGCAAGGGATCTTTTATTTGCGCTTCCCACAGGCAGGATAGCACAAACCATGGCCTTTGTTGAACCAGTTATGGATCACTGGTCGATGCAAGTGGTTTACACCTACCCATTGAGCCTTGCGGAGCACTCACTCAGGGTTTGGAGTCAGTATCTGGATTAAAAATTCAATGCCTCGACTGGGATCCGAACCCAGTACCTACCAGCCTGTAGACCGATGGCCTGCCACGACGCCACCGAGGCCGGTCATGAAACTGTTGAGAGACCAAATCCAGTTTATATACTTACAAACACTGAGTCAACCAGAAACACATTGAATATACAAACACTGATATTCTAAATAGGAAGCTGTATTTTGTGTGTAATTATATATAGTCATTCAAAGATTTTACTCAGCAGAAACATCTTATAATAAAAACCAACTCAGGACAATTAATTAAGGACCAGCCATGGTGGTATCGTGGTTAAGCCATCGGACATAAGACTGGTAGGTACAGGGTTCGCAGCCTGGTACCAGCTCCTGCTCAGAGCGAGTTTTAATGACTCAATGGGTAGGTGTAAGACCACTACACCCTCTACTCTTTGACTAACAACTAACTACTAACCCACTGTCATCGAACATAAGGCTGGTAGGTACAGGGTTCGCAGCCCGGTACCAGCTCCTGCCCAGAATGAGTTTTAATGACTCAATGGGTAGGTGTAAGACCACTACGCACCCTCTTCTCTCTCACTAACAACTAACAATTAACCCGCTGTCATCGGACATAAGGCTGGTACATGTAGGTACAGGGTTCACAGCTCCGGTACTGGCTCCTACCCAGAGCAAGTTTTAATGACTCAATGGGTAGGTGTAAGACCACTACGCACCCTCTTCTCTCTCTTACTAACCACTAACAACTAACCCACTGTCCTAGGAAGACAGAACAGATAGTTGAAGTGTGTGCCCAGGACAGCATGCTTGAACCTTAATTGGATGTAAGCACGGAAATAAGTTGAAATGTAATTAATTAAGCTCTTTGATATGTTTAATGATAACACATTTTAGACTGGCATTTGGTGTCTAATTGTTTAGGACTTCTTCCCAGTATGAAATGAAAGGAATAGTTATAGGGTGTATACTACCAAATCAAATCCCATAGACGACAATAGTAACATATGTGGCTAAAACTCCTACCTGCAACGTATCAACCGACATAAACGCCACGGATATAAATACTACCACCCCTTACACTTAAAGTGAATCAGAAAAAAATGGGGGTCAAGCTGCTCGTTTCTGAGATAACGGGTAGCGTCTACGACTACCCTAGTTTCGCACAAAATTCGAGTACTTTTTTTTACAGGTACCCCATACATGTTTCAAGCACAAGGCTACTTGACACATTGGTACTAGATGAAATAAAATTGCAAATTTGTTTTACCCAGATGAAATTATTATTTTTTACAACCAACACACTCACATTTATAACCAATCACAGGACTTGTGGTGTTCACTTCTCTATCATAAGTTGGGTGCACCTCGAACTTTGACCGAGCCGGAAGTTATTTGGTTTAGTACTACCTAAAAGACAGCTTAATATAGCATGTCTTAATCATACTTGCCAACATTTTGGAATTAGAAAGCAGTATAGGTGCACTGCGAGGGGGAGGTTTTGGGAGGGGGTACAACGTGATTTGTGACTGATACAAGTAGTGCAGAGAGTGATATGTTTCTTGTGTTTCGATTGGTCAGTACTTTATGTGCAGCCAACCTAAGCGCCGCTTTTAGTTGTGAATATAAAGTTTCCCGCCAGAGGCCACAAGCAGAAACTGAGGGAACCAGGTTACCATGACAATGCGGCATACTCTTAGACCTATTCACGACTCACTAGCCGGAGTGCTGTCTAGGCCTACATGTATTCATGACTCACTAGCCGGAGTGCTGTCTAGTAGCTGGGCCTACATGTATTCACGACTCACTAGCCGGAGTGCTGTCTAGTAGCTGGGCCTACATGTATTCACGACTCACTAGCCGGAGTGCTGTCTAGTAGCTGGGCCTACATGTATTCACGACTCACTAGCCGGAGTGCTGTCTAGTAGCTGGGCCTACATGTATTCACGACTCACTAGCCGGAGTGCTGTCTAGTAGCTGGGCCTACATGTATTCACGACTCACTAGCCGGAGTGCTGTCTAGTAGCTGGGCCTACATGTATTCGCGACTCACTAGCCGGAGTGCTGTCTAGTAGCTGGGCCTACATGTATTCGCGACTCACTAGCCGGAGTGCTGTCTAGTAGCTAGGCCTACATGTATTCGCGACTCACTAGCCGGAGTGCTGTCTAGTAGCTAGGCCTACATGTATTCGCGACTCACTAGCCGGAGTGCTGTCTAGTAGCTAGGCCTACATGTATTCGCGACTCACTAGCCGGAGTGCTGTCCAGTAGCTAGGCCTACATGTATTCGCGACTCACTAGCCGGAGTGCTGTCCAGTAGCTAGGCCTACATGTATTCACGACTCACTAGCCGGAGTGCTGTCCAGTAGCTAGGCCTACATGTATTCACGACTCACTAGCCGGAGTGCTGTCCAGTAGCTAGGCCTACTGAAATATGCTGGATTAATCGTTAGTTGATATTGATTTAAACCAAACGCAATTTAAAGCTTAAATTTTCTTTCTTTTTTATTTTTTTAATTTTTTTCTGAAAGTGGTAGGAAAGCTTTGAAATGTGGTAGGCGGTAGAACAGTAAAGAAATCAATTACCAACCACGTGAAGTGGTAGGGTTGGCAAGTATGCTTAACCTGCAGTCATTTAGTGTCTGACATAATTATAGAGATTTTGACAATTGTCCTATATAGGAAAGAAAGAAAGAAAGAAATGTTTTATTTAAGGACGCACTCAACACATTTTATTTACGGTTATATGGCATCAGACATATGGTTAAGGACCACACAGATTTTGAGAGGAAACCCACTATCGCCACTACATGGGCTACTCTTTCCGATTAGCAGCAAGGGATCTTTTATTTGCGCTTCCCACAGGCAGGATAGGACAAACCATTGCCTTTGTTGAACCATTTATGGATCACTGGTCGGTGCAAGTGGTTTACACCTACCCATTGAGCCTTGCGGAGCACTCACTCAGGGTTTGGAGTCGGTATCTGAATTAAAAATCCTATGCCTCGACTGGGATCCGAACCCAGTACCTATCAGCTTAACCACTGCGCCACTGAGGCCGGTATATAGGAAATAAGTGTTTTCACTGGCTAAAATTTATAGTCAATATACCCACAGCACAACCTTACTGCCATAAAAAAAACTAACCCCTCTCCCTCCCCTAAACAAATTTTTTAATTTTGGTCATTAGTAACAGAATAAGCTGATATCAACAGAATTTCACTACTCATGGCTAACTGACTTCACAATCAAAAGCAACATAGCCAACTAACCAGCCTTGATGGTGTCGTGGTTAAGCCAATGGACATACATTGTACATGTAAGGCTGGTAGGTACAGGGTTCGCAGCCCAGTATCGGCTCCCACCCAGTGTGAGTTTTAATGACTCTATGGCTAGGTGTAAGACCAATTAATTAAGGACCAGCCTCGGTGGTGTCATGGTTAAGCCATCTGTCATAAGGCTGGTAGGTACAGGGTTCGCAGCTCGGTACCGGCTCCGACAGAGTGTGAATTTTAATGACTCAATGGGTAAGTGTAAGACCACTATGCCCTCTTCTCTGTCATTAACCACTAACAACTAACACTGGCCTTGGAAATGTCATGGTTAAGCCATCAGATATAAAGCTGATAGGTACAGTGTTCACAGCTCGGTATATAGGCTCCCACCCAGAGCAAGTTTTAACAACTCAATGGTAGGTATAAGACCACTACACCCTCTTCTCTCTAACTAACCACTAACAACTAACCCACTGTCCTGGACAGACAGCCCAGATAGCTGAGGTGTGTGCCCAGGACAGCATGCTTAAACCTTAATTAGATATAAGCATGAAAATAAGTTGAAATAAAAAAGCCAACTAAGTCAATTCGTAAAAAATACTGGAATCTGTTTCATACTGCCACATAATAATCATTTATGGCTAAAGTTAAAGTTTAACAACACCACTAGAGCACACTAATTTATTAATCATTGGCTATTGAATATCAAACATTTGGTAATTCTGACTACATTTTTCTATTAGTAGCAGGATCTTTTATATGCATTATCCCACAGACAGGATAACACATACCACAGTCTTTGTTATTCCAGGCTGGAACGAGAAATAGCCCAATGGGCCCACCAATGGGAATCGATCCTAAATTAACTGCTCACGTACTGATTAATACCAATTGAAATCTCTAGTACTTAATGACTTATACCCATGAACTAAAAACCATTCAAACCTAAATATTGAATGCAGTGATGCCATTAAGAACAGACATATTGGGTGAAAATTTATTAATTGCAGGCTATTACTGGTATGCATGTCAATCATATACATATATATACACAACTGCATTAGTTTTATTTAAAGATTGTCATTTATTTCTTTTATGTTCGTTGGGGTATGACTCAATTGGTCGATTCGCACATAAGTATGCCATAAGATTATGTTTTTTGTTCATACCCAGATGAATGTAAAAAAAACAAGCATTTTGAGAGTACTGCTAAAGCAATACATGTCCCCATGCACGCCCAACAATTTTTTCGTATCTCCTAAATTCAAGGGCCATAACTCTTAAAAGTTGGTAAATCACCATGAAACTTCAACTTGATCTATAAAGCTATATACAAATGATAAAGCTATATACAAAATTTCATCTTCATATCTCCAGGTATTGCAAAAATCTTGTAAACAAATGTTCACATCTCCTAAGTTCAAGAGCCATAACTCCGTCAAAAATGGGTAAATTGTTATGAAAGTCAAACTTGATCTGTAACAGTACATGATGAACCTATACAAAAAATTTCAGGTCAATATCTAAAGGTCTTCTGGAAAAGAAGTCCGGAATTCTTTCTTCACATCTCCTAAGTTCAAGGGCCATAACTCCGTCAAAAATGGGTAAATCGTCATGAAAGTCAAACTTGATCTGTAACAATATATGATGAACCTATAGAAAAAATGTCAGCTCAATATCTCAAAGACTTCTGAAAAAAAAAAAACATTTGGAAACCATATGTGGGATAGACGGACGAACAGACAGACAGACAGACAGACGGAGATGAAACCTATTGTCCTCTCCGGTTGAACTGGTAGTGCTCCAATAACAGACAATACTTATAATTACATTTGAAACATACTTACTAATACCACAAAAAGTTCATATTTTATTTAGAATTTCTTTTTTTTTTCTTTTTTTTTGTCTAAACAATAATGATCTGACAAAATACCAATATAAAGTGATGTCATCAGATATGACGTTCCCTGACTTTATGGGGTTTTTTTTTTGTTCAAGCTCATGTTGATACAGTTGGACCAATGGAATGACATTAGATTGAAAATACATGTAATGTAACAGGGATTTAATTAATATCTAAATATAAACACTATAAATGAACTTTCTCTACTGCCTATTAATCACACTACACTAAATTAATACTTCACTCAAACCTTAAATATAAATAAACTCAAAACTTAAAAGTGACAGACCCCAGTTTTTAAACAACACAATGTATTTTTCACTATTGAGGCGTTTTTTTGCATAATTTAAATTACAAGTACTTACATTTTATTATTAAGAATATTAATTTGCATATACCTGAAGTGATTCTGGTCATCCAGCTTTTTGTAGAAGCCCAAAATGCATTTTTCATAATGCACATTCATCTGAGAGTAATTGAGTACTGGTTACTGAGACCACCTCGGGTTACTTTTAGATGGTAATTCCCTGTTTAAACATCACAGACTTTTGCTACTCTCTGTTATAACCATATCCAAATGTATGTTGCAGGTTTATCGATTGACTAAAGTTAGTGTCCATTTTCACAGGTTCAAACTAGGGTCTGCACCTTTAAATATAAACTAGACTGAAATCTTAAATATAAACTAGACTGAAATCTTAAATACAAACTAGACTGAAATCTTAAATACAAACTAGACTGAAATCTTAAATATAAACTATAGTCTGTTCCATCATTCCAGGGGATAATATTTCGAAATCTGAGGGAACCGGAAGTCAGTTCATGTGGTTTTTACCTAGATAACCAATTGTTCTGTTACGTGAATTACATTTGCATAACCTGTTGGTTACCTGATCGGTTACCTCAAAATTACGTTGAAATTATATTTTAAATACATAGTTAAAAAGAAAATGTCTTTAATGCTTGCTAAAGTTAACAATATTATAAAAGAACTGAACATACAAAATACTGGGGCGTAGCCTGAAATTTTCTTAGCATTACTCACGCCAAAGGCGTGCCCAAGCGGGGATATTCGGGGGGCCTCTCCCTGTGAAACGTTTGAAACTCACAACGCCTTTTTTTAATCTTTTTTTCGAGTCAATTTTCAGAGGATATTTTATAGAACAATTACAGACAGCCTCGACTTATTCCCGGATTATGTTTTTGCATTACGCACATGCAAAATATATACGTAATCATTTGGAGGGATTACTACTATACGGCTATATGGCTATACTACTTTCACTTTATCGATGGTACTTCTATACTACAGTGACATTCCAAATGTTGTTGTTTTTTAAAGCTCATTATGAGATGTTAGTATTTTAAAAAAATTGTGACAATTTTGGATTCCTGTTTATATTAAAACTGTTTTTAACATATGTAAAATTTTAGGCAATCCAATATTATGTATACATATATTCCTTTAGAGATAAAACAGCAGCAGTTAATTTAGCTGTCCCCAGCATTTTTTTGCACATTTCTTTAAAACTTTTGGCTCGACTCTATACTGAACATTTACTTTAGACTGGTTGCAAATTACAACTGTTGAAATATACCATTGTTTACTGATTTGCTGCGCATCAAGTATCTAAAATTTAGCCTAAAACATTTGTCGAAATACTAGTAGTATGTCTGCGTGAATAAACATCCTGTAATCGTGAAATTTGCAAGTTTTAATTTCTGAACGTTTACAGGTCATGACGTAACCATTTTGCGGTTCGCGTAAATTTAATTTTGCATAACCAACACACGAACAGAATGGCGGTTTGCATGAAATATTGTGCCCTGCATTCTATAAAATTGTTTTCTGTAAAAAGAATTTGATTTGATATAAGAAGAAAAGTAAAAGTGTTTTGGAAATAACACAAAAATAGTATTGTGTGCAATTTACAAATCAATCGGCTCAAAAATAAATAAAAGGTGTTCTCTGTGGGATGGAATATATAGACTCAAATCATAAATATAAAGTAGACTCAAATCATAAATATAAAGTAGACTCAAATCATAAATATAAAGTAGACTCAAATCATAAATATAAAGTAGACTCAAATCATAAATATAAAGTAGACTCAAATCATAAATATAAAGTAGACTCAAATCATAAATATAAAGTAGACTCAAATCATAAATATAAAGTAGATTCAAATCATAAATATAAAGTAGATTCAAATCTCAGGTATAAATCGAGTGACTAAAACTTACAATCTGATTCGTACTCATGTAACATGTAGTTCTCCGAGTTAATAGGTGAAAGAACCTTTTGCTTCATTTTACCCGGTAATGAATCGACCTTCGATTCAGCTTTCCACTGGATTCGTTTTGATGGAATAACATAGTTGCCTCCCCTGGGTGTGTGATGGATATTTGCGAGCGACCCAACTCGGGCCTCCGATCGCCAGTTGGTTTTGTAATGTGGAATTCGGACACGCCCCCCGCCGGGCTGGTAGGTGATATTTTCTAAAGAACCAATCTTTGATCTCTTGTCCCATTTCAACTTCTCCTGAAGAAACAGTACGTCCCCACCCATGGGATTGTGGGAAATATTCTCCAAAGACCCGATACGAGATTTGGCATTCCACTGACACTTGAAACGTGGAATCTTTTTCCTGCCGCCCTGAGGAATATGGTCGATGGCATCGAGTGATCCGATTTTTGATTTGACATGGTTGAAGTTTGTTTTCGGTTTCACTACTGCAGCCCCGCCTGGTGTGTAGTGGATGTTTCCAAACATTCCAATGTTTGCCGCAGCTCCGTACTGTGGTTTGAGTTTCATCGCGGCGCCCGTATCTCCTCGCCGTGGCAACGATTCACTCTCACTCCTCCACTGTCTAACAGGATAGTCAATATTATCGAAAGAACCAATTTTTGAACTTGCGTTCCAGGCCACTTTTTTTGAGAATATTGTCTTCTGTCCGCCACCAGGTTGATGATAGTAATTTTCCAAAGATCCCACTTTTGGTTGAGCATTCCATGGTATGTAACACTCAGGAAGCTCTTGTTTTTGTGCGTTTTTGTTCGACAGCGTACTAGCGCTTACAGAATATTTCCATTCTGGTTTTATGGAGCGAAACTTCACTTCGGAAGAATTCTTCAGTTTCATTAGTTTCCATGGAGAATGATCCCGAGTTACCGGGGCAACAGGCTTCAGCTTATCGGGGTATTTTTCAATGACCACATACTTGCCGTCGGGTCTTTTCTTCACGGTCACATACGGAATGACCGTGGGAACTGGTCTCCCATTGGGACTGTGTTTTATGTAGTCAAATCTCTCCAACGGACTGAAACGCAGCTGTCCATCCATCTGCTGGGTCTGTCCATACTGCATCATGGCGGACGGTCGGTCAGTTTCTGGCATACCTATTGTCTTTAAGACAACGTGACAGTTTTCACAAACAGATAAATTATTAATGGTATTCCATCAAAATGCTCTGAGATTATCCACTTGGTAATAGTGATAACAGAAACCAGTCAGGCTCATCATGGTGGTCAGTCAGTCAGTTTCTGGCATATCTTTGAGACTTTTAACTATCATGGCAATCCACTGCCATACAACGGACTCTGATTCTGAAACCTACTGTTTGCATGTAACCAGTCAAACTCATTACAGAGGAAATCTGACTTCACCTATTCAAAAGGACATGTTCCTCATATATACAAATGTTGGTGTTTGAACCTGCATAAAACCTCCACCCTTGCTGGTGTCCTAAGTGGCCGTTACACACAGGTTTCACTGCAAGCAATACACTTGATCAGTACTGCCTCTTGTTATTATCTGTTTGTAATAAATTCAAATCTTTCCAAAACACTAGTCAAGTTTCAAAAATACTTGTTGCCATCTATATCACTGAATCGTTTGTGTCAGCCATGTGGGATTTCTAGTTATGACAGTTTTCACAAACAGATGAATTATTGATGGTATTCCATCAAAACGTTGCGAGATTATCCACTTGGTAATAAGCTATAACTGAAACAGATTTCTTATTCCAAGAAATCTACAAATGAAAAATACCTAACACCGCATGAAAAAATCTTTCCTATACAACAAGAATAAAAGTATATGTTAGAAAACAACGGAAATATCTTTGTATCCTGAGTAGTGAAAGTAGATAAGTTGTTGCTATGGATACTAGAAGCAAAGACATCAAAATCAATAACGCTGACAAGATGCATTGATTCACAGAAAAATGTCCGTCAGGTGATACAAATAACAATGTAGTTCAGTCTCCATCCTCCATTTTGTACATAATCTCGCAAAGAGTGAGAATCTTCATATTAGAAAATAATTACTCCTTCCAACATTTACCAATTCGCATATATTCGATTTCTCTATTCCATTTTTATTTGGTCCTTTCCAAGAACATCTCTCGTCTCCACTAACCTGGGCACTGACATTTGAAACTGGAGAACATGCTGTTAAATAATTAACACAATCCGTTTCAAGATTAGCCTGTTACACTGTCGACAGTAGCTAAGATACATGTATTTGTCACTTAATCTGGCACTGTTTGTCGTTTAATCTCACACTGTTTGTCATTTGTCAACAACAGCTTTGATATGTCTCTTATTGGTAATCAATGACCTCAAGATATTTTATCATCTACCAAAAGACAGAGCCACCAAACTACTGGTACATGTACAAAACATTTATTCCAATCACGACTGTTAGTCTAGAGACGGCAATCTTTTCGATGTGTCGCCACACCATAGCGACACTGCAAATATCTATATTATATATATCACCACCTTCTGCTTAATACGACTGCGAAAATGTGTATGTATATCTACAAATACTGCCACTCTCTTTAATAACAAGCTTATATATATATAGCCAGCCTGTTTCATAACACCAAATAATTTGCCCATTAGTTTTTGAATGACAAATTTCCTGTGTAAATACAATAGTTGATAGCAAAATACAAAAGAGACTTTTGTCGTGGGTCTCCGGACGTGATGAATACAGAATGGTGAATGAGTCACCTTACACCTGGTTTTATCTCTCTACAGTGTTCTGTAGTCGAGGTCTGGTGATACAAGTATACACCAGGCCAGTCAGTCACACACCAGCTTGGTCAATGGTGTAAAAAGAATACATTGGCTCTCAAACGAAAGTAGAACAGGTATACATGAGGCCAGTCAGTGACACACCAGCTTGGTCAATGGTGTAAAAAGAATACATTGGCTCTCAAATGAAAGTAGAACAGGTATACATGAGGCCAGTCAGTGACACACCAGCTTGGTCAATGGTGTAAAAAGAATACATTGGCTCTCAAATGAAAGTAGAACAGGTATACATGAGGCCAGTCAGTCACACACCAGCTTGGTCAATGGTGTAAAAAGAATACATTGGCTCTCAAATGAAAGTAGAACAGGTATACATGAGGCCAGTCAGTCACACACCAGCTTGGTCAATGGTGTAAAAAGAATACATTGGCTCTCAAATGAAAGTAGAACAGGTATACATGAGGCCAGTCAGTGACACACCAGCTTGGTCAATGGTGTAAAAAGAATACATTGGCTCTCAAACGAAAGTAGAACAGGTATACATGAGGCCAGTCAGTGACACACCAGCTTGGTCAATGGTGTAAAAAGAATACATTGGCTCTCAAACGAAAGTAGAACAGGTATACATGAGGCCAGTCAGTCACACACCAGCTTGGTCAATGGTGTAAAAAGAATACATTGGCTCTCAAATGAAAGTAGAACAGGTATACATGAGGCCAGTCAGTCACACACCAGCTTGGTCAATGGTGTAAAAAGAATACATTGGCTCTCAAACGAAAGTAGAACAGGTATACATGAGGCCAGTCAGTCACACACCAGCTTGGTCAATGGTGTAAAAAGAATACATTGGCTCTCAAATGAAAGTAGAACAGGTATACATGAGGCCAGTCAGTCACACACCAGCTTGGTCAATGGTGTAAAAAGAATACATTGGCTCTCAAATGAAAGTAGAACAGGTATACATGAGGCCAGTCAGTCACACACCAGCTTGGTCAATGGTGTAAAAAGAATACATTGGCTCTCAAATGAAAGTAGAACAGGTATACATGAGGCCAGTCAGTCACACACCAGCTTGGTCAATGGTGTAAAAAGAATACATTGGCTCTCAAATGAAAGTAGAACAGGTATACATGAGGCCAGTCAGTCACACACCAGCTTGGTCAATGGTGTAAAAAGAATACATTGGCTCTCAAACGAAAGTAGAACAGGTATACATGAGGCCAGTCAGTCACACACCAGCTTGGTCAATGGTGTAAAAAGAATACATTGGCTCTCAAATGAAAGTAGAACAGGTATACATGAGGCCAGTCAGTCACACACCAGCTTGGTCAATGGTGTAAAAAGAATACATTGGCTCTCAAACGAAAGTAGAACAGGTATACATGAGGCCAGTCTGTCACACACCAGCTTGGTCAATGGTGTAAAAAGAATACATTGGCTCTCAAATGAAAGTAGAACAGGTATACATGAGGCCAGTCAGTCACACACCAGCTTGGTCAATGGTGTAAAAAGAATACATTGGCTCTCAAATGAAAGTAGAACAGGTATACATGAGGCCAGTCAGTCACACACCAGCTTGGTCAATGGTGTAAAAAGAATACATTGGCTCTCAAACGAAAGTAGAACAGGTATACATGAGGCCAGTCAGTCACACAGTCAGCTTGGTCAATAGTGTAAAAAGAATACATTGGCTCTCAAACGAAAGTAGAACAGGTATACATGAGGCCAGTCAGTCACACACCAACTTGGTCAGTGGTGTAAAAAGAATACATTGGCTCTTAAGCGGTAGTAGAACAGGTATACACCAGGACCCATATTCACAAAAAGGTGTAAATTTACATCTACGACTAGCACTTACGTCTACCGTAGATTTACGTTTACGTGCAAGAAGCACCTTATTCTCAAAGATGGTCGTAAATGTAAACGTAACTTAGTTGGACGTAAATCCACGATTTAACACTCTCACCGAAGAAATAAAAAAAAACCCATTAGAAACGATGGCTACTGGGTAAATAACAAATGCGCAAAACGCAATTTCGTTTGACTTCTGCTAACAATAACATCGCGAACGGCGAAACATGACATTTTGGTATTGGTGATGATCTGCGTTTTGGTACGAACTTGAGGATATTTCTTAAAAAGGAAAAGATAACTCAGGAGAAATTGGCCGAGTCGAAAACATCCGTTCGATCACCAACAAAAATATGTTAAATCCGTGGGCGTTCGCCATCGCAAACTGCTTCAATTATTGGAAATGATGCCAGTTTTCGTAAATACACATGTAATCGTAAATAACGGCGATCGTGCTTGATTTATTATATGTACACGACTTACGTGCAGTGTTAGTTGTAACTGGAGGCACTCTTATATTTACGTCCAACTTTAAACGTAACTTACGTTTTCGTTGTTTCGTGAATAGCTCTTCAGTCGTAGATTTACGTTTACATGTAAAACTAGGCTTACGATGTTTTGTGAATATGGGTCCAGGCCAGTCAGTCACACACCAGCTTGATCAATGGTGTAAAAAGAATACATTGGCTCTCAAACGAAAGTAGAATGTAAAATGTAGTCCAAATTAATTTAATAATGTCTGTCAGTCGTCAGCGATCTCTGGACCAGGATATTTAAAAACACACATGCCAAAATCAGTGCTTATTTAGTGAGACCACATCACATTGATTAATCAGCTGCTGGTAGAAAAGTTAAAGTTTGTTTTGTTTAAAGACACACCTAGAGCACATTGATTTATTAATCATCAGCTATTGGATGTCAAACACGTGGTCATTTTGACATACAGTCTTAGAGAGGAAACCCGCTAGATTCTTCCATTAGTAGCAAGGCATCTTTTATATATGCACCATCCCACAGACAGGACAGCACATACCATGGCCTGTGATATACCAGTCATGGTGCACTGGCTGGAATGAGAAATAGCCCAATGGGCCCACCAACAGTGATCGATCCCAAATTGATCATGCATCAAGCGAGCGCTTTACCACTGGGCTACATCCCACCCCACGTGCTGGAAAGGAAAGGAATAATTATCAAGTGGTCATTAGGAGAAAGTGAATTTCATTAACGACACCCCAGCACCTTATTTACTCAGCAGATAAGAGAAAAGGCACGTTTGGTGATACACCAGTATATTGTTCAATCAGCAATTACTAGATGTAAGTACAACACAATGGATGGTATTTGTAACACCTGGTCCAGGAGCCATTACATTCTGTCAGAATACAATACAACAACAATCTTCATTATATTGTGTCAGAATACAATCTAACAACAATGATCAGTATATTGGGACAGAACTGTAAGTTCAATGTCAATATGTGTGGTACTTTCTCAGCCAGGACAGCACATATCGGGTATAATGCCAATATGTGTGGTACTTTCTCAGCCAGGACAGCACATATCGGGTATAATGCCAAAAAATAGAACTCAGTGATTCACTCAAGGGAAACTGGATATTTTATATGCACCATCCCATAGCTAGGATAATACATACCACAGGATAGTACATACCACTGCCATTGTTACACCAGTTGTGGAGCACTGACTGAATGAGAAGTAGCCTAATGGGTCCACCGATGGGGATCGATCCTAGACCAACTGCGTATCAGGAATGTGCTTTATCACTGGCCTACAACCCGCCCCCCCCCCCCCACCCACCCACCCCACCCACCCCAAAATGAGACGAGTGTTCACCACTCCCTGAGACTTATTGGTATCTAGAGGCAGGACGTAGCCCAGTGGTACAGCGCTCGCCTGATGTGTGATTGATCTAGGATCGATTCCTGTCGGTGGACCCATTGGGCTATTTCTCATTCCAGCCAGTGTTCCACAACTGGTGTAACAAAGTCCATGGTACACATGTATCTACTATCCTGTCTGTGGGATGGTGCATATAAAAGATCCCTTGCTGCTAATCGAAAAGAGTAGCCCATGAAGTGGCGACAGCAGGTTTTCTCTCTCAATATCTGTGTGGTTCTTCACCATATTTCCGACGTCATATAACCATAAATAAAATGTGTTGAGTGTGTCGTTAAATAAAACATTTCCTTCTTCTTCTTCTATTTGTATCTGCCACTGTCTACTGACAGTGTGTTATGTCCCACACATACGCTAACAATAGAAAGGACTTAACACACTAATCTCTGTGTGAAGGGTTATTCTGTTTAACAACCTACGTCTACAATAGCAACAACTGACATCTTTGTGGAGAAGTAAACCATAAATATGGTAATAGCAAAACCCTTGGAATACATTGAATCAATGCGGACCTCTGATACAATCAAACAAAAGAAATAATACTCTCGTGAGGGCTGCTATCAAAATGTCCAATTGTCAGACGTAAAACGTATTTAATGATACTTTTTATGAGAGTCATTAAGTACAGACAAGTATACATAAGTTGGCTATTAATACCTCTTCTGCTCTAAGTGCATATTCTCTTTTTTAACTGTATTTTCAGGGGAGCATGGTTTAGCATATGGCTGGTGAGTTGGGTAAACCAGACACATATTAAAGAAAAGAAAACTTTATTTACTTAAAGAGGGCAGTTGGTGTCATGTCATATCATAGGAAATGTTTTATTTAACGACGTACTCAACACATTTTATTTACAGTTATACGGCATTGTACATACATGTATGGTTAAGGACCACACAGATATTGAGAGAGGAAACTTGCTGTCGCCACTTCATGGGCTACTCTTTACGATTAGCAGCAAGGGATCTTTTATATGCATCATCCCACATCCCTGGTGCATATAAAAGATCCCTTGCTACTAATCGAAGAGTAGCCCATGAAGTGGCAACAGCGGGTTTTCTCTCTCAATATCTGTGTGGTCCTTAACCATATGTTCGATGCCATATAACCGTAAATAAAATGTGTTGAGTGCATTGTTAAGTAAAACATTTCCTTCCTTCCTGTTAGTCAACATCTTAACAATGGCAACAAACTCAGGATAGTCTCTTTAACTGATGTACTCTAGTGGTGTCATTAAACAAAACAATGACCATAAGATACATGTCATAACCATGTATAACGTAAGTCATGAATGTTTAAGCAGTCTGCAAAATATATTCTATGCTCACTACTCAAAGATGTCACTTCATGTAAGGAATATATAATAACAACTGTTTACAAGTCTTTTTGGTAAAGATCAAATATCACTACCACAACACCTACAGAGAAAAACACTTCTCTTCAAAAAGATGACAACATGTCACTACCACAACACCTACAGAGAAAAACACCTCTCTTCAAAAAGATGACAAAATGTCACTACCACAACACCTACAGAGAAAAACACTTCTCTTCAAAAAGATGACAAAATGTCACTACCACAACACCGACATGTACAGTGCAAAACACTTGCCTCTTCAAACAGATTACAAAATGTGTTACTACTACTACAACACCAACAGTGTAAAACACTTGTCTCTTCAAACAGATTACAAAATGTCACTACCACAACACATACAGTTGAAAACACTTGTCTCTTCAAACAGATTATAAAATGTCACTCCCACAACACCTACAGTGTAAAACACTTGTCTCTTCAAAAGATTATAAAATGTCACTCCCACAACACCTACAGTGTAAAACACTTGTCTCTTCAAAAACATTAGAAAATGTCACTACCACAACACCTACAGTGTAAAACACTTGTCTCTTCAAAAATATAAGGAAATGTCACTACCATCATACATAGAACTATAGCTACATAGAACAAAATTTAAATGAAAAAACAAGAAGTCACTAGCTATCATTTGTTTCCAACCATGCTTTGTTCACTATCATAACAAAATCTATCTACAATGAAATCACAACTATAATGCCAGCCCTATTCTTAAACCAACCACTCTAAAGACACTCTAAAGACATGTATGAAGACTACTAGTATTCAGTTATGGTCTCACTACACAGTTTACTTCCAGGTGAGAGTTCATTCATCACGGTCCACAAAAGTTCCTAATTGAGACACATGTTGTGGTTCACATATTCACTTCTAGGTATTGGGGAAGAATTAAATCAATATGTATGTTTAATGGTAAGCCTTCTGGCTGTATTTTGCCCATGTTGTTTTGCAATATTGTGCATTGACTTTTTGAGACATGGGTGTATAGCGCAAGAAACAGCCAGAGTGAATTGGTTAATGAACCACCTGTTTGAACCGGTACTACAGCCAGATGCGGTCATATAGCAAAAAACTGTATGTTCACAATGGTTGTTAGTGCCAACGAGAACCCGTTCTATTGGCAATGTTCATTTGAAGTTGGGAAATTTAACACGGATTTCAATGGCAGATGACATCTGTGTAGTGAGACCTATAACATTTCAGGAAGTAGAGAATTGGCTTAGTTCCCCCTTTTGGGCCCCACACCTAAAACGTCACAACCATCTCATTTGTTTACAACATTTGTGTTTTAAACAAGCATTCTGAGAGTATTGCTAAAGCAATACATGTCCCCTACCAGACCCAAATTTGTTTTGGTTCCCCTAAATTCTACGGGCATGCATACACGTAACTGTATGAAAATTGGATAAATCACCATGAAAATTAACCTTGACTGTACATCATTTACAATTCACCGGCCTCGGTGGTGTCGTGGCAGGCCATCGGTCTACAGGCTGGTAGGTACTGGGTTCGGATCCCAGTCGAGGCATGGGATTTTTAATCCAGATACCGACTCCAAACCCTGAGTGAGTGCTCCGCAAGGCTCAATGGGTAGGTGTAAACCACTTGCACCGACCAGTGATCCATAACTGGTTCAACAAAGGCCATGGTTTGTGCTATCCTGCCTGTGGGAAGCGCAAATAAAAGATCCCTTGCTGCTAATCGGAAAGAGTAGCCCATATAGTGGCGACAGCGGATTTCCTCTGTGTGGTCCTTAACCATATGTCTGACGCCATATAACCGTAAATAAAATGTGTTGAGTGCGTCGTTAAATAAAACATTTCTTTCTTTCATTTACAATTCTACAACAGAAACTAAAACAAATCATACAATATATTACTGTTACTAACCACATGTCACTACCATTACATTTGACAACACTATCCTTGTTTACGAAACTGTGCCGTGTCACTACCATCACAATACTGATAATTACCTTCTTGGTGCCACCAGTGGGTTCATGGTGGACATTGTCCAATGAGCCCACCTTACTATCCACCTTCCAGTTGATCTTATGCTGTTCAATCTTCCCAGATAACAATTAACAAAATAAAACACAATCTCTTTGAACATGGTGGGCCGAATTTAGGAAGCCTGTTTTTTTCTTAAACACAGGTGTTTAAGCATAGTAAATGTATGTACATGTGTAGTTACATGTGTTGAAGTCTAAAACAGCCATGTTTAATATTCCTTTACAGACATGAACACAGCTGTGCACATTGTGTCGTCTGTAACAGAATGCAGCTGTGCAAATTGTGTGGTCTGTATCAGAACGCAGCTGTGCAAATTGTGTGGTCTGTAACAGAACACAGTTGTGCAAATTGTGTGGTCTGTAACAGAACACAGCTGTGCAGTTTATTTGATATGTAACAGACATAATATATCATTTGATTTCAACTTATTTTCCATCGACTGGGATCGTTACATTTTTCTATTACAACAAAAGATATGAAGACAACTTTCAGGTTTCACACCACAGTCAATAAAACTGGATTCAAACATTATATCGAAGATAAGTTATTATTAGAAACATATACCCGGTATGTATTACAAGAATTGTTTTCATAAAGAATTCCACGAAAACTGGGAATGTTGGTTAAGATTTTTGGAAAATATTTAAAAGACCAGCCTTTTTTAATATAAAAAAAAGACTATGGTTGTTTGTTTTACAATGTTGCTGGTTTGGAGGAAATACTTATTTCAGCTTTCTTCCTTCCCTTTCTCTCCTTGCTCCATGGTATATTCTGTGTATAATTGCTATGTACGGTAATGATTTGGAGCCCCAACCCTGACATTATCTATTGTTTCTCTGGGGCAATAAACATTTAAAAAAAACAAAAAACAACAAACCAAACAACATTTCAGGTTTCAAGTGCCACTTAACAGTGTCAGAAGTAACTACTGAACACCCCCCGAAGTGGTCAGACTAAGGCCACAGCTAAAAGCTGATAGGGAATGGTAGGTGTGTGGCATGAATAGCTACTAGAGACAGCACATGTCATGGTTAAAGAGACAAGGATGGGGATGTGGAAGTGGACAACAAAAGAAGTTGAAAGATATAGGAGGAGATCGGGAAGAAATGAAATGTTATTCAAAGGAGAGAAAGGAAAGGGGGCAGTGGGATAAACAAAATAATTTTAAAATCAGGTTTCTTCTCTACCTTCTTGTTGCCACCGCCGGGCGTGTGGTGAACTTTATCCAGGGAACCCACTTTCGGCTCTGTCTTCCACTCCAGTTTCTTGGTTTCAATCTGTAAATATGACACAATAAACAGAGATTATTAAACAAGCTTGTGTGTCATACTGATTTTACGAAACGTGTGTCATACTGATTTTATGAAACAAGTGTCACGATTTTTGGATTGCCCGAGTGAGAGCAAGGGTAATACTTGAATCCTGACTCGAGTTTCGTAAAACCAGTATGACTCACACGCAAGTGTAATAATTTCTTTATCATCCATATTATTATTGTTTTGTCCATGAATAACAAGACCCAACTCAAAATGTTTCAGCCACAACTAGAAGGAGATGACGAAATGACGTCATAATATTATTTCAAATGCACAGTTTGAGCTAGGACTGGAGAAGCAACATCATGTTATGATGTCGCTTCCCAAAATTACGTCATCACCCTTGTATGATTATTATTAACTCGGTTATGTTGAACCATGTGGATAATAAAATACAATACATGCAACACAGTACAATAATGTACAGTACAAAGCAATACAAAACAGATCAGGGCCTCATTCCACGAGGGGGTGAGATTTAGCTCAGTTGGTTGAGTGCTCGCTTGAGGTGCTTGCAACGCAGGATCAAACCACCTCGGTGGATCCATTCACCTGATTGGGGATTTTCTCGTTCCAACCAGTGCACCACAACTGGCCAAAGGTCCTGGTATGTGCTTTCCTGTCTGTGAGATAGTGCATATAAAAGATCCCATGCTGCATTAGAAAAAATATAGTGGGTTTCCTCTCTAAGACTATGTCAGAATTAGCAAATGTTTGATATCCAATAGCCAATGATTTATTAAAAATGTGCTCTAGTGGTGTCATTAAACAAAACAAATTTTAAACTTTCATTCCGTGAAAGAATCATACATGTTGTAGCTATGGCCAATTGTAGTTCTTATCAGAATACATCACATCCTGATAGTGATAAAAACATGACACTGAACACTTTTTGAAAATGTGTATTACCAATATAGTTAGCTGCATGTACACCAAATAGTATTAGTAGGTCAAAGTTCAAAAATGCACCCAACTTTTCATTCCACAGATAAATATTGGAAAGTGTTTGTTGTCATCTGGCCAGTAAATTCCTGCAATTTAATTTGAACTAGCGTCAATGTACCATTTACCAGTGTGCGTGAAACATTTACCAGTGTGCGTGAAACATTTACAGGTTCCTATATTAAACATGTGCAGGGTCTACTAAAAATAGAATGATTGTCAAAGATTGTCTGAAATGAGCAGATTACACACCCCCCCCCCCCTCCCTTTTTCCGATTTACTTTAAGAGCACTTATCCTGTGTATTGCCAAATTAGCCAATTGCTAATTTTTATACAATGTGACTACAATAGTTAGTCCTTGGCTAATAAAATATTCTTTAAATTAACGACATTTTAATAATTTTGAAGAAAATACTCCGTATATATCTAAAAATTGACTAAAGAAAAATATGATCAAGTGTGAGTCCTGCTTTAAGGGTGAGTCAGTAAAGTTTGTTTTGTTTAACGACACCACTAGAGCACATTGATTTATTAATCATTGGGTACTGATCCCATATAACCATAACTGAAATGTGTTGAGTGCGTCGTTAAATAAAACATTTCCTTCCTTCCTTCTCGAAAGGAAAGGAATGTTTTATTTAATGACGCACTCAACACATTTTATTTACGGTCATATGGCGTCATACATATGGTTAAGGACCACACAGATTTTGAGAGGAAACCCGCTGTCGCCACTACATGGGCTACTCTTCCGATTAGCAGCAAGGGATCTTTTATTTGCGCTTCCCACAGGCAGGATAGCACAAACCATGGCCTTTGTTGAACCAGTTATGGATCACTGGTCGGTGCAAGTGGTTTACACCTACCCATTGAGCCTTGCGGAGCACTCACTCAGGGTTTGGAGTCGGTATCTCGATTAAAAATCCCATGCCTCGACTGGGATCCGAACCCAGTACCTACCAGCCTGTAGACCGATTGCCTGCCACGACGCCACCGAGGCCGGTTCCTTCTCGATGTCAAACATTGGTAAATTTGACATACATGTACATGTAGTCTTAGAGAGAAAACATGCAACATTTGTTTTTTAGTAGCACGGGGGCCTTTGATATACCATTCAACATTCACTGGTTGGAACGAGAAATAGCCCAATGGGCCCACTGACAGGAATCGATTTCAAAGTCATTTCAAAACTGTATGCTAGTTTTAGACATTATTCCAAGCATGTTTAACCACCCTAGTTCCACAAAGAAACTGCATCAGGCAAACACGTCACCACTGAGCTGCGTTTCGCCCCAGCACAGTACAGAGCAGTATAGTATAAAATAACAAACACAATAATTATTGAAAAATACAAAATGAACGAGCTGTTTATATTACCTGTCTAATGAAAAGAAAACCTTCTGTGCCTTATAATGTAAGCTATGAGAACCATTAGGTGAATCTACCCAGTCATAATCAACAAACGATGGCAAGCACAGGGATATATTTGAGGGAAGGAAGGAAGGAAATGTTTTATTTAACGACGCACTCAACACATTTTATTTACAGTTATATGGCATCGGACATATGGTTAAGGACCACAAAAATATTGACAGAAGAAATTTGCTGTTGCCACTTCATGGGCTACTCTTTTCAATTAGCAGCAAGAGATCTTTTATATACGCCATCCCACAGACAGGATAACACATACCACGGCCTTTGATATACCAGTCGTGGTGCACTGGCTGGAGCGAGAAATAACCCAATGGGCCCACCGATGGGGATCAATCCCAGACTGACTGTGCATAAAGCGAGCACTATACCACTGGGCTACATCCCACCCCCCTATTTGAGGGAGTCCTAGCTAAAAGTGTGATGGTCTCCAGATGTTAATATCCCAGCACATATTAAAGGGACAGACCCTAGTGTTTAAACACTACAGCGTATTTTTCACTATTAGAGCCATTTATGATCAATGAAATCAAACATTACTTGTATTTTATTGTTTAGATTATCTACTTATGTACAACCATAGTGTTTCTGGTCATCCTGGTGTTTCTATACCACCACAAAATGCATTTTTTATAGTTTTAAAAATGCACATGCGTCTGAGAAGCAACAGTTACGGAGTCGACTTTTTATCTATTTTAAAGGGTATTTCCCTGTTTTAATGCTGCAGACTCTTGTTTTACTCTGTTGTAACATTATCAAAATGTGTTACAAGTTTGTAGATTAACCAAACTTAGTGTCCATTTTCACGGGTTGAAACTACGGTATGTGACTTTAATGTACACAGCAAAACTGCATTTCATACAATATAGTAAATTTTAAACAATGGAAAATGCTGGTGTACAATATTAAGCCTTTGACAAATTATGAGAGCAGGGCTCGAAATTAATGATGGCACCAACAGGCAGTGCAATCGGTTAAGAGCTTTATACCAATGGCAGCATTTTGCCTCTGTACACAAATTATTGACATCATTTGAAGGTATAACTTTTTGTATTTCTTGCAAAAGATATATGTACTGGTTTAAAATTGTTGTAGACAGAAATAAATTTGCCGTAACTAGGTGAGCATTTTACCTGTGACAGAAACATTTCAAAACTGATGTAGGCGACAAATTCCTAAGTTGGAGCCCTGTGAGAGAATTAAAGGATACTCAATGCGCTACTCAGCAATACTGTTTATCTTCACGAGCGAACTGATGTTGTCCTTCCCGAGCCTTTGAGGAGGGAATGACAACATCAGTTCATGGGTGTAAGATAAACAGTTTTAATTTTCCTCGTAGTGTGTTGGGTATTTTGTTTATTACCCATTTTCAGTATTTATCATTTTATGGAAGATGTTTGAATGATACTTTTGTTGAAAATAAGTTTGCAAGTTCAGAATAAGAGGCAGCGTTGCGTCATAGCAGTAACGTAAGTATTGCTGATGATGTAAGTATCACTGATGACGTAAGTATCGCTGATGACGTAAGTATCACTGATGATGTAAGTATCATGATGAAAAGTTTCTTTTATCTTATCATCGGCTATTGGACGTCAAACATATGGTCATTCTGACACTGTGTTTTTTTAGAGGAAACCCGCTGTCGCCACATAGGCTACTCTTTTTACGACAGGCAGCAAGGGATCTTTTATTTGCACTTCCCAGAGGCAGGATAGCACAAACCATGGCCTTTGTTGAACCAGTTATGGATCACTGGTCAGTGTAAGTGGTTTACACCTACTCATTGAGCCTTGCGGACCACTCACTCACCCAGTACCTACCAGCCTGTAGACCAATGGCTAACCACACCGCCACCGAGGCCGGTGTATCACTGATGATGTAAGTATCGCTGATGATGTATCGCTGATGACGTAAGTATCGCTGATGACGTAAGTATCGCTGATGACGTAAGTATCGCTGATGATGTAAGTATCGCTGATGACGTAAGTATCGCTGATGACGTAAGTTAGTTGTTGACATGGTTTCCATCATGGAAACTATTCTTACACACAATTAACTGCCTATAATAAAGCACCGTTTATGACGTCAAAACATATCTAGGGGAAGAACCTTTTTTGGGGGGGCTAGGGAAAGATCACCTTTCTTTGCCCACTTCTCTCTGCCCATATGGGTAATAATGGTCACAGTAATAATTACCTTCTTATCCCCGCCGCCAGGGGTATGATGAACTTTGTCCATAGACCCAACCTTTGATTCGGCGGTCCACTCTACCTTCTTTGTTTCAATCTGCAAGGAAAAATGAAGCTGTGTGATAACTGTGTAAGCATTATGCATGTTCATGCAATTCAGTGTTATACACAGAAACATGTACAGCTGTGTTTACAAACAGACCAGTTACCTTCTTCACCCCTCCACCGGGAACATGTTTGGCATTGTCCAACGATCCCACTTTTGATTCAGTTTTCCATTCCAACTTTTTACTTTCAATCTAAGGAAGCAAGACAAAACCAAATATTTAATTTCTGATCAATGACAAGCATTATTTTCTGCTTAGTCGTCATAATAGTTGTCTTCTTATATACATACGAACCTAAATAAGCAAATTAAAAAATATGACTACTACCTTACACTAGTCTGTCAAGTTTCTAAAAGCAAATGCTGAAGCATTAATTTCACTCAAAGAGAAATTGGCATGCAAAGTGGATCATAAGATTTTTATCAGGCAAAGGTCAATTAGTGTAAAACAGTTATTATTCACAAGAGTAGCCTATCGAAAGACAGATAAACAATTTAAAAGAATAGGCCAAAATAATAATTAAAAATAAAATGGAGGAAAGTAGAAAGTACATGTATACATGTAGTACATGAAATAGTCAACAAGTTCAAATCATAAATATTAATCAGTATTATTGTAATATTAATATCATTAATATTACTTAATAATTATATTTACATGTACAATCAATATTGATTGGTATTAATTAAAATCTCATTAATTAATAGCTAATCAAGCCACAAACCTAGTGGCTAAAATATATACTGTGAATGAATATATTTGAAAACAAATTGTTTTATAAATGATAAAATTTGTGAAAAAAAGATTAATATAATTTTAAACGTATATCCGATAAGCTCCCAAACTAAAGTTAGAAACATTGTGACATTAGAGGAAAACCAGTTAAGAAAAATGATAAGAAAAATGATAGCTTTTGAAACAAAAAAGGTGGGTAAAGAACATAATTTTGAAAGTGAATATCTTTCTTATTCTTTTTTTTATTGCTAAAACATTCGCAACGTGAATAACACCTGTTTTGCATTTTAATTAATATTCAAACCGCTTCTTCAAGAAAAATAATTTCCTGTCCTGAAGAGCAAACATTAAAGCAACAAAGAGCAAAAAAGAATGACATTGTGTTTAATTACTAGAGTACAAGTCTGCCCACACATCATCATATGGTGAGCTGCCCGTCTGTTGTTCGTCACCATCCAGCGTTACCTGCCCTTGTCTTACCTTCTTTTCACCGCCACCAGGGACATGTTTAGCATTGTCCAATGAACCAATCTTTGATTGGACGGTCCAGTTTACTTTCTGTGTTTCAATCTGTTGACATTCAAAACATTAATGCTTATGATATTTCCACAAACATATTCATTAGCTTAAAGATTATTTAGCTCAGTCTTGCAATTGTAAGATATTGTCAGTAATTAATAGATTCAAAAATATATACTAAAAGTAAAGTCTCTGTTTAAAACCACAAGTTTGAAGAATATATACTGTAATTTTACAGTCTTGACATTGAAATTTGTTACCAGATGAAAACAACCATAGTATTGTATTTACTTTCAGAAATAATAGTTTTAGTTGCCTTCGATCTGCATACTGTAGATAGACAACACATTGTATGTACATGTACTGGTGTATAAATAAAAATACACAACTCATCTACTTTTAAATTAACAATAAATACCCACTCTCAATTACAATGAGCATATGAAGACAAAACATGATTTAGCTTTACGGAACTTAAGTCTGTTAAATATAGAATGTGGATAAATCATTCTCAATTCTTAATAACGATAAACTAACAGTTGCTATGGATACATTTACTGAATAAAATACATTTAATGTCACTAAAATAGCAATACACCAATAAAATTAAATATTGTACGTGCTCCTTGTTATTTTTGGTTAATTTGTATATGCAATACTTGATGACTGTTAAAGGGACGGACCCTAGTTTTTAAACACTGAGGCATATTTCTCACTATTAGAGCTGTTTATGATCACTGAAATCAAACATTACTTATATTTTATTGTTTAGATTACCCATTTTCGTACAACCGAAGTATTTTTGGTTATCCTGGTGTTTCTAATATAACAAAATGCATTTTTCATATTTTTTTAAAACACACGCGCATCTGAGAATTAAGTAACGGTTATGGAGTCGCATTTTAGTCTATTTTTAATGGTATTTCAATGTCACAGACTCTTTGTTTCACTCTGTTGCATCCAAATTTGTTACAGGTTTGTAAATTAATCAAACTTAATATCCATTTTTACGGGTTGAAACTAGGGTCTAGGTGGAAAATATGCCTTAGTGTTTAAAAACTAGGGTATGTCCCTTTAATATTGGTATGAGAAGCTTAGGTATGAATATGTATGTTTATATTTATCAGTATATACATATTAGTAGGCACATGAAACAGTAATAAAACATCTATTGGCAAGTTATGATGACTAAATAAATTTTGATATTTTCGGTCACTGACCAAAACTGATTATAGTTCAAAATTTCTTAAATTATTCTATTATATCCAGTTGATGGTTTTTAGTTTTAGAAACAGTTCTGATGACAAGTGTATTTTAAAATTAAGAAATAAATCATTGTTATTTAAGAAGTATAGTGTTTTGGTGTATATTAATTGAATGCCACAAGGCAGACTTACTAAATACCTTAGACAACAGTAAAGTTATGATATAAAATGATTTATTTAATTAATTTTGCATATTATGTAGGATTGCCTGATAAATAAAATAACTGATTACTATAGTATCAGCTTTTTCGGCAGATCTTTCACCATTCTAACCTTTGCAGGATAAAACTTATATGTAAATTAAGTCAGTAACCAGTTACTTAATAAGTACACTTATATGTAAATTAAGTCAGTAACCAGTTACTTACTAAGTACACTTATTATCCACATAGTTCAAGATACATGTATACAGGGAAATATAATCGGTATCACACATGTGAGTCATAATGTTTTCCCATTTTGGGAATCGACGTACGTCATAACATAATGTGATTTCCCCATAGACGTAGCTCTGTGAAATTGCTTATCAAGATGACGTCATTTTGGAAAATGACTTTGTTTCGTTGTCTACTTCTATAGTTACATCTTAAACGTTTTGACACTGTCCTTGTTAGCCTTTTCATAAAAGATAATATTATGAATAATGTGGATAATAAAGAAATTATTACACTCGCATGTGAATCGTACTGATTTTACTGAACTCATGTCAGGATTCATGTATTACCCTCTCTCTCGCTCGGGCAATACAATAATCCTGACACTCGTTTCATAAAATCAGTATGACCCACAAGCTTGTATAATAATATCTATATATGAAGAGTTGAGGTGCAAAACGCGATATAAACCATTTTCTTTCTAGTTTTCAGTTAAAGCCATTATTGTATGTCAGTAAGGGCTAATCGTAGGCCCGCTGATGTGCTGCAAAACATGATTGATCTTTATGAAATTGTATTGGGTAAATCCCGGTTTCTGTTTATCAAAATGTGATATATACGCCAATTAAAAAAATCACTTTTACTGAAAATGAAAAATGGATATATTGCGTTTTGTGCCTAAACTCTTCATATATTTGATAAAGAAAAGACAATCAAATAACAAAGCATGTTTTTGTATGTATGGCATCTTCTTTGTTCTAATTAAAATAAAGACTGCCGCATTAATGTACAATATTACTGGGCTACTTGGTGATTGGTGCATTAATGTACAATATTACTGGGCACTGATTTGGTAATCATCAGCTATTAATTGGATGTCACGCATTGGTAATTTTGACAATATTACTGGGCTACTTGGTGATTGGTGTATTAATGTACAATATTACTGGGCTACTTGGTGATTGGTGCATTAATGTACAATATTACTGGGCTACTTGGTGATTGGTGTATTAATGTACAATATTACTGGGCTACTTGGTGCTTACATTATACATTAACTGGTGCATTAATGTACAATATTACTGGGCTACTTGGTGATTGGTGCATTAATGTACAATATTACTGGGCTACTTGGTGATTGGTGCATTAATGTACAATATTACTGGGCTACTTGGTGATTGGTGTATTAATGTACAATATTACTGGGCTACTTGGTGATTGGTGTATTAATGTACAATATTACTGGGCTACTTGGTGATTGGTGTATTAATGTACAATATTACTGGGCTACTTGGTGATTGGTGCATTAATGTACAATATTACTGGGCTACTTGGTGATTGGTGGTACAATATTACTGGGCTACTTGGTGATTGGTGCATTAATGTACAATATTACTGGGCTACTTGGTGATTGGTGCATTAATGTACAATATTACTGGGCTACTTGGTGATTGGTGCATTAATGTACAATATTACTGGGCTACTTGGTGATTGGTGTATTAATGTACAATATTACTGGGCTACTTGGTGATTGGTGCATTAATGTACAATATTACTGGGCTACTTGGTGATTGGTGCATTAATGTACAATATTACTGGGCTACTTGGTGATTGGTGCATTAATGTACAATATTACTGGGCTACTTGGTGATTGGTGCATTAATGTACAATATTACTGGGCTACTTGGTGATTGGTGTATTAATGTACAATATTACTGGGCTACTTGGTGATTGGTGCATTAATGTACAATATTACTGGGCTACTTGGTGATTGGTGCATTAATGTACAATATTACTGGGCTACTTGGTGATTGGTGCATTAATGTACAATATTACTGGGCTACTTGGTGATTGGTGCATTAATGTACAATATTACTGGGCTACTTGGTGATTGGTGCATTAATGTACAATATTACTGGGCTACTTGGTGATTGGTGCATTAATGTACAATATTACTGGGCTACTTGGTGATTGGTGCTTAATGTACAATATTACTTACTACATTAACTGGGCTACTGCATTAATGTACAATATTACTGGGCTACTTGGTGATTGGTGCATTAATGTACAATATTACTGGGCTACTTACTTGGTGATTGGTGCATTAATGTACAATATTACTGGGCTACTTGGTGATTGGTGCATATTACTGGGCTACTTGGTGACAATATTACTGGGCTACTTGGTGATTGGTGCATTAATGTACAATATTACTGGGCTACTTGGTGATTGGTGTATTAATGTACAATATTACTGGGCTACTTGGTGATTGGTGCATTAATGTACAATATTACTGGGCTACTTGGTGATTGGTGCATTAATGTACAATATTACTGGGCTACTTGGTGATTGGTGCATTTAATGTACAATATTACTGGGCTACTTGGTGATTGGTGTATTAATGTACAATATTACTGGGCTACTTGGTGATTGGTGCATTAATGTACAATATTACTGGGCTACTTGGTGATTGGTGCATTAATGTACAATATTACTGGGCTACTTGGTGATTGGTGCATTAATGTACAATATTACTGGGCTACTTGGTGATTGGTGCATTAATGTACAATATTACTGGGCTACTTGGTGATTGGTGTATTAATGTACAATATTACTGGGCTACTTGGTGATTGGTGCATTAATGTACAATATTACTGGGCTACTTGGTGATTGGTGCATTAATGTACAATATTACTGGGCTACTTGGTGATTGGTGCATTAATGTACAATATTACTGGGCTACTTGGTGATTGGTGTATTAATGTACAATATTACTGGGCTACTTGGTGATATTACTGGGTACAATATTACTGGGCTACTTGGTGATTGGTGCATTAATGTACAATATTACTGGGCTACTTGGTGATTGGTGCATTAATGTACAATATTACTGGGCTACTTGGTGATTGGTGCATTAATGTACAATATTACTGGGCTACTTGGTGATTGGTGCATTAATGTACAATATTACTGGGCTACTTGGTGATTGGTGCATTAATGTACAATATTACTGGGCTACTTGGTGATTGGTGCATTAATGTACAATATTACTGGGCTACTTGGTGATTGGTGCATTAATGTACAATATTACTGGGCTACTTGGTGATTGGTGCATTAATGTACAATATTACTGGGCTACTTGGTGATTGGTGCATTAATGTACAATATTACTGGGCTACTTGGTGATTGGTGCATTAATGTACAATATTACTGGGCTACTTGGTGATTGGTGCATTAATGTACAATATTACTGGGCTACTTGGTGATATGGGTGCATTACATGGGCTACAATTATGTACAATGGGCTACTTGGTGATTGGTGCATTAATGTACAATATTACTGGGCTACTTGGTGATTGGTGCATTAATGTACAATATTACTGGGCTACTTGGTGATTGGTGCATTAATGTACAATATTACTGGGCTACTTGGTGATTGGTGCATTAATGTACAATATTACTGGGCTACTTGGTGATTGGTGCATTAATGTACAATATTACTGGGCTACTTGGTGATTGGTGCATTAATGTACAATATTACTGGGCTACTTGGTGATTGGTGCATTAATGTACAATATTACTGGGCTACTTGGTGCTTACTATACAATATTACTGGGCTACTTGGTGCATTAATGTACAATATTACTGGGCTACTTGGTGATTGGTGCATTAATGTACAATATTACTGGGCTATGTACAATATTACTGGGCTACTTGGTGATTGGTGCATTAATGTACAATATTACTGGGCTACTTGGTGATTGGTGCATTAATGTACAATATTACTGGGCTACTTGGTGATTGGTGCATTAATGTACAATATTACTGGGCTACTTGGTGATTGGTGCATTAATGTACAATATTACTGGGCTACTTGGTGATTGGTGCATTAATGTACAATATTACTGGGCTACTTGGTGATTGGTGCATTAATGTACAATATTACTGGGCTACTTGGTGATTGGTGCATTAATGTACAATATTACTGGGCTACTTGGTGATTGGTGCATTAATGTACAATATTACTGGGCTACTTGGTGATTGGTGCATTAATGTACAATATTACTGGGCTACTTGGTGATTGGTGCATTAATGTATTACTGGGCTACTTGGTGATTGGTGTATTAATGTACAATATTACTGGGCTACTTGGTGATTGGTGCATTAATGTACAATATTACTGGGCTACTTGGTGATTGGTGCATTAATGTACAATATTACTGGGCTACTTGGTGATTGGTGTATTAATGTACAATATTACTGGGCTACTTGGTGATTGGTGTATTAATGTACAATATTACTGGGCTACTTGGTGATTGGTGCATTAATGTACAATATTACTGGGCTACTTGGTGATTGGTGTATTAATGTACAATATTACTGGGCTACTTGGTGCTTACATTATACATTAACTGGTGCATTAATGTACAATATTACTGGGCTACTTGGTGCTTGCAAACCAATGACTGTCAGTGGTATCAAATAGACAATGGATAATAAATCATTGTGCTCTAGTGGTGTCAGTAAACAAAATAAAGTTTAACTGTAACTTTCTGTTAGTATTAAATACGACATTGCAAAACATACAAAATGATGTTGCATATATAAATAGTTTAAAGAATTTGCAATTACACCTCTCAAACCTCTCAGGTTTTATTGTTGAATTTATAACGTTATGTTAATACAATTCATTACAGATTTGTTTTAACAGAATTAATAAAACTGGTTTTGAAAATTATCTGTGAACATGAATAAAATAAAAAGTTATAGCAACATGCAGAATAGATTACGTGTTAAATTGTTTACATTGTTTGTACATTGCTTGTAGGCCTACATGTATATATGTATGGATATAAAAAATTAAAAGGTTTCTAGAAATAAAATGAGCTAAGATAGTAAAACAATAACAAACACAGTACCAATTATTATCAAATTTACATGTATGTTGTTAGTGAAATAATTTTCATTTGTCAATCACTATAAAGCTGCAATCTGATTAAAATTAGCTCTACTGGTCTACCAGTAGATATAACAGCATTGTGTGGACTCCCATGTCCAGGTGACATTTCATCTATAAATAACAATTTAAATATTGACCAATTGCACTTCGCCTTTTATAGCCTTATTCGGGTGCATACAAATTCTAAAAATATCAGGCGAGACTACATGTATTTATGCAAAAGGCGAACTTGTTGGTCTATTTCAACATTAAAAAATGGGGGGGGGGGAGGGGGGAGTGCAGTAATAAACTCTGAATTGTATACTAGTATAAACAGATTTTATGGCTATACCATAACGTTTGTTTTTTGGTTTTTTCGTCTTGAAATTAATTTTATATAACATTTTATATTGAAATTAGTTTCCAGCATACTTCGTAATTCACCCGAATCATTTGGTATACCCTCGGCAAATTCTTTTCAAATCAATGGCATGATTTTGCAAGTAAGGTTTTGATTGGTCGAATGAAAGGTCAACTGGACATGAGCTTCAACGGGGTGCTGTTAGATCCACAGGTAATAGTAATTAACCAGTGGAGCTAATTTTAATTAGATTCACTAAAACTGGTAATAAATGAAAACTATACTTCACTCTGGACATGAATTTGATAACAACTGATAACTTATTTAATGTCTTCTATACATGCATAATAAATTAACATACATATGTAATAATATAATATGACAGGACATGAATTTGATAACAACTGATAACTTATTTAATGTCTTCTATACATGCATCACATACAAGTCTCTGAAAATTGTGAGAACGATCGTTTCGTTCGCGCGTTACTCACACAAATCTAATTTTGCATAACCTATTTTTTGTTCGCTAAAAATGTGGAGCACCATGTACATGGATATAACAGGTTACACAAAAAGGAAATGGGTTACCTGGATTTATTTCTGCATAACCGATAAATGGGTCATGCAGATTTGCAATTCTCAGAGATCTGACAAACATAGGTAATATAATATAATATGACAGTGCATGCATTTATAGTTTACATTCAGGGGTGCAGAAAATACTCACCCGCTCGCAAAATGCGAATAAACGGATGAGTTAAAAAATGGAACTACCAGTCTGATGGGTGATCTATCTTTTTTTTCTTTTTTTTTGAACATGATGTTGATCACTTTGCAGTTGTTCTTAATAATGTTTTGTCACTGAAGACACTGTGTATTATAATAGTATTAATCATATTTATTCTATAGACTGGCGGACTAGTAGAAATTCTGGTGGGCTAGTAAATTTTATTTAGTTCTGGTCTGGCGGGCCAGTGAATTATTTTCGATTTCTGCACCCCTGACATTAGTTGTGTATTTAGAATTACACTGTATTAAGACAATAGCTGTACAAAATGGATTTGTTCCGCAAAGAAAAAACTGTTAGTAATTTAGTAATCAAGGTAGGTCAAGAGAAATAATGATTTAAATAATATTAAGATAAAACTGTTAGTAATTTAGTAATCAAGGTAGATCAATACAAATAATGATTTAAATAATATTAAGATAAAACTGTTAGTAATTTAGTAATCAAGGTAGGTCAATACAAATAATGATTTAAATAATATTAAGATAAAACTGTTAGTAATTTAGTAATCAAGGTAGGTCAAGAGAAATAATGATTTAAATAATATTAAGATAAAACTGTTAGTAATTTAGTAATCAAGGTAGGTCAATACAAATAATGATTTAAATAATATTAAGATAAAACTGTCAACAGAATAAGGTTAAAGAAAAGTAACATATACTTATTATGGTAAGCACTACGTATAATACAATAGCTGCAAACATAATTTCTCAGATGAGTCCTTTTGTTGAGGATTCAAAAGAAAATCAATCCTAGGGCGAGCTTTAGCGAACTACATGGATTGACTTTATTGAGAAATGTCAGAAACATGATTCTCGGGTAAGTCAATCCTAGGGCGAGCTTTAGCGAACTACATGGATTGACTTTATTGAGAAGTGTCAGAAACATGATTCTCAGGGAAGTCAATCCTAGGGCGAGCTTTAGCAAACTACATGGATTAATTTTATTGAGAAGTGTCAGAAACATGATTCTCGGGTAATTCAATCCTAGGGCGAGCTTTAGCGAACTACATGGATTGATTTTATTAAGAAGTGTCAGAAACATGATTCTCGGGGAAGTCAATCCTAGGGCGAGCTTTAGCGAACTACATGGATTGATTTTATTAAGAAGTGTCAGAAACATGATTCTCAGGGAAGTCAATCCTAGGGCGAGCTTTAGCAAACTACATGGATTAATTTTATTGAGAAGTGTCAGAAACATGATTCTCAGGGAAGTCAATCCTAGGGCGAGCTTTAGTGAACTACATGGATTAATTTTATTGAGAAGTGTCAGAAACATGATTCTCAGGGAAGTCAATCCTAGGGTGAGCTTTAGCGAACTACATGGATTAATTTTATTGAGAAGTGTCAGAAACATGATTCTCAGGGAAGTCAATCCTAGGGCGAGCTTTAGCAAACTACATGGATTAATTTTATTGAGAAGTGTCAGAAACATGATTCTCAGGGAAGTCAATCCTAGGGCGAGCTTTAGCGAACTACATGGATTGATTTTATTAAGAGTGTCAGAAACATGATTCTCAGGGAAGTCAATCCTAGGGTGAGCTTTAGCGAACTACATGGATTAATTTTATTGAGAAGTGTCAGAAACATGATTCTCAGGGAAGTCAATCCTAGGGCGAGCTTTAGCAAACTACATGGATTAATTTTATTGAGAAGTGTCAGAAACATGATTCTCAGGGAAGTCAATCCTAGGGCGAGCTTTAGCGAACTACATGGATTGATTTTATTAAGAGTGTCAGAAACATGATTCTCAGGGAAGTCAATCCTAGGGTGAGCTTTAGCGAACTACATGGATTAATTTTATTGAGAAGTGTCAGAAACATGATTCTCAGGGAAGTCAATCCTAGGGCGAGCTTTAGCGAACTACATGGATTAATTTTATTGAGAAGTGTCAGAAACATGATTCTCAGGGAAGTCAATCCTAGGGCGAGCTTTAGCGAACTACATGGATTAATTTTATTGAGAAGTGTCAGAAACATGATTCTCAGGGAAGTCAATCCTAGGGTGAGCTTTAGCGAACTACATGGATTAATTTTATTGAGAAGTGTCAGAAACATGATTCTCAGGGAAGTCAATCCTAGGGCGAGCTTTAGCGAACTACATGGATTAATTTTATTGAGAAGTGTCAGAAACATGATTCTCAGGGAAGTCAATCCTAGGGCGAGCTTTAGCGAACTACATGGATTAATTTTATTGAGAAGTGTCAGAAACATGATTCTCAGGGAAGTCAATCCTAGGGCGAGCTTTAGCGAACTACATGGATTGATTTTATTAAGAGTGTCAGAAACATCTACAAAATGACAAGTCTTAGAAATATTTTCTAGCGCAGTCTTTACCAGTCTTTTTAATTTCAGTATAATTACTATATACTATATATTAGTAAAGATGCAGAAAAAAATTAAACCACCAAATTTTTGGCCTAAATTTCCAGGACATAATAAAATTTAATGCTTGTTCCAGGACATTCCAGACCTGGATTTTAAAATCACAAAATTCAAAGACATTGCAGGATTTGTAGGACGTGTATTGCACAAGGTGTATATTTACAGTATTGAAGGAAGAATCAAACCGTTTTTAAGATATATGATTTATTGGTCATTTATAAACATTATGAGTTCATTTGTATAATTGTGTTGTGTTGAATGTGACAAGTCACAGATTTCAACCATTTACAAACTGTACAGCTGGTTTGAGACTATTTTATTTAGTATTTTATACCATATCATAATTTAACTAAAATCACAGATTTCAACCATTTACAAACTATACAGTTGTTTGAGACATTATATTTAGTATTTTATACCATATCATGATTTAACTAAAATTATTTGAAGGTATTTGCTCAAATTACAAATATTTCTGATATTGTTAGAATTATATGTAAGTTCTGTTCATCAACAAAGATAAAAAAAAGAGTAAAAATTATCCAGCCATATGCATGTATCTTGATCCAAACAGCTTTATTTGAGTTTAATTATTGCTCTGTATACTTCACTACTCAAGTTTCCCTCTTTCAACTCCTGTTTCGCTCTTTCAACACCTGTTTCGCTCTTTCAACTCCTGTTTCGCTCTTTCAATGCCTGTTTCGCTCTTTCAACACCTATTTCACTCTTTCAACTCCTGTTTTGCTCTTTCAACTCCTGTTTCACTCTTTCAACTCCTGTTTCACTCTTTCAACTCCTGTTTCGCTCACAAAAATAATTTATATTTGTGTGATGGCCCATTAAAGAAAAGACAACTAAATAAAGATACAGACAATTAGTGCACAAGAAAACACCAAAAGGAAAACTGATAGAGAATATGGAATATATACAACAGTTACCTGGACTATATATGTACATATATATATATATATGTATTCATCCTACCTTTTTGCCTCCACCCCCTGGATTATGTTTTGCATTATCCAGAGAGCCCACTTTTGATTCCACCTTCCAGTCTAGTTTCTTTGTTTCAATCTGTTAAATAATAGCTTTTTCATCAAGCAAATGTAGGAAATGGTTTATTTAACGACGCACTCAACACATTTTATTTACGGTTATATGGCGTCGGACGTATGGTTAAGGACCACACAGATGTTGAGGTAGGAAACCCATTGTCGATCACCATAGATAGGATAGCACATACCACAGCCTTTGATGTACCAGTCGTGGTGCACTGGCTGAAGTAAGAAATATCCCAATGAACCCACTGAAGGGGATCGATCCCAAACTGACCGCACATATATAAGCGAGCGCTTTACCACTGGGCTACGTCGATCTAGCCTCGCTTTTTCATAAAGTGATTCCAAACTGACTTGATAATCTTGACATCTTGGTGGCAGTCTATAACATTGCTCAGATGATCAGATATTCTGAACAGATTTTCTGCATTCTTATAGAAAGATGTGTTTGTAGAGAATTGTCATAACATTAAAGGCATATTGTCACAGACCACTGACCTATTTAATGGCCTAACAAAATATTACCTGAACAAAAATAATTTGATTTGTCCCTAAATGTACTTTATTCAACCATCTTCATAACCACCATTCTCCATTTATTAAGTATATTTTGTAAAAATAATTGAATTATGGCAATGGTCCATATTTCAAAAACTAAAATTGCCGAGAGAGTTGGCATGGATTTCACTCCATCATGGTTCAGTTAAGGTGATGCGATAGCTAGATTTGGTTTCCAACAATTAATGTAATTTTTATTTATTATCAATTTTTTGAGAAATAAGGTTCTTAAATCTGTGACAGTATGCCTTTAATACTAATTCTACAGTCAGTGTGTTCTTACAAGGTGTTAATGTTGCATGCCTGGTGCTATTATAGGTCACATCGATCTCTGTCTAATATGTAAGGATTAATTAGGAGATAACCATATGAAGTTTTTAGATTTGCGGGTAATATTATCAATTTGATCCCACAAATGTCATTTTTCGACCAATCAAAAAATTTTTTTTTTTTTTATCTTGTTACCTTTGGTATAAAAATTTCTAAAACATTCAAAAATATTTATGTGCAGTATACAATCTCAAGCAGGAATAAGCTTTCTAAATAATCCTCCTCAACTGCTCAAAAGCAACTAAAAGTTTTGGCACAGCGATGTGTTAAATTATTTTTGTACACTCAGAACATGCAAGCAGATTTTGTTTTACATTCAAATTTGCCATGCATTGCAGTCGGCAAAAATTAAAAAAAACAAAAACAATTATTAATGATTTGTTGCTTGGAAAGTAATACCTTCTTAAAAAACAAAAACAATTATTAATGATTTGTTGCTTGGAAAGTAATACCTTTTTGTCTCCACCTCCTGGCTTATGGCGGGTATTGTTTAAGGATCCAACTTTCGAAGTTACTTTATCTACCACAATTTTCTTCGTTTCAATCTTCACGTTACCACCTCCTACAAAAAAAGATGTCTAACAGAATGATAAAGAGAAAACATAAAATGACTGCAAACTAGGGATTAACGAATACACATGGTGGCGAATATGATACATATCATGATTTTGATGTGACGAATACAAATATCTATTCACGTCCATGAATACAAAAGTGAAAAGGTTTGGCAGAAAGGGAGAACAGTATTTTGGGGGGGTTTTCAAAGTAAAAACTGATTAATCATCCACTCCAACAGCACCAGTCCAATGTATTGAATAAAAAAGAATTGGTATATGTGCTTGATCTACTACAAAACTGGTCCAGACATAAAAACAATTGAATCAGTATTGTGTTTTGGTTAATGTGAATCAGAAACATAAATAGTTCAGTTATCATTACATGTACCTATTAAGTGTATTCGGTACAACTAGTGACGAATATGAATGTAACTATGATATAGATTGCTGTAAAAAGCACAGAATATTCAAGTATATTGTTACACCTCTACTGCAAACTGGTATTCAACAAGCATTGTAACAGTTATAGTCTGAAATTTGTATTGTGAAACAAGTATAGGTATTAAAAGGCAAATTCAACTGATGATACAGCATTATATGAAACTGAATTATTTAGTCATAACTGTGAACTATTCTCTCATAAATGTGATTATTTTATCAAAACTGTTAATTATATTATTCTAAATTAATCTGTCATAACTGAGAATTACCGGTAGTATATTACAATAGAATTATTCTGTTATAACTGTGAATTCTTCTGTTATAACTGTGAATTTTTCGTTATAACTGTGAATTCTTCTTTATAACTGTGAATTCTTCTGTTATAACTGTGAATTCTTCTTTATAACTGTGAATTCTTCAGTTATAACTGTGAATTCTTCTTTATAACTGTGAATGTTTCTTTATAACTGTGAATTATTCTGTTATAACTGTGAATTCTTCTTTATAACTGTGAATTTTTCTGTTATAACTGTGAAATTTTCTTTATAACTGTGAATTCTTCTGTTATAACTGTGAATTCTTCTTTATAACTGTGAATTATTCTTTATAACTGTGAATTATTGTGATAGTGACAGATTTTGTATATAGTTTTACTATTTGTGCCTTGTAGCAAGTCTAGATAGTGGTTTATTATTCATTAGCCACGTATTGTGACATGGATGTTTTACCTGCATCGCTTGCATGTGCAACTTTGTTAAGCTACTGGGTTGATTGCACATTATGTTAACACTTAGGTACCTGCCTTGGTGGTGTCATGGTTAGGCCATTGGACATAAGGCACAGGGTTCGCAGCCCGGTTCTGGCTCCCACCCAGAGCGAGTTTTAACAACTCAATAGGCAACGGAGAGAAAAGACCAATTAACCAAGAAAACACTCCCAATTATTATTTCAGTACGTGGGTTAACTTACATGTATGTACAAAACATAATACAGTTATTTCAAAACTTTGACAATGTTGGTTTATTTTGTATTGAAAAATAATATATACTTGTTGCTGGCTTACTGGGATGGATATTATTACAGAAAAATGTGATGTGTCTGCAAAAATCAGGTATGTTTTGTTTCTTCAGTTCAAAGACTAATTCGTGACGTGACAAGTTAGGTATTACATAACCACCAGCTCGCCAGTGAGCGTATTCACCGAGATGGTACAAAATGGCTGCACCCATTATATATAATAGCAGTCACATTTAAGCATTTTATTAATTAACTATACGATTATACTTGTTGATATTAAGCAATAATGTGCATTATATATTGTTGACTATGCATACCAGGCCAAATGCCTTAATTGTCCCTTCCTTTAAGAAGAAAAAATCTAGTTCTTATGTTTGCAAAAAACAATTAAATAATAGATCAAATGTGTGTCCTCCAATATCGTGTCATTTCTGTAATTGTGTTATAAAACAAACCTACAGAACAATAGTCTCCCTTGTCAAGATTGCTAATGACATCATCACAAAGTTCGCGCCCTGTAAAGTTGGGAAGCAACAGGTGTAGTTAACTGTACAAACCTGGTTTGTGTGTTATCTTGTCCTTTGAGCCTATTTTGCTTGTCACATTAGAGACGTCTGGTTTCTTATTCACAATCGCCACCTATTGGGTAAAAACAAAACTAACTATATATATGAGACAACTGACAAAACCTTCACTACTGTGTACGCTTAATTAACACATACCTATACATATATATAACAGATCACTTACTATCTCCTCCACCTGGATTTGTGAGTGATCTTGTCTGTGTGTTGTCTGTGTGTGTTGTCTGTGTATGTTGTCTGTGTGTGATTACAGATCACCAACACTTACTAACTCCTCCCCTGGTTTGTGAGTGATCTTGTCTGTGTGTGTTGACTGTGTGTTGTCTGTGTGTGTTGACCGTGTGTGTTGTCTGTGTGTGTTGTCTGTGTGTGATTACAGATCACCAACACTTACGTCTCCTCCCCCTGGTTTGTGAGTGATCTTGTCTGTGTATGATCTTGTCTGTGTGTGTTGTCTGTGTGTGTTGTTTGTGTGTGATTACAGATCACCAACACTTACGTCTCCTCCCCCTGGTTTGTGAGTGATCTTGTCTGTGTATGATCTTCTCTGTGTGTGTTGTCTGTGTGTGTTGTTTGTGTGTGTTTTACAGATCACCAACACTTACGTCTCCTCCCCCTGATTTGTGTGTGATCTTGTCTGTGTGTGATTACAGATCACCAACATTTATGTCTCCTCCCCCTGGTTTAATTGTGTGTGATCTTGTTTGTGTGTGTTGTCTGTGTGTGATTACAGATCACCAACACTCACGTCTCCTCCCCCTGGTTGTGAGTGATCTAGTCTGTGTGTGAACACTTACGTATCTCCCCCTGGTTTGTGAGTGATGTCTGTGTGTGAACACTTACGTCTCCTCCCCCTGGTTTGTGAGTGATCTTGTCCATGGATCCAATCTTAGATTTAGCAGAGCTCGTCTTGGGCGGTGGACTTGTTACTGCAGGAGTTCGCGGAGAGGCTGGCTTCGGAGCCTTAGCTGCAAGGAAAATTAGTTTGTGTTTAACAACACCACTAGAGCACATTGATTATTTAAGTTTTGGCTTATGCATGTCAAATGATTAATTATTCTGAGAGTTTTCAGAGGAACCCACTACATTTATGCAACAGTCACAAGGGATCTTTTAGTTTTGTTTGTTTGTTTTGTTTAACAACACCACTAGAGCACATTGATCTATTAATCATTGGATGTCAAATATTGGATGTCAAATAATTGGTAATTTTGACATATAGTCTTAGAGAGGAAACCCGCTACATTTTTTCAATTTGTAGCAAGGCATCTTTCATATGCACCATTCCACAGACAGGATAGTATATACCACAGCCTTTGACATACCAGTTGTGGTGCACTGGCTGGAACGATAAATAGCCTAATGAGCATGTTGACGGGGATCGATCCTAGACCGACCATGCATCAAGCAAGTGCTTTCCCGCTGTGCTACATCCCGCCCTCCTTGAAACTCAGATGCTTAATAATTGTGAGAGTTTTTAAGAGGAAAGGCACTACCTTTATCCAACAGCAACAAGGGATCTTTTAAAGCACCACAACAGCCAGGACAGGCGATGTCAACGCTTTTGAAACTGGAGCACTGGTCAGAATGAGGGAAAAACAAATGGGTTCAGTGGGGGAGTTCGACCTTACAGCTCAACTGAGGGAGTAACCCAATGGGTTCAGTGGGGGAGTTCGACCTTACAGCTCAACTGAGGGAGGAACCCAATGGGTTCAGTGGGGCAGTTCGACCTTACAGCTCAACTGAGGGAGAACCCAATGGGTTCAGCGGGGGAGTTCGACCTTACAGCTCAACTGAGGGAGAACCCAATGGGTTCAGCGGGGGAGTTCGACCTTACAGCTCAACTGAGGGAGTAACCCAATGGGTTCAGTGGGGCAGTTCGACCTTACAGCTCAACTGAGGGAGGAACCCAATGGGTTCAGTGGGGGAGTTCGACCTTACAGCTCAACTGAGGGAGTAACCCAATGGGTTCAGCGGGGGAGTTCGACCTTACAGCTCAACTGAGGGAGTAACCCAATGGGTTCAGCGGGGCAGTTCGACCTTACAGCTCAACTAGGGAGTAACCCAATGGGTTCAGTGGGGGAGTTCGACCTTACAGCTCAACTGAGGGAGAACCCAATGGGTTCAGCGGGGGAGTTCGACCTTACAGCTCAACTGAGGGAGAACCCAATGGGTTCAGCGGGGGAGTTCGACCTTACAGCTCAACTGAGGGAGAACCCAATGGGTTCAGCGGGGGAGTTCGACCTTACAACTCAACTGAGGGAGAACCCAATGGGTTCAGTGGGGGAGTTCGACCGTACAACTCAACTGAGGGAGAACCCAATGGGTTCAGTGAGGGAGTTCGACCTTACAACTCAACTGAGGAAAACCCAATGCAGGGCTTCTAAAATTTTTATAAAATTCACTAGCCATGGGATCAGTCATTTAAGAAATTTACTAACCACGATTAAAAATCCACTAGCCCTACTTTATTTTAAGTAAATAAAATTTTACTTATTAATAGTAATAATCGGATATGTCACCTAAAGAGGGAGATGGAGCTTAAACACACTAAGATTAGGGGTGGGAGGGGGGGGGGGCTTGTAGGGGTGGGAGTGGGTTACAGGATATTCATATTTAAAAAATAAGACTAAAATGCAGCAATTGACAACTTTTGTTTTCACTAGCTATCGGGCATGGTGATAGTAGTTATTTACTAGCCCAACACTGAATATCACTAGCTATCGGGCATGGTGATAGTAGTTATTTACTAGCCCAACACTGAATATCACTAGCTATCGGGCATGGTGATAGTAGTTATTTACTAGCCCAACACTGAATATCACTAACCATGGGAGAATTTGTGTCCCATAGCAACTTAAAAACAAAATTGCCACAGGTAAAATGGCCCACCAACGGCAATTTAAAGCCTGCCCACTGCAATTCAGAATATAACAGATTTTTGCAACAAATAAATAACACTGAAAGGTTATTTTGCTGTATGTAGATATATTTTAAATGTGGTAAATCTTATATACTGGCAGTTAATGTACACCAGAGCAAGTTTTAATGGAGCGGTTATAAAGCCACTTATGACATCGCTAGCTATGGTAGCATACTATGACAACATAAACTGCAATGTTTGCGGACAATGTGTTCACTATCACAAGCTGAGTGAGTGCGCTGTGTTTCAACATGGCTGTATGTACATGTCATCTTGCATTTCATGGTCCCATTAGAAGAAGATGCATATTTCAAGATCAATCAATTTGAATATTGAATATTGCATACATTTGTTCATTAAAATGACAAGTAAAATTAAATATCAAGCCCCCTAAAGTTTTATCATATACATGTAGTTTAGTAGTTTATGCTATGATTGCCTAATTTATATTCTGTGAAAAAATGGACAGTAATGTGCAATGTTTCCCAATTTACCAAAATGTGTAATCATTAATAGAATGAAAAACATAAAAAGTAAAACATATATATGAAAATGGTCACATGCAAGTCTTGCGCTGTTTTGTGAAAGTACCAAACTGAAGCCATTTCTTTTTGCAGTTGTCAAAAAATGTGTGCCATCATTGAGGAGCTGTCGTTAAGTTCAAGCCCTGATGTAAAAATACAAAATATCTATGGCAAGTTCACTATTTCACTTTGACAACTAAAACAGCTCACAACGATTAGCTGCTGCTGGTTTTATGCCTTGTATGATGTTGTGAGATCAAAGCCCACAGAGAAGAGAATTGATTTACTGAAGTCAGACCACATCGATGTTTGCCTTGCTCCAGTACATGGAAATCCCATTCCAGTGGAAAAACACGGAGACCGCGTGTGAACTTGGAGCAGTTTGTTCTTCACTCAGTTAAGCAAAGATTCATACAAAGTAGGGGTGCAACGATAACCGTATTGCGATATATTGCGATATAAGAAACTGTATTGCAATATAATTGATATTATTTATGGGTTGGTTTTTTTTTAATGAAAATAGAAGGCATAACTTTTTAATGATCTTTATTAGTTTCAGCTGTCAGGCTAAATGTTTTAGGCCATATTTTTATTTTTTAACACAATACTAGTCTACTAGAACACTGGCGTGACGGTGTCAAACTATTGATGATGATGATGATGATGATGATAACTAATTTAATGTGTCCATATACCACTAGGGTTTCGAACACGCCCATCCCGAGTCCGACCTCCGATAAGATCGGTGGCCTGACTCGGGATGGAGGGGGGGGGGGGGGGGGATGAAAATTGGCAGAATTTTGAAAATAGCAATTAGTAAAAAAGTTAATAGAATAAAAAAAGAAAGAAAAAAAAGGTTACAATCCAAAAATAAAAAAGAATTGACTGCTCGGCCGAATATTTATATAATTTGGAGCATTTTAGAAGGAAAGTCCAAAATTAAATAAGAGAAAGAAGAGAGGATTGGACTATTTAATAATATTTTTAAAAAAAGAAGTAATTTCGACATAAAATTTTGAACGCAGATCTAAAAGTTTAAAGTCCGATCGATATGTCCACGCGAGTGGCCTCGTTAAGGCCGTTTGGGTGCACAGCTTAAAGGGACGAGATAGGTTGCATCCCGTCAAGAAAACCCCTAGATTGACAGTCGATAGACGTTGAAGGTGTACTGCTGTGCTGAAATACAGATCTTGAGAAGCCGGATCTGTCTGAACGAGAGAGAGTATCAGACTAGGGTATAGTCCAGTCATCATGGGTTGGTATAGTGGTGCGGACGGGCCCGACTCCGGAGGATACGAGATGGTATCACTATAAAGCAAGGTAAAGTCTAGAAAAAGAGTAGTAGGGGCCGACCCCGCTTCCTATTTCTTCTTAGAGTGGGGCGGTCAATCTTCCAGTACTGCTAGGACAGGCTTGGACATGTAGAGACTAAACGCGAACAACCGTGGCGTTCTGCAGAATGGCCGTCATACGAGTCACGAAAAAAACCTGTCAACAGTCAGACGGAGAAATGACGTGGAAGCAAGGAATCTCGTTAAAAAAGAATCCAACCTGGTGGTGCAGGCTGTCGAAATAAGAAGCGTTCCAGCGTTCAATCAGTTCCAATGGCCGCATACATTCCAGTAGAAAACTTCATTTCGCTGACAAAAACAACGAAATGAGGGACCCCCCAAGTCGAGCACACGAAAGCACATGCAGTGTGCACAAGCGAAACAAACACGTCTTACCGCGTGGAGCTCCAGACTGTGAATGGTCAAACTATTCATAAATTGTCACATTCGGAAATCCTTACTATCGGGCTTTTCCGTTGCTGCTCGCTTAACGCGGAAATGTACGTATTGAGTCACAATGTTTCGCCAGATCGACCGAACCAGAGCCGAGGTTATTAGCCGAGGTATTTTGAACGATCGGCCGAAGTATTCCGAGTTCAGTGAAAAACAGCGAAGTGTGATTCTCATTTGTTGGTTTATTTCTTTGAAGATGATAGCCGTAGCCGTAGCCGTAGCCGTAGCCGTAGCCGTATTCCAACGTAAATGAACAACGAATGATAATGTGTAAGTAACAAAACATTTATTTGTAATTATCGTTAACTGGTTATTTTCACTGGACTTTTGACACGTTTTGTTTAGAAGTTAGAACCAAGTATAACCGACCTATCACTTCGTATGCCAACAAGTAAGCTGACTACGCTTGACGTGATTGTTACATTTCCTGTGATCACCAATTAATAAAATGATGTGGTTTTTGTTTGTTTGTTTGCCTATTTCAAATCAAATAAGTTACAAGGAAAAAAAATCATGGTACGCAAAACTGTACCGCGATTCGTATCGAGCTGATCAATTATCGCGGTATACCGGTATACCGGTATACCGGTTTATCGTTGCAGCACTAATACAAAGGGAAGTAATTCAAGAGAAACAGGTTCATTTAGTCCAAGCATCGCCCTTGAACTAACCATAACCATATGTCTGACACCATATAACCGTAAATACAATTTGTTGAGTGTGTCATTAAAACATTTCCTTCCTTCCAATATATTTTGGAGCATTTGGTCATTTTTCAGTAACACAAATATTCTAGCCCTCATACAATAAACAGCATGCTGGTGATAAAAATAAAAGATTGTTTATGAAAACGTGTAGCACTGCGATCAGTTTATTTTACTTTTTGTTGTAGGGGTGTGTCAGAAGTGTAGATGTTTCGTGATGATGTAAAAAAAAAGAAGTTTGTTTTCTTTAATAACAACACTAGAGCACATTGATGTATTAATCATCGGCTATTGAATGTCAAATATTTGGTAATTTTGAGATAGTCATAAAGAGGAAACCCGCTACATTTTTCCATTAGTATGAACAGATTTTTTTAATGGACCATACCACAGACAGGATAGCACATACTATGGCCTTTTATATATCAGTCGTGGTGCACTGGTTGCAGTGAGAAATAACCTGATGGGCCCACCGACGGGGATCGATCCCAAACCGATCACACATCAAGCGAGTGCTATACCACTGGGCTACATCCCGGCCCCTCATGATGATGAATGTCGTTAGTTGATGAAAAATAAAAGCCAGAACACACTAAGTGATAAAATTAACTAGGCCATGGTATTTTGTAAAGTGGGAGGTACCTGTATGTGTTATAAATAAAAGCCAGAACACACTAAGTGGTAAAATTAACAAGGGCATGGTATTTTGTAAAGTGGGAGGTACCTGTATGTGTTATAAATAAAAGCCAGAACACACTAAGTGATAAAATTAACTAGGCCATGGTATTTTGTAAAGTGGGAGGTACCTGTACGTGTTATAAATAAAAGCCAGAACACACTAAGTGATAAAATTAACAAGGGCATGGTATTTTGTAAAGTGGGAGGTACAAGAAAGAAGGAAGGAAATGTTTTATTTAACAATGCACTCAACACATTTTATTTATAGTTATATGGCGTCGGAATGGGAGGTACATGCACCTGTCATAAATAATTGTTTCATAGCCCTCCACCTGTGGCAGGGACGTAGCCCAGTGGTAACGTGCTCGCTTGATGCGCAGTCGGTTTGGGATCGATCCGCTTCAGTGGGCTCATTGGGTTATTTCTTGCTCCAGCCAGTGTACCACGACTGGTATATTAAAGGCCATGGTATGTGCTATCCTGTCGGTGGGGAAGTGCATAATTAAAAAATGTAGCAGATTTCCTCTGATGAGTTGGTTGAGTGCTCGTCTGAGGTGCTTGTGTCTCAGGATGGAACCACCTCAGTGGATTCACTCAACTGATTGGATTTTTTCTCATTCCAACCAATGCACCACAACTGGTCAAAGGCCATGGTATGTGCTTTCCTGTCTGTGGGAAGGTCAAAGGCTGTGGTATGTGATTTCCTGTCTGTGGGAAAGTGCATATAAAAGATCCCTTGCTGCATTAGGAAAAATGTAGCAGGTTTCCTCTGATGACTATGGGCCGATTTCATATGTCTGGGTTTCAAAACACCGGGTTATATCAAAACCTAGGTTTAACACTGGTTTACGTAAAACACTGAAAAACTTTACCAAGACATACACCCGTGGTGCATTTCACATGTGTGTGTTTTACCCGTGTTTACAAAACCACGCTTTTTACATGGGTTACCCGCAGATTTGGAAAGGGACATAAGCGAGGAATAGCTTACACTTCATCACTTTGTAGTTGAAACTCGTTACCGGTTTATTATTAGCATTCACGTTCGAGATGGGGGATTAGCTACCTCCTCCCCCCCTCCCCCAATGTGGAGCAAACCTTCACATTCTGTCAAAAATTTATGGACATATTTGGGCAAAATGAGCTGGCCTGAAAATATTTCACCATGTATTTCCATCATTTTACTCACAATATTAGTTATAATCCATGTCAAATGCTTACAGAACCCTACATAGCTGTTGGTAATAATGCAAATATGAATAAACATTTTGTTATTGGCATTTACCTTTATTTCTAACATAATATAAAAAAAGAAGAAGATGGGACGCGTACATCTGAGGGCACCGAGACAACGTTTGGTCCATTTTCCAAAACTGTGGGCCTATATCGCCTTGTTCTCCCTTTATTAAGATGAGATAAACACGAAAGTATGTCATTATAAGACTGATATATGATCATTATATGATAGATGTTTATTTCTTTGATACTGATGGTAATCGATCAACTTCCAATGCTAGTACTCCCCGTTTTCGTGCAGTTCATACACAATGAAGAAAATGTTTATTTTTACTAATTTAGTAAATAACTATTTTTATTACCCCAGTGACCACTCATAACAGGGAAAATATTTTACATATTTTCTCAATGAGAAATATTATGCAGTGTTGTAACGTACAATATTACTGGATAATTTGACGCTTACAAACCAATGACTTTGTTGGTACTAAATATAACCTCACGATTTGGAAAACACACAAAATGATGTCATGTACTTTGATGAGTTTGTGTTCATGACTGTTTTAATGTTAAATTTATAACAAAATGTCATTTTAACGTAAATCATTATTTATATTTTTAGCAGAATAAAGATAACTTTTGTTTTTGAAAATTATCTGTGAACGTGATTAAAATGCAAAGTTATAGCAATACCCAGAAGAGTGTGTTAAGCGGTTTATATTGTTTCTATAACCTACATGTACATGCATGTGCGCCTAAAACCAGTTGTTATCAAATTTATGTTCGCGACAACTAAAAATTATTTGACTCGGGATATAAATTTGATAATAACTGGTATCTCATTTATTATCCTCTATATATCTCAGACGGTTTGTTGTTCGTTCACCTCGAACATGGTGAAGGGGTGAATCTAATTATACAGTCATGCTAAAAAAAAAGGAAAAAGGGCATCTTGTCTAAAGGGGAAGGGGGTTCGAAACGAAATGCACAGTAAACATGACCCAGGGTTTAACCTAGGTTTAAACCATATGTTTCCAAAACCCACCAATAACCTAGACATATGAAATCGGCTCTATGAGTCAGAAATTACCAAATGTTTGAAATCCAATAGTCGATTAATTAACCAATGTGCTCTAGCGGTGTTGTTAAACAAAAATAAAAACAAAACTTTGTCGCTGCCTTCAGAAAAATAGTTCCTACATGTCACCTTTTTACTTTGTCAAAGAGAGACAAAAAGTGAAAACAATAGTCCCACGGACAAGTACATCTACAAATCTACTTGTCCATCAATATTTTTACTTGTCCAGACAAGTTGTTAGTTTTATTCAAGAGCAAGGACAATGTTTTTGATTGCTCAAAATGAAACAGCATTATAATGTTTTACTTGTCCACTGGACAACCACTGAGGATAATTTTGGTTGTCCCAGCAGATTATCAATTGTCAGGACAAAGTGCTTATTTCGAACACTGCTTACCTCAGGTTATGTACTAATTAGTAGCCATTCATAATTTTGAAGGAAGGAAATGTTTTATTTAACGACGCTCTCAACACATTTTATTTACGGTTATATGGCGTCGGACATATGGTTAAGGACCACACAGATATTGAGGGAATAAACCCGCTGTCGCCACTTCATGGGCTACTCTTTTCGATTAGCAGCAAGGGATCTTTTATATGCACCATCCCATAGACAGGATAGCACATACCATGGCCTTTGATGTACCAGTCGTGGTGCACTAGCTGGAGCTAGAAATAGCCCAATGGGCCCACCGATGGATATCGATCCCAGACCGACTGCACATCAAGCGAATGCTGTACCACTTGGCTAAGTCCCGCCTTCATAACTTTGAAATGCTAAGTTCTACTTACTGTGAGACATTTTTGCATCAATCCTCGGCTGCGCAGCATAATCTTTCTTCTCGTTGAAGATCTTGACGTCGCCACCGCCAGGCTTGTAGCCCTGCTGTTTAGTACTAATACCGTACTTCTTAGATTCAGAACTCTGGAAAACACAAACACAAAACACAATCAGGCAAATCACCTCGTTTAATTCTGCTGTGCAAGGTTACTCTGAGACTAGTTAAAGTCTGTTTTGTTTAAACAACACCACTGGAGCACATTCATCATTGGCTAAGGCCAGTATGTTTTTATTATTCGATTTACGAACCTGCCGATGTAAATTGTGCTCAAATAAAAAAATTAAAAAGTCGTATTTTTCACTTTTATTTTTTTGCTGTCGACTTCCACAAATGGCTTTAAAGAAAAAAAAAGTTACCATTCTAGTCTATTGTGGCGCATTTCGTAAGGTAACAGTGAGAGGGAAAAAAAATCACCCCTACTGATACACCCCAAACAGGGTTTTTTTTTGTTGTTTTTTTTCTTCCTCCTACCTTTGTGCACAAAAGTTCTTGTTCGTAAACCTAAAAATTATAAAATACTGGCCTAAGGGATGTCAAACAGTTTTATATGTTTCAACACTAAAAGCAAATCTTGTACTTTCTAAAGTGTCCATGTTGACCAGCTAATAATTCAATTGTATAATGTAGCAAAAGGTCTTTATATAGGCTATGCCTGTTGACCAATCCCATCTGTTAATATAAACAGAAATAAATATTGTTTAAACCAAACATTTGGTAATTCTGAAATATAGTCATCAGAGGAAACCCACTACATGTTTTTCTAATGCAGCAAGGGATCTTTTATATGGACATTCCCACAGACAGGACAGCACATACCACGGCCTTTGATCAGTTGTAGTGCACTGGATGGAATGAGAAAAAACACAATTCAGATGAATGGACCCACTAAGGTGGTTCGATCCTGTGATGCAGGCACCTCAAGTGAGCACTCAACCGACTGAGCTAAATCCTGCCCACTATTCTGAGACTGAGGTCAGTAAAATATAGAATATATTTATGCACCACACCCCACATCTGTTATGTCGTTACTTGCTGTAGCAGCTTAATATAGTCTGGTTTAGGAAATACATGAAGTTCTTCATAAAAAAAAAATTTAAAAAAATTCTGATACGCCTTTTGAAATCTCTGTTTGATGATCACAAGTAGGCTGATCTCTGTAGTATTTAAATAACTAATTGGTTTGAAGTGACTTGTTATGTTTTGTAACAACTGATAACAATTGTGTATGTAAGTGGTATATTTCCAGCATATACCAGCAACATGATACATACCGGCCTCGGTGGTGTCATGGTTAAGCCATCGGACATAAGGCTGGTGGGTACAGGGTTCGCAGCCCGGTACCGGCTCCCACCGAGAGCGAGTTTTAACGACTCAATGGGTAGGTGTAAGACCACTACACCCTCTTCTTTCTCTCTAACAACTAACTACTAACAACTAAGCCTCTGTTGAAATGAAATGGTTGTATGACCAGCCTCAGTGGTGTCGTGGTTAAGCCATCAGACATCAGACATAAGGTTGGTGGGTAGGGTTCACAGCCCAGTACCGGCTCCCATCCAGAGCAAGTTTTAATGACTCAATGGATACCTGTAGGTGTAAGACCACTACACCCTCTTCTTTCTCTCTAACAACTAACTACTAACAACTAAGCCTCTGTTGAAATGAAATGGTTGTAGGACCAGCTTTGGTGGTGTCGTGGTTAAGCAATCAGACATAATGCTGGTAGGTACTGGGTTCGCAGCCCGGTACCGGCCTCGGTGGTATTGTGGTTAAGCCATCGGACATAAGGCTGGTAGGTACTGGGTTCGCAGCCCGGTACCGGCCTCGGTGGTGTTGTAGGTAAGCCATCGGACATAAGGCTGGTGGGTACAGGGTTCGCAGCCCGGTACCGGCTCCCACCCAGAGCTAGTTTTAACGACTCAATGGGTAGGTGTAAGACCACTACACCCTCTTCTCTCTCTCTAACAACTAACTACTAACAACTAAGCCTCTGTTGAAATGAAATGGTTGTAGGACCAGCTTTGGTGGTGTCGTGGTTAAGCAATCAGACATAATGCTGGTAGATACTGGGTTCGCAGCCCGGTACCGGCCTCAGTGGTATTGTGGTTAAGCCATCGGACATAAGCCTGGTAGGTACTGGGTTCGCAGCCCGGTACCGGCCTCGGTGGTGTTGTAGTTAAGCCATCGGACATAAGGCTGGTAGGTACTGGGTTCGCAGCCTGGTACTGACTCCCACCCAGAGCGAGTTTTAATGACTCAATGGGTAGGTGTAAGACCACTACACCCTCTTTTCTCTCACTAACCACTAACCCACTGTCCTGGACAGACAGCCCAGATAGTTTAGGTGTGCCCAGGACAGCGTGCTTGAACCTAAATTGGATGTGAGCACAAAAATAAGTTGATATGAACTGAAATGAAAGCAACATGAGGCGATGCTCTGGCGTGAGGGAAGCCAACTGAAAATGTTCGTGGTCAACCAGTGGTTCACATGGTAGTTGTTAAAGGGACATTCCGGAGTTTGCTGCATTGTAAGATGTTTCTGATTAATAAAACATTTCTACGAATATCAGTGTCTGTATATTCAATGTGTTTCTGGTCATCTTAATATTTGTAAGAAGCCCAAACTGGATTTTGTCTTCAAATAATTTTGTATGTATGAAAACCCCAAAAATATTTAGGAAATAAAATGAAAATTAACCTAGTAAAAATATTAGAACGATCAAAAACACGTTTGATATACAGGCACTAATATTTTTTGCAGATATATTTGATTAGCTGCTGCTGGCTTTATGCTTTTTATGATTTTGTGAGATCAAAGCCCACAGAGAAGAGAACTGATTTACTGAAGTCAGACCACATCGATGTTTGATATGTCTCTGTTAGTCGCTAACATCTTAAAAAGTGCAGCAAACTCAGGAATGTCCCTTTAAGGGAAAGAACTCCCTAAAGCAGTAAAACTAGTATAGTCACATGACCCTCACTGTTGTTGAATTTGTTACAGAATATATTTTGACATAGAAATTGTACTGAACTTTGTGGGACTGGCCTCGGTGGCATCACAGTTAGGCCATCGGTCTACAGGCTGGTAGGTACTGGGTTCGGATCCCAGTCGAGGCATGGGATTCTTAATCCAAATACCAACTCCAAACCCTGAGTGAGTGCTCCTCAAGGCTCAATGGGTAGGTGTAAACCACTTTCACTGACAGTGATCCATAACTGGTTCAACAAAGGCCATGGTTTGTGCTATCCTGCCTGTGGGAAGCGCAAATAAAAGATCCCTTGCTGCCTGTTGTAAAAGAGTAGCCTATGTGGCGACAGCGGGTTTCCTCTAAAAAACAGTGTCAGAATGACTATATGTTTGACGTCCAATAGCTGATGATCAGATAAAAAATCAATGTGCTCTAGTGGCGTTGTTAAATAAAACATTTTACTTTACTTTTTGAACTTCGTGGAGTAATTAATGGTAGCGTGAAACCCTTACTGCAGACATGTTTTGTGCAGATCAGTTGTAAGGTGCTTGAGTGTCAGGTGTAATTACCGTACTCTCAATGGACTCAGTGGGAACAATATTTCACTGAACTGTCATTGTGTTTGTGTCGACTGTAGTTTATGCAGTGGTGAGATCACATGCACTGACAATTGATTACATGGTGAACTACTGCATTCTAAAATTAACTCTCAAGTAGGTTGACCATTTCGTAGTGTTTAAATAACCTCTCTGAAGTTGTCACTTTTAAAAGCCAAACCATGGAAATTGATAAGAAATATGACTGAAGATCCTAGCAACCATGTGAAAGTTTGTTTGTTTTAACACCACCACTAGAGCACATTGATTTATTAATCATCAGCTATTGGATGTCAAACATTTGGTAATTTTGACATTATAGCCTTGAAGAGGAAACCTGCTACATTTTTCCATTAGTAGCCAGCGATCTTTTATATGCACCATCCCACAGACAGGATAGCACATACCATGGCCTTTGATATACCAGTCGTGATGCACTGGTTGGAACGAGAAATAGCCCAATGGGTCCACTGATAGATCGATCACAGACCAACCACGCATCAAGCAAATGTAGTATGATAACTAGTTTAGTATTAAACCCAGGGTAAGGGAACTCTTTTAACGTTCCCATATCCAAGAGGCTCAGGCACGCCCATCCCGGATTTGACCTCCGACATTGCCAGTTGCCAATTCCAGGACAGGAGGGGGAGGGAGAAGGGAAAGGGGGGTATTTAGTTGGGCCTCCACGAGTCCAAAATACTGGACTCGAGTACTCGAGGGTCAAAGTCAACCTGGACCAGAGTACCCGACACTTACAGTAGATGATAATGAGACTATTAAGGAATACAGTAAAATAGCATGATGATCTTAATTCCAGCACTGAACATGGATGCCAAATCATGCCATTGTATCATATTCCACACATTCAATTCCCCCCCTATCCCCCCCACCCCCCCCCCCCCCCCACATGTCTCATATCCCTATATGTATGTGGCCTACATGTATGTGGCTGTGGAGTTTCACCCAGTCTGTCTGTCTGTCTGTCTGTCTGTCTCTATCTCTCTCTCTCTCTCTCTCTCTCTCTCTCTCTCTCTCTCTCTCTCTCTCTCTCTCTCTCTCTCTCTCTCTCTCTCTCTCTCTCTCTCTCTCATTAACAGTAAACAAATATTTTATATTAAATATTGTACTTTCATTAACACACATGTTCAAGTCATTAAAAATATATGGTGTAAATTTACAAAAGGTAATGACAACAGCAACTGCATACATTTTATAAATCATAATAAATGTAGATATTTAGTCACATGCTCACCTCATATTTATAAGTTAAACACACCTAACATAAGCAAACCGGGGCTCGTGAATTATTTTTCACAAATCTATACACCTCCTTGTATATTCTCCATTAGATAACACTATATAAACACTGAGAAAATCTTCACATTAAACACATACACAATGAGATCTGGTTATATAACCGTACTATAGCCAGGTTCAGAGTGCTGAGAACATGGAGGTTGCGTGTGTAACAGTTTGTTTGCCATCCACCAATTGCTTATAATAAGCCTGGTCATTGACCACAAACAAATACTTGAACGCACTTGGACGTCATTAAAGTAAAACATGGCAATTTCAACAATTAGTTCAAACACCCTGCCTCAGTGGTGTGGTGGTTAAGTCATCGGGCATATGGCTGGTAGGTAGTGGATTCATATTCCCAGGGGTGTAGAAAAGAAAATATTTCACTAGCCCACCAGACCAGAACCAACTAAACTTTACTAGCTCGCAATAATTTCTATTAGTCTGCCAGCCTATAGAACACTATTACTGTTTAACAATATTATAATATATACAATCTCCATTATATATTATTAAGTACCCTTGGTAAGTAATAAACGAAATAAAGTCCCATACCTTGATTGACAAATCAATACATTTTAAAAATATTCTGATATAAATGTTTTCACATTTCTTTCATATAGATTTACAAAATTCAAGTGACATCCAGCAAGTATTTAACAGAACAATCTATTCGAAACACAGCCACAACATACTTTCAACATAAACAAGCAATTTCTGTGAAGTATTGACCTTTGACCGGCTCTGTTTCCATCATCTATTAGTCAGAAAAAGAGAGATCACCCGTTGGACTGGTAGTTGCATTTTTTAACTCATCCATCAGAATTTTTACTCGCATTTGCAGAGCGGGTCAGAGCTTTCTGCACCTCTGTATTCCGTACCAGCTCCCACCCACAGTGAGTTTTAAACACTCAGTGAGTAAGTGTAAGGCCACTACACTGACTTCTCTCTCACTAACCACCAACAACTAACTACTAACCCACTGTCCTAGACAGACAGAACAGACAGTGTGCTTGAACCGTAATTGGATATAAGCACACAAATAAGTGTAAAGTTTTAAACACACCAATACATCATACACTGTATATGTTGACTGCATCTCTTGGATAGAACTCTTTAGTGAAATCAGAGGAAATGTTTTATTTAAAGACACACTCAACACATTTTATTTACGGTTATATGGTGTCAGACATGGTTAATGACCACACAGATATTGAGAGAGGAAATCCGCTGCTACCACTTCATGGGCTACTCTTTTCGATTAACAGCAAAGGATCTTTTTATATGCCCCATCACACAGACACGATAGCATATACCACAGCTTTTGCTATACCAGTTGTGGAGCACTGGCTGGAACAAGAAATAGCCCAATGGTGTCCACCAACGGGAACCAATTTGGGAACCAGTCAAAATAGTTTGCAAATCTTAGCGAAAAAATGGCTGGTTGAACTTTATAGGACAGGTGGGGCTGGACATAGTCCAGTGGTAAAGCGCTCGCTTGATGCGCAGTCGGCATAGGATCGATCCCCGTCGGTGGGCCTATTAGGTTATTTCTCATTGCAGCCAGTGCACCACAACTGATACATGTATATAAAAGGCCATGGTATGTGCTATCCTGTCTGTGGGATGATGCATAAAAAAATCCCTTGCTACTAATGAAAACATTTAGCGGGTTTCCTCTCTATGACTGTCAAAATGACCATGTGTTTGACATCCAATAGCCGATGATTAATAAATCAATGTGCTCTAGTGGTATCGTTAAACAAAACAAACAAACTTTAGGACAGATATTCCCTTCACGTTAATTCTTCCTCAACGAAATCTCAAAATCAAAATAATTGCATGCTTCACACCAAATGTGCTGAGGTGTCGTTAAATTAATTTTCCATTACTTTTCAAATTTCACTCATTTTAAAGATCACACTAAAATTGACTGACAATCATGACATTTTAGTTGTGTACCAACTCACAGCCACCAACTAAGTATTTAGTGGTTTTCTCAGGTAACAAGCAATTAAGTTACATGGACCTGTTTGCGAGTGTCAGGCCTGACATTACGATACTGTTTGTTTGCCTTAGTCGTGTCGACATAGAAAATTAACATTGAACCCACACTTCTGCAGCCAGCTACCAACACAGGTGCAATGTAAATGTGACTGTGTTCAAAGTAGGAAATATACTTCTGGAAATTAATTAAGTACCACGTAGTTTTGACCATGTGACTAATCCTTTCATGGATACAAAACACTGGACATTAATTTTAAAGTTTATTTTGTTTAACGACACCACTAGAGCACACTGATTTATTAATCATGGGCTATTGGATATCAAACATTTTGTAATTCTGACACGTAGTCATCAGAGGAAACCCACTACGGTACATTTTTCCTAATGCACCAAGAGATCTTTTATATACACTTTCCCACAGCTAAGAAAGCACATACCACAGACTTTGTCCAGTTGTGGTGCAATAGTTGGAATGAGAAATGACCTAATCAGTTGAATGGATCCGAAGTGGTTTAATCCTGCGACACAAGCACCTCAAGCGAGCACTCAAACAACTGAGCTAAATCCCACCCCTCCTTTCATGGATACAAAACACTGACATTGATGTTAATGGACCGGCCTCGGTGGCGTCGTGGTTAGGCCATCGGTCTACAGGCTGGTAGGTACTGGGTTCAGATCCCAGTCGAGGCATGGGCTTTTTAATTCAGATACCGATTCCAAACCCAGAGTGAGTGCTCCGCAAGGCTCAATGGGTAGGTGTATACCACTTGCACCGACCAGTGATCCATAACTGGTTCAACAAAGGCCATGGTTTGTGCTATCCTGCCTGTGGGAAGCACAAATAAAAGATCCCTTGCTGCTAATCGGAAAGAGTAGCCCATGTAGTAGTGACAGCAGGTTTCCTCTCAAAATCTGTGTGGTCCTTAACCATATGTCTGATGCCATATAACCGTAAATAAAATGTGTTGAGTGCGTAATTAAATAAAACATTTTTCTTCTTTTTTTTTGATGTTAATGTTTGTTTTGTTTAATGATACCACTAGAGCATTGATTTATTATTCACTGTCTATTGGATGTTAAGCATTTGGTAATTCTGACATATAGTCTTAATTAGAGAAGAAACCTGCTACATTTTTCCTTTAGTAGCATTGAAGTTTTTTATATGCACCATCCAACAGACAGGATAGCACATACCACAACATTTGATATACCAGTCATGATGCACTGACTGGAACGAGAAATAGCACTTTAACTAAATTTCATCAAAACGATATGTTCAGGTATACGAGTCTATAGTTGGCTGTAGAAAATGACCCATTGACAGCAAAACATTATTAACCGAGTTAATAATGGTAACTATCAAATGGGTTTATGACATGGATATTATGGGTAAGTTATAGGATAAAAGCCACTACCACATCAAACTGTCAATGTTATCAGTTTTCTTCCATAAATTACTACATGTACTAACATTTATACACAATTTTATATACAACATAATAGTTAAAGTGACATTCCCGAGTTTGCTGCAATATTTAAGATGTTATCAACTAACAGAGACTTTTTAACGATTGTAATTACATATCAAATATATCCAGTTTTGGCTTCTTACAAATATTAAGACAACCAGAAACACATTGAATATATAGACACTGATATTCTAAACAAGAAAATATATTTAATGTGTAAGTTTAATCGTAGAAATATATTATTAGTCGGAAACATCTTACAATGCAGCAAACTCAGGAATGTCTCTTTAATACAATTTGATTCAAATTAGCCATTTTTGTGGTAGCTAGTTTTCAAAGAAAATACTCAACAACATTGGCTAAAAGTCAATTCTTTCCCGTGTGAGCCGTGTATGACATCATAAAGACGTCCCATTACTAGGAAGGCAGTAAAACTTTATTTATACGTTCTCGTCTTTAGAAAGAGGGTGGAACAAACATCAAGTCACAATTCACACACAATGCCCTGTTGATTATTCGAGCCGACATTCTTATTCCAAATGCAATGGACCTAATTCGTATTCTGCACTCACCTACACAGAGAAATGAATGTTCAAAACATCCTTGATGTTGTTACGGCAACCATGAAAACAGGGTTAATTATGTTGTAGGTTAATATTTTAATGGCTATTACAATAAAAGGGTCTTGATTTATAAAGTCGTTGAAGCAAATGTACATGTATAACCGAAAAGAAATAAACACACATACATGTATCAGTAAGAATTTGGCATGACTGTAGAAGCATGGTGTATTTATAGAGATAAAAAAAAAAATTAATTGCTGAACTGAAGTGGTCAGGTATAAATTTTCTCAAAGATTATGAAATGTTGCGTCCTGACAGTCAGAAAAATAAACCAAAAGGTCTGTTACTGCTAATATATATATGTGTATGTATGTATGTATGTATGTATGTATGTATGTATGTATGTATGTATGTATGTATTGATGTATGAATATCTATATATTGTATGTATGTCGAGGTTGACTATTACATACATAGATATTAACACACTGGCGCAGGGGATAATTAAATCCTTTCTGGCCTCACAAATTGTCCCATGCCGTTGCTGGGATTCGAACCTGTGGCACCGATTTGCCCGCAAATTGCAAGACTAACCACGATACGCTCTGAGCTATCGAAGCTTCCATAAAAAGGAAGCTCTTTAACTCAACCATATGCATGGGGCCTACAATCTACGCGGTCGATCCCGCTTACGTGCATGAAACAGTGGGCAGACCTGGCACTGGCTAGTATGTATTGATGTATGAATATCTATATATTGTATGTATGTCGAGGTTGACTATTACATACATAGATATTAACGCACTGGTGCAGGGGATAATTAAATCCTTTCTGGCCTCACAAATTGTCCCATGCCGTTGCTGGGACTCGAACATGTGGCACCGATTCGCCCGCAAATTGCAAGACTAACCACGATACGCTCTGAGCTATCGAAGCTTCCATAAAAGGATGTATGTATGTATGTATGTATGTATGTATGTATGTATGTATGTATGTATGTATGTATGTATGTATGTATGTATGTACATGTATGTATGTATGTATGTGCAAGTGCAAAAAAAGGATAAATCCATTTTAGTAATTTTCTGCAAAAGAGGTTTTTTTTGGTTATGATTTCTATGTATAACATATCAAGTTCATAATGGGAAATTTTAAAAAAATGGGCATAAACATCAGAATATTAACGTTTTGAACTGAATAATGATAGGTCAGTTTTTAGTTAAAATGGCATCATCAGATTTTGTGCTTGAACTCCTCATATATATATATATATATGCACAGTGAAATTAACCCTACTAAACTGGACCCTCCACAAACCAAAATCCCTGTACAGAATAGAACTTCTCTAAACTGGATAACTCTCAAAATTGGACTTTTAACTTGGTTCCATTGATGTCTGATATTTAGAGGGGTTTTAGTGTGTGTGTGCGTGCGTGTGTGCGTGCATGTGTGTGTGTGTGTGTTTGTGTATGTACATGTATACATACACACATGTATATTAAAACCCCTTTAAATTGGACACTCTGCAAGGCTCAATGGGTAGGTGTAAACCACTTACACCGACCAGTGATCCATAACTGATTCAACAAAGGTCATGGTTTGTGCTATCCTTCTTGTGGGAAGCGCAAATAAAAGATCCCTTATTGCATGTCGTAAAAGGTAGCCTATGTGGCGACAGCGGGTTTCCTCTGAAAAACAGTGTCAAAATGACCATATGTTTGACGTCCAATAGCTGATGATAAGATAAAAAATCAATGTGCTCTAGTGGCGTTGTTAAATAAAACAAACTTTACTTTTTTTCTCAATTGGACACTCATTTACTGAGGATTTTGAAGGATTTGACTGTATACGTAAAATCACTCAGTAAGGGTGCTTGTTGTACAATCTGCTCTACATTACTCTGACATTCCTTTCCTTTTTTATCAAACAGTAATAAATATTAATTCTCAAAATCACGTTAAGTTTGTGCTTCTACAGTTAAGTGTTAAGTCATAGTCATATAAGTTAAAAGCATAGTGCTATTCATGGGACAAGGCACAAGTTTATTACATGTTTGACAAGATGAAATTCACATAAAGATATTAATGTAAGGATAACCATACGAACTGCTGGTTTTATATCTACAACCCAACATACGTGTATAAACATGCGGACACTTACAGTCACATTTAAGCAGCTACCCACGGAAATAAGTAGTTTGTTTTGTTTAACAACACCACTAGAGCACATTGATTTACTAATCATCGGCTATTGGATGTCAAACATTTGATAATTTTGACTTACAGTCTTAGAGAGGAAATCTAGTATATTTTTTTATTAGTAGCAAGGGATTTTTTATATGCACTATTCCACAGACAGGATAGCACATACCACAGCCTTTGAAATACCAGTTGTGGTGTACTGGCTGGAACCAGAAATAGCCAATGGTCCACTGACAGGAATCGAACCCAAATCGACCGCGCATCAAGTCAGCGTTTTACCACTGAGCTACATCCAGCCCCTCCCCCTTCAGGGAAGTAAGAGACACCCTCTCACCGCACCACAACAACAGCCCCTCCCCCTTCAGGGAAGTAAGAGACACCCTCCCACCGCACCACAACAACAGCCCCTCCCCCTTCAGGGAAGTAAGAGACACCCTCTCACCGCACCACAACAACAGCCCCTCCCCCTTCAGGGAAGTAAGGGACACCCTCTCACCGCACCACAACAACAGCCCCTCCCCCTTCAGGGAAGTAAGAGACACCCTCTCACCGCACCACAACAACAGCCCCTCCCCCTTCAGGGAAGTAAGAGACACCCTCCCACCGCACCACAACAACAGCCCCTCCCCCTTCAGGGAAGTAAGAGACACCCTCTCACCGCACCACAACAACAGCCCCTCCCCCTTCAGGGAAGTAAGGGACACCCTCTCACCGCACCACAACAACAGCCCCTCCCCCTTCAGGGAAGTAAGGGACACCCTCTCACCGCACCACAACAACAGCCCCTCCCCCTTCAGGGAAGTAAGGGACACCCTCTCACCGCACCACAACAACAGCCCCTCCCCCTTCAGGGAAGTAAGAGACACCCTATCACCGCACCACAACGACAGCCCCTCACCGCACCACAACAACAGCCCCTCCCCCTTCAGGGAAGTAAGAGACACCCTCTCACCGCACCACAACAACAGCCCCTCCCCCTTCAGGGAAGTAAGAGACACCCTCTCACCGCACCACAACAACAGCCCCTCCCCCTTCAGGGAAGTAAGAGACAACCTCTCACCGCACCACAACAACAGCCCCTCCCCCTTCAGGGAAGTAAGAGACACCCTCTCACCGCACCACAACAACAGCCTTGGTGTCGTGGTTAAGCCTTCAGATATAAGGCTAGCAGGTACTGGGTTCACATCCCGGTACTGACTCCCACCCAGAGCAAGTTTAATGACTCAATGGAGAGGTGTAAAGTTAAAATTTGTTTTGTTTAATGACACCACTAGAGTACACTGATATATTAATCATCGGCTATTGGATGTCAAACATTTGGTAATTTTTACATTTAGTCTTAGAGAGGAAACTCGCCACATTTTTCCATTAGCAGCAAGGGTTTTTATATCCACCATCACACAGATAGGATAGCACATACCACGGCCAGTCATGGTGCACTAGCTGGAAGAAGAAATAGTCCAATGGGCCCACTGACAGGGATCGATCCTAAACCAACCACGCATCACGCGAGTGCTTTACCACTGAGCTATGTCCCACCCCCGAAAACGAATGAATACACCACTACACCATATATCACATTATTACACTGCCCATATAGGGCCCCATTTAACAATCAGATCAGCTGAAAATATATATATATACATAATAGATCAATTTTGAAATCTTTTGTTGATGATTATATACATATCATAGGATGACTTAGGGTCATAGTATTTTAAAACATTCAGTGTTTAGATAAGATGGGATTTTTTTAAATTGGCTTAAATTTTTCCTTTTGCGACTGACCTACCAGGTGGGTGGGTGTGGAGATGGGGGATCAGAAAAAACAATTTTACAAATTGGTTTCTTCATGTACAAGGGAAGAATTCCACAAAATGTGGTTGGAATTGGTATAGTAGTTTTGCAGACTAAGTTGAAAATGTGAAAGTGGCCTTGGTGGTGTCGTGGTTAAGCCATCGGACATAAGGCTGGTAGGTACTGGGTTCGCAGCCCGGTACTGGCCTCGGTGATGTCGTGGTTAAAGCCATCAGACATAAGGCTGGTAGGTACTGGGTTCGCAGCCCGGTACCGGCCTCGGTGATGTACTGGGTTCGCAGCTCGGTATCGGCCTCGGTGATGTACTGGGTTCCCAGCCCGGTATCGGCCTCGGTGGTGTTGTGGTTAAAGCCATCGGACATAAGGCTGGTAGGTACTGGGTTCGCAGCCCGGTAGCGGCCTTGGTGATGTCGTGGTTAAGCCATCAGACATAAGGCTGGTAGGTACTGGGTTCACAGCCCACCCAAAGTAAGTTTTAATGAATCAATGGGTAGGTGTACAATCATTACACCAACTTCTCTCCACTAACCACTACCCACTAACAATTAACAACTAACCCACTGTCCTGGACAAACAGCCCAGATAGCTGGTACGTGTGCCTAGGATAGTGTGCTTGAACCTTAATTAGATATAATCACGAAAATAAGTTGAAATGAAATGAAAAATGAAAACGTCAAAAGTTAATGTACATCGGATGAAAAACCCAGATCACAATAGGTCAGTGTGCTATCCTGTCTGTGGGGTGGTGCATATTAAAGCTCCTTTGCTACTGATGGACAAAATGTAGCGGGTTTCCTCTCTAGGACTATATTTCAAAATTACCAAATGTCTGTCATCCAATAGCCGATGATTGATAATCAGTGAGCTCTAGTGGTGTTATTAAACAAAACAAACTTTAAATAAACATTGTTTTGATAACATAACATATTTGTTTGGGTTTATTTCTTTAAATAACAGCAGGCCATATTTTACGTTCTATTTCAAGCCCTGTCAGGTGATATTAAATTTTTGCCATCTTAATATTTTCATGCATATAATAACAAATATATAAAACTATGTTCGTAACATGCAAATGCTTTTTCGATCTTATTTTAAATATATTTAATATATTCCTAAACATATCCTTTACAAGCATACATGTAAAAGCTTTTAAAATGTTATTACTTTCAGATGTATATCAAATATTCAAACATATTGGGATGTAATATTAGTCGGCAGCATTGGAATATGGCATCTTCCTTAAAAGCATAGATTACTTTGGTAGAACCATTAAATAATTTGATCCCAACCCACCATCTGTAGTGGTATGTGATTTGTTATTTTAATTTGTGACATTTTATGTATGGTAAAAATGACTAAAAATTGTTTTATCTATACATATATTAGCAACTGTGCCGACTTTGTCATATTGAAGATGAAAACATTGTTCATGTACTAACCTATAGTGTCCAGAATACCATTAAAGGGACATTCATGAGTTTGCTGCACTTTTTAAGATGTTATCGACTAACAAAGACTTTTTAACGACTGTAATTACATATCAAATATATTTTTTTTGCATAAGATATTAGTGGCTGTATATTAAATGTGTTTCTGATCGTTCTAATATTTGTACATGTACTAGGTTAAATTTCATTTTATTTCCAAAAATATACTTTTTTCGTACGTACGAAATTATTTGAAGACAAAATCCAGTTTGGGCTTCTTACAAATATTACGACGACCAGAAACACATTGAATATACAGACACTGATATTCTAAACCAGAAAATATATTTAATATTTATGTTTAATCATAGAAATATTTTATTAGTCGGAAACATCTTACAATGCAGCAAACTCAGGAATGTCCCTTTAATTAAGAAAACTTTATGTGCCAAACATTAATAGAGAGCCAATACTGGTACTAGGTGTCAGGAATCAAGAATATAAAGACAAAACTCGTCTAACACAAATCATCCTGGACAGTACACATCTATATCAGTATAAAGAATCTCTACATTAAGAGTGTAATTAATGGCTGCTTGTGGTTAAGGACCATACAGATTTTGAGAGGAAACCTGCTGTCGCCACTACATGGGCTACTCTTTCCGATTAGCAGCAAGGGATCTTTTATTTGCGCTTTCCACAGGCAGGATAGCACAAACCATGGCCTTTGTTGAACCAGTTATGGAGCACTGGTCGGTGCAAGTGGTTTACACCTACCCATTAAGCCTTGCGGAGAACCAGTCAGGGTTTGGAGTTGGTATCTGGATTAAAAATCCCAGTACCTACCAGCCTGTAGACCGATGGCCTATAACCACGATGCCACCGAGGCCAGTGCACTATGGTATAAAGGTAATTGACATGACATCATATTAATTATGTTACATACTTCTAAGGCTTCCACATCTATTGACGAGTATTCCATAAAAAACAAACCTAAATGGCAGATGATGAAAAATTGCATGTTTTTTTGTTCCAGAAGGAAGAAAGGAAATGTTTTATTTAACAACGCACCCAACACATTTTATTTACGGCTATATGGCGTCAGACATATGGTTAAGGACCAAACAGATATATAGAGAGAAAACCCGCTGTCGACACTTCATGGGCTACTCTTTTCGATTAGCAGCAAGGGATCTTTTATATGCACCATCCCACAGACAGGATAGTACATACCACAGCCTTTGTTACACCAGATGTGGAGCACTGACTGGAACAAGAAATAGCACAATGGGGCCACTGACGGATTTTGATTCTAAACCGACTGCGCATCAAATAAGCACTTTACCACTGGGCTACATCCCACCCCCTTGTTCTAGAACGTCTCAGCGAAGCTGATACAGCTGACATATGTGGAATTGGTGTCACTGTAATGGTTTTGTCAACACTTGTGTCTGGACAAAATGTTGGGGAAATCTAACAGTAATTAAAGGTAGGAGAGTAATTTATCGTAGTTGTTAACAATTTGGTTCAGACTTAAGTATCCAGCTGTTCCTTTATGTAAAGTATACATGTATCTGAATAACCTTTAGCCAATTACATGAAACATGCATTGAAATGAGTTATTATATTCACAAGTTTGCAACTTTTTATTTAAAAATGGTTAACGATTCAACGCAGAGAATTTGTTCACCTTTAGTCACTACAATTAACCTTAGCTTCAACTCTATATATATGCAATATATGGTTGGGTTTTTTTTTTACACATCCTCATGCACATAGCTATAACAATTTAACATAGACAATAACTTACGAGTTACTCGGAATTACAGATTATCTGTCCCTCTTGAAATTAATGTTGTCTGTCACGAGCTTTAGCAAGTGACTGACAACATTAATTTCACGAGGGACAGATAATCCATAATTCTGAGTATCGAGTGGGTTATTGTATTTATTACCCATAGTGTAAATAGTTTAGAAACTTAAACTTTAAACTTCTTACATGACACAAACTATATAATATACAAGACGTGAAAGTCTGAGAAAACTGATGACATCACGAAAGAAAAGCAATGACATCAAAAGCTGTCTTTAGGTACACAAATCAAATGTAAGCAAGAGAGGTCACATTTGTAATGAACTGATGTTTCTAGTGGGACGTGAATGAACTACAAAGAAATTAGTTTACAGCATGTTTAGTTGTTAACAAGAACAAAGTGCTTAAACGATTTCAACAAAAACTGAACTGTTTGTAAAATCTCATCAACGAGAGACTTCACCAAACTAACATCATGACGTCAGCAGGGAAAGACAGCTTCACCTACATCTCACTGCCCATATTGGTTTATTAATTGATTTATTAACTATCGCCCATTGGATGTCAAACATTTGGTAATATTGATAGTCATACTTGATTTATTAACCATCGCCCAATGGATGTCGAACATTTGGTAATATTGATAGTCATACTTGATTTATTAACCATCGCCCAATGGATGTCGAACATTTGGTCATATTGATAGTCATACTTGATTTATTAACCATCGCCCAATGGATGTCGAACATTTGGTCATATTGATAGTCATACTTGATTTATTAACCATCGCCCAATGGATGTCGAACATTTGGTCATATTGATAGTCATACTTGATTTATTAACCATCGCCCAATGGATGTCGAACATTTGGTCATATTGATAGTCATACTTGATTTATTAACCATCGCCCAATGGATGTCGAACATTTGGTAATATTGATAGTCATACTTGATTTATTAACCATCGCCCAATGGATGTCGAACATTTGGTAATATTGATAGTCATACTTGATTTATTAACCATCGCCCAATGGATGTCGAACATTTGGTAATATTGATAGTCATACTTGATTTATTAACCATCGCCCAATGGATGTCGAACATTTGGTAATATTGATAGTCATACTTGATTTATTAACCATCGCCCAATGGATGTCGAACATTTGGTAATATTGATAGTCATACTTGATTTATTAACCATCGCCCAATGGATGTCGAACATTTGGTAATATTGATAGTAACACTTGATTTATTAACCATCGCCCAATGGATGTCGAACATTTGGTAATATTGATAGTAACACTTGATTTATTAACCATCGCCCAATGGATGTCGAACATTTGGTAATATTGATAGTCATACTTGATTTATTAACCATCGCCCAATGGATGTCGAACATTTGGTAATATTGATAGTCATACTTGATTTATTAACCATCGCCCAATGGATGTCGAACATTTGGTAATATTGATAGTAACACTTGATTTATTAACCATCGCCCAATGGATGTCGAACATTTGGTAATATTGATAGTCACACTTGATTTATTAACCATCGCCCAATGGATGTCGAACATTTGGTAATATTGATAGTCATACTTGATTTATGAACCATCGCCCATTGGATGTCGAACATTTGGTAATATTGATAGTCATACTTGATTTATCAACCATCGCCCAATGGATGTCGAACATTTGGTAATATTGATAGTCATAATTGATTTATCAACCATCGCCCAATGGATGTCGAACATTTGGTAATATTGATAGTCATACTTGATTTATCAACCATCGCCCGTTGGATGTCGAACATTTGGTAATATTGATAGTCATACTTGATTTATCAACCATCGCCCAATGGATGTCGAACATTTGGTAATATTGATAGTCATACTTGATTTATTAACCATCGCCCAATGGATGTCGAACATTTGGTAATATTGATAGTCATACTTGATTTATTAACCATCGCCCAATGGATGTCGAACATTTGGTAATATTGATAGTCATACTTGATTTATTAACCATCGCCCAATGGATGTCGAACATTTGGTAATATTGATAGTCATACTTGATTTATTAACCATCGCCCAATGGATGTCGAACATTTGGTAATATTGATAGTCATACTTGATTTATTAACCATCGCCCAATGGATGTCGAACATTTGGTAATATTGATAGTCATACTTGATTTATTAACCATCGCCCAATGGATGTCGAACATTTGGTAATATTGATAGTAACACTTGATTTATTAACCATCGCCCAATGGATGTCGAACATTTGGTAATATTGATAGTCATAATTGATTTATTAACCATCGCCCATTGGATGTCGAACATTTGGTAATATTGATAGTCATACTTGATTTATTAACCATCGCCCAATGGATGTCGAACATTTGGTAATATTGATAGTCATACTTGATTTATTAACCATAGCCCAATGGATGTCGAACATTTGGTAATATTGATAGTCATACTTGATTTATTAACCATCTCCCATGGATGTCGAACATTTGGTAATATTGATAGTCATACTTGATTTATTAACCATCGCCCAATGGATGTCGAACATTTGGTAATATTGATAGTAACAGAGAGGAAACCCTCTACATTATTCTATTAGTAGCAAAGGATCTTTTATATGCACCAGTCTATAGACAGGATAGCACATACCACAGCCTTTGATAAACCAGTCATGATACACTGGCTGGAATGAGAAATAGCACAATGGGCCCACCCACGGGGATCGATCCTAGACTGACCATGCATCAAGCGAGTGCTTTATCACTGGGCTGCCTCACGACACAAGATTATAACCAGTAAAGATCACCAGTAAGCTGAAATCGTAAACGTCTATACACATGGAGATTAGAACAGCCCTGTAGAACACGGCTGGTAATGAGGGGTAAACATAGCACCACCAGAACAGTGGACAGAAACATTACAAGTGGCAAGTGACAACACAAGACAAACAGGGAAACCTCGGCAAATGTCTTAGCTATCAATGTACATCCAACACTTCAACTATACTGCCCATGAAAAGTTATCAATTTATAATCGAAAAGATACATTGTCTTAATTGGAATGTAATACTTGTCGCTTTAAAACTAAACTCTTGTCAAGCTTTCCATTTGCACCAAATTTCCTCAGTCAAAATTGCGCACCTTTTCTCTTTGGCATATAATTGCTCCATTCAAAATTCCATAGCACCACCACCACACACTCCTCGCCTGCTACCGACTTGGTCGGGCTGCTGGTGCTCCCTTGCACCTGCCAGTGCAGGCGGTCCCTCCTCTCCCCCTCCCCACCTTTCCTGTCATGGACGGAGGAGCCGGCTCTTGTGCCCATGACAGGCGTGCACTACAACAGCGTGTTTTGAATGTGCACGTAAAACCCTATGACCTGACCTGACCTAAGCCTTCCACTGTCAACATTTGTGTCATTAGACTGAAAACAAGGTTGTTTTGCTTAACAACACCACTAGAGCACATTAATTAATTAGAATTGTTAAATTTTGGGCATATCTGTAAATCTATACAAGAATTGTTAAACTTTGGGCATATCTTAAACTTTGGACATACATTGTGTATCTGTCAATCCATACAAGAATTGTTAAACTTCAGGGATATCTGTAAATCCATACAAGAATTGTTAAACTTTGATCATATGTGTAAATCCATACAAGAATTGTTAAAACTTTGGTCATATGTGTAAATCCATACAAGAATTGTTAAACTTTGGGCATATCTGTAAATCCATACAAGAATTGTTAAACTTCAGGGATATCTGTAAATCTACAGTATACAAGAATTGTTAAACTTTGGTCATATCTGTAAATCTATACAAGAATTGTTAAACTTCAGGGATATCTGTAAATCTATACAAGAATTGTTAAACTTCAGGGATATCTGTAAATCTATACAAGAAATGTTAAACTTTGGTCATATCTGTAAATCCATACAAAAATGGTTAAACTTCAGGGATATCTGTAAATCCATACAAGAATTGTTAACCTTCAGGGATATCTGTAAATCCATACAAGAATTGTTAACCTTCAGGGATATCTGTAAATCTATACAAGAATTGTTAAACTTCAGGGATATCTGTAAATCCATACAAGAATTGTTAACCTTCAGGGATATCTGTAAATCTATACAAGAATTGTTAAACTTCAGGGATATCTGTAAATCTATACAAGAATTGTTAAACTTTGGTCATATCTGTAAATCCATACAAGAATTGTTAACCTTCAGGGATATCTGTAAATCTATACAAGAATTGTTAAACTTCAGGGATATCTGTAAATCTATACAAGAATTGTTAAACTTTGGACATATCTGTAAATCTATACAAGAATTGTTAAACTTTGGACATATCTGTAAATCTATACAAGAATTGTTAAACTTTGGTCATATCTGTAAATCTATACAAGAATTGTTAAACTTTGGTCATATCTGTAAATCCATACAAGAATTGTTAAACTTCAGGGATATCTGTAAATCCATACAAGAATTGTTAACCTTCAGGGATATCTGTAAATCTATACAAGAATTGTTAAACTTCAGGGATATCTGTAAATCTATACAAGAATTGTTAAACTTCAGGGATATCTGTAAATCTATACAAGAATTGTTAAACTTTGGACATATCTGTAAATCTATATAAGAATTGTTAAACTTTGGACATATCTGTAAATCAATTTAAGAATTGTTAAACTGTGGGCATATCTGTAAATCTATATAAGAATTGTTAAACTTTGGACATATCTGTAAATCAATTCAAGAATTGCTCAACTTTGGGCATATCTGTAAATCTATATAAGAATTGTTAAACTTTGGACATATCTGTAAATTTATACAAGAATTGTTAAACTTTGGACATATCTGTAAATCTATATAAGAATTGTTAAACTTTGGACATATCTGTAAATCTATACAAGAATTGTTAAACTTTGGACATACAGTATCTGTAATTCCATACAAGAATTGCAGTCCGTTTGTATAAGATTACCACATAACATTAATCAGAAGCAAAAAGCCCACTGTAATAAACAAACAAGGAACAAGGTAAAACCATAATTTGCCATACGAAATCAGAAACAAAATTTGAAAACCTTATAGTCCTTGCCACAGGGAATGTCTTTTTTTTTACACTATGGAATTTACTAAAAGTTATTTATTTTTGAACCAATTGTTTTCTAAATTGCACACAAAAATAGTAATTGTAATAACAATAGTAAGTTATTTCCAGAACACTTTTACTTTTCTTCTTCTTCCAGTCAGTGCTCCACAACTGGTGTGACAAAGGTCATGGTATGTACAGATTTTCAAAGTTGGGGGGCTCATTTTTATGGTTGTATAAAATGTGTTGTGTGAAACTGCGAGCGCTGCAGGTGTGAAGCCCCATAAGGAAAAAAAAGTGGCTGAGACCCCCACCCACCCACCCCCCAGTTCCTACGGGCCTGATGTATACTACCCTGTCTGTGGGATGGTGTATATAATAGATCCCTTACTGCTAATCGAAAAGTTTAGCCCATGAAGTGGTGACAGTGGGTTTTCTTTCTCAATATCTGTGTGGTCCTTAACCATATGTCCGATGCCATATAACCGTAAATAAAATGTGTTGAGTGCGTTGTTAAATAAAACATCAAACCAAAATGAAACTATTTACCAAAAAAATCCACCATTTTTTGTTGGTGGAGGATGTCACAGACTATAATTTTGTTTCTTTCTCTGTACCAACAGCAGTAATTGTTATCCACCAATGAAAAGCTGCATCAGTGAAGCCTACCCCCCTACCCCCGCCCCCACCTCCCCGCAACCCCTGATGTATATAAATCTGTATCACAGCTATAGCAGTCACTTTCAGTGCCATCTTTGCGACCAGGTCCTGCATATTGTTAAAAAGTTTGTTTTCTTTAGCGACACCACTAGAACACATTGATTTATTAATCATCGGCTATTGGATGTCAAACATATGGTCATACTGAGGAAACCCACAAAATGTTTTCCATTAGTAGCAAGGGATCTTTTATATGCACCATCCCCCAGACAGGATAAGCACATACATTGTATCACAGCCTTTGATATACCAGTTATGATGCACTGGCTAGAACGACAAATAGCCCAATGGGCCCACTGACAGGGATCGATCCTAGATCGACCGTGCATCAGGCGTGCGCTTTACCACTGGGCTACATCCCGACCACTCACCTCTGCATATTTTATACATGTATATCCCATTCCATAATTTATCAAGGTGTGTTAAAACAAAATCTAAAAAATAATCCTGAACTTACCTGAGACATTGTTAGAATTATAAGAAACACTCAAATCCTGAGACAAAGACAACGTTTGACAAAAAGTCCACACAGAAAATAAACCGAAATAATAGGTGATGTCAGTAAAGACAGAAACACCACAGGTGAAAACTGACAAATGTTTTAAAGTCGTGCTTAACTGGAAAATCTTTCTATTTGAAATTGTGATACAATTAGGACAATCAAACAACTTGCATACCCACTTTCAATGGCACACTTCTCAGGTAATGGGGCCCTATCGAGGATTGTGTAAACAAAGCTTGTGATTTACCGATAAATCAAAATGTCAACTGAACTCACAAGATGAGTTTTATCTGTTGGATAATATCACTATCTGGCTACTTTATCTATGACTTACAAATACAGGAGCTTTACTTAAACACCACTACACATACATTTAAACTAGGATAGATCTAACATTTTCAGATGAGGGTATGGTAGTTGTGGTTAAAAAAAGTCACTAGTTTTTAACTGCTACTGGAATGAATGAAGGAAGGAAATGTTTTATTTAATGATGCACTCAACACATTTTATTTACAGTTATATAGCGTCGGATATAAGTTCTTTTTGATTAGCAGCAAGGGTTCTTTTATATGCAACATACCACAGACAGGATAGTACATACCACGGCCTTTGTTACACCAGCTGTGGCACACTGGCTGGAACAAGAAATAGCCTGATGGGTCCACCGACAGGAATTGATCCTAGATTGATCGCAATTCAGGCTACTGGAATGAGTGTACAAAAATGAATGGGCAAATCCATAAAATATGATACGGGGGGGGGGGAATGAAAGAAGAAATGAATGAATGAATGAATGAATGAACAAACGAATGAACGAACGAATGAACAAGCAAACGAATGAAAGGATGGATGAACGGACAGACAAATGAATGAATGAATGAATGAACAAATGAACAAATTAATGAATGAATAAATAAACGAAAGAACAAATGAATGCATTAAGTCTGGTTGGTTGGTTGGATGGATGGGTGGGTGGGTGGATGGGTGGATGGATGGATGGATGGGTGGGGTGGGTG
>NC_054709.1:21119140-21154140 GCF_016097555.1 Gigantopelta aegis
TGGATAGATGAATGAACAGCATGATGAAGAAATGAAATGATAAATGCAGACGAATAAAATGAAAGAATTACATGAAACTGGTTACTATATATTGATAAAATAAAGAGCATGTTATAACCATAAAGCAAAGTCTGTCATTGAGAATAGTTATATTAGGTGTTACAAGGGAAGTGAAGGGTTGAAGCCTCTTTCTGGCTGTAATGGGTGGGCTGACATAAAGAAGTGACAAGTAACCAGACACAGTTTGTAAACAAGGAGCCCAGATAAAAGGGACAGAGAGGTCAACACTACAGAGAGGTCAACACTAAAGCTGGTTTCTCTGGTCAGGACTAAACTTTCTCAGGAATGTCCACGGAATGCAAGGCACAGTGCAGGATCTCTTCACATGCCTTTAGAAAGTTAAAGTTAAACTTTGTTTTGTTCAACAACACCACTAGAGCACACTGATTTATTCATCATTGGCTACTGGAAGAAGAAGGAAATGTTTTATTTAACGATGCACTCAACACATTTTTATTTACGGTTATATGGCATCAGACATATGGCTAAGGACCATACAGATATTGAGAGAGGAAACCCGTTGTCGCCACTTCATGGGCTACTCTTTTTCGATTAGCAGCATGGGATCTTTTATATGCATCATCTGACTGACAGAGTAGTACATACCATGGCCTTTGATATACCAGTCATGGTGAACTGGCTGGAACGAGAAATAGCACAATGGGGCCACAGACGGGGATCGATCTCACACCGACTGCACATTGAGCGAGCGCTGTACCAATGGGCTACATCCACCCCCCCCGGCTACTGGATGTCAAACATTTGATTATTTTGACATATAATCTTAGAGAAGAAACATGCTACATGTTTCTGTTAGTAACAAGGGATCTTTTATATGCACCATCGCAAAGACAGGATAGCACATACCACAATCTTTGATATATATCAGCTATGGCAGGCTAGATAAAAAACAGCCTAATGGTTCTACTGATGGAGATTGATATTAGACAAAAAGCAATCAGGCAAGTGTTTTATCAATGGGCTATGCATGTTCTGCCCACCTAACCACTCTCCCCCCCACCCCCCCCCCCATCCTCATTTGTAATATTTGTTAAATCTGTATTTGTTGCTTAATTTTTAATGGTTTACCCTGAATGAGTGCTCTGCAAGGCTCAATGGGTAGGTGTAAACCACTTGCACTGACCAGTGATCTGTAACTGGTTCAACAAAGGCCATGATTTGTGCAATCCTGCCTGTGCGAAGCACAAATAAAAGAGCCTTTGCTGCCTGTTGTAAAAAGAGTAGCCTATGTGGCGACAGTGGGTTTCCTCTAAAAAAACAGTGTCAGAATGACCATATGTTTGATGTCCAATAGCTGATGATAAGATAAAAAATCAATGTGCTCTAGTGGTGTCGTTAAATAAAACAAACTTTACTTTTAATGGTTTGCTATTCAAGGGAAGTAAGTCGAACAGGTACGATTCATTACTACAGACATTCGTTAATCTGGACACCTTTAGGAAAAACCGTACTGTCCAGATAATGAGGGTTCCACTGTATATCTCACAATATATTTAGCTCATTTAGACCAGTTTAGCTAAAAATAAAATGGATACCATTACATGTATGTGTAGAAAATCAGAAACGTGTAAAGCAACTTAATCCTGGTATGTCTGGTGTCTCAACAATGGTGATCTGCATACACGGTCGTTGGGTAGTGTACACTGCACACACTGCACACGACAGGTGTTCTACCTATACAGTTACCCCACATTTAACTCTAGCAAAAGTTAAAGTTGGTGGGCTATTAGATGTCAAACATTCGGTAATGTTTTTACATATAGTGTTACTTAATTTTTTTTTACATATAGTCTTACATACATTTTTCCATTAGTAGCAAGGGATCTTTTATATTCACCATCACAGACAGGTTAGCAGATACCATGACCTTTGATATACCTGTCGTGGTGCACTGGCTGGAATGTTAAAGTTTGTTTTATTTAACAACACCACTAGAGCACATTGATTTATTACTCATCAAAGATTGTCAAAGATTTGGTAATTTTTGACTGATATTCATAGAGAGGAAACCCACTACATTTTTCCATTAGTAGCAAGGGCATGTTTATACGCACCATCCCACAGACAGGATAGCACATACCACAGTATTTGGTATACCAGTCGTGGTGCACTGGCTAGATCAATAAGTGGGTTCGCTGATGGGGATCGATCCTAAAGCAATCGTCCACTAGAAGAGTGCTTTACCACTGGGCTACGTCCTGCCCTTTAAACCCTAACAAGAATTAGACACAGTTCAATGATTTCAGATCCCACTTGAGGTGCGTAAGGCTGGAGGATCAACCCTCTTTGATGGCAGCCATGAACAATATTTGCACAAATGACTTATTTGTAGTAATAAATAATAAAGCCAATAAAGTTTAGCAATTTGGTAAATGAGCTTAAATAAAAGAAACCTTGTGACTTTCAAAGTGAAGTCAGACTCCGGATTTCACTGATGTATCATTTGTTAGTACCGTGAAACCTCTCAAGACTGGACACTCTGTAAACCAGAATTCTCTCAAAACCGGACGTTTTACAGAGTCCCTTTTTAAAAATCAGTACAGAACTTAAACTCTTTAAACCAGATCCCTCTTAAAACCAGACCGGTTTAGAGGGGTTTCACTGTATATGTAATAGGAGATTTTCAATACAAAATGTAATGTAGGACTATCACGTCATTGAACATACACTGACATCCAAAAGAAACTTTGCATACATAAAATTTTAATAATTTGATAAATATTGTTGCTAATCGAAAAGAACCAATTTAGAAACCACCTTACAGACACTTTAGAATTTTCACAGAGAGCATCGTGACGTTTAGATGTTGAACTTCTTGATACATGCACTTTCATGTCCCACCGTATCATTTGTTGGGTTTCTATAATACAATTTCAAGCCTTGTGAAGTTTCTTTTGGATTTCAGTATAGATTGTATTTTAAAGTACAAATGCAATACTACCAAACAGCTGAATGTTTTTGTCAGAAAGAACTGCAAGTACGAAGTTACTGTACAGTAGTCAAGAGAATGATAAAGGGACATACTCAGTCTTTACAGTTAATTTCAATAGACCAGTCGGACAATCTTCAATTTTTTATTTTTTTTATTTTTTTTTAGTTTAAAATTGATCCGCCCCTGCACAGATTGGATAGCACATACCACAACAGTTGATACACCAGTCATGGTGCACTGGCTCGTATAAGAAATAGCCCAATGGGCCCACTGACGGGGATAGATTTTTAACCTTCTGACTACTGCACGCAAGATAGCTCACACAATGTCATACAAGCTGACACACTGTACACTGCATGCAATGTATTCTCTCACTGATATTTCCCACCGTTTTGCACACTGCACTGATCGAAAAAAGGTTAGTTTGTTTTGTTTAACGACACCACTAGAGCACATTGATTAATTGATCATTGGCTACTGTAATTCTGACTCGCAGTCATCAGCGGAAACACATTACATTTTCCTAATGCAGCAAGGGATCTTTTATATGCACTTTCCCCACAGACAGGAAAGCACATACCACGGTCTTTGACCAGTTGTGGTGCACTGGTAGAAATGAGAAAAAACCTCAATCAGTTGAATGGATCCACCGAGGTGATTTATTAATCATCAGCTATTGGATGTCAAACATTTGGTAATTTGGACATTTAGTCTTAGAGAGGAAGCCCACTACATTTTCCATTAGTAGCAAGGGATCTTTTATATGCACCATCTCACAGACAGGATAGCACATACCACAGCCTTTGATAGGTGGTATACCAGGGCTCGAATTTAACAACAGCACTAACAGCAACGACGGCAATTACCATGGTTGCAGTATGATTTTAAGTCAGTTGGGGCTTCACGGATGGCAATTTTTTGCCAATGGATAAAAATTATTACCATCAGTTGAAGGAGCTATTTTTATTTTTTTATTGCAAAACTTACTCATATAAAATTGCCGTAAGTAGGCTCAAAATTCAGTGAGCATTTTACCTATGGCAAAAACATTTCACAATTTCCATCAGTGAGCATTTTACCTATGGCAAAAATATTTCACAATTTCCATCAGTGAGCATTTTACCTATGGCAAAAACATTTCACAATTTCCATCAGTGAGCATTTTACCTATGGCAAAAATATTTCAAAATTGCTGTTGTTAACAAATTCTTAAGTTCAAGTCCTGGTGTACTGATAGTAGCTCACATTAAATTATAGAAGTTTACTGGTCAGATGAAAACCGGCCTCAGTGGCGTCGTGGCAGGCCATCGGTCTACAGGCTGGTAGGTACTGGGTTCGGATCCCAGTCGAGGCATGGGATTTTTAATCGAGATACCGACTCCAAACCCTGAGTGAGTGCTCCACAAGGCTCAATGGGTAGGTGTAAACCACTTGCACCGACCAGTGATCCATAACTGGTTCAACAAAGGCCATGGTTTGTGCTATCCTGCCTGTGGGAAGCGTAAATAAAAGATCCCTTGCTGCCTGTCGTAAAAAAGAGTAGCCTATGTGGCGACAGCGGGTTTCCTCTAAAAACAGTGTCAGAATGACCATATGTTTGACGTCCAATAGCCGATGATAAGATTAAAAATCAATGTGCTCTAGCGGCGTCGTTAAATAAAACAAACTTTACTTTACTTTTGGTCAGATGAAACAACGTTATATGACAACCACCACTGCGGCATGTAACCACCAATGGTTCTGTGTCAACTGTGTTGGGATGACATCATGCACTGAACCTTATCATGACATCATGTCCACAATATAATTAGCATTGTCACGCCATACAATTGGTTAATAATGATGGGGGGGGGGGTAATTACTCAGTCTTTATAAATAATTTGCCAATGAATGACTTATTTATATGACTACTATAACAATTAATGCAAGGAGAAAGGTTACTCATCCTTTTAAGTCAATTTGAAATGCCACTCAATTTATTTTCTTTAAAACATTTCTTTTCACTTTTAGTATATTTATGTGCCTTTGTTCAATTGAGATTCAGTACACTGTTGTTGACTGTTCAAATATACATGTAAGGGAGGTCAAACAATTATACATGCAATGTTCCACTTTGGGAGAGTTCAAATATACATGTAAGGGAGGTCAAACAATTATACATGCAATGTTCCACTTTGGGAGAGTTCAAATATACATGTAAGGGAGGTCAAACAATTATATATACAATGTTCCACTTTGGGAGAGTTCAAATATACATGTAAGGGAGGTCAAACAATTATATATACAATGTTCCACTTTGGGAGAGTTCAAATATACATGTAAGGGAGGTCAAACAATTATACATACAATGTTCCACTTTGGAGAAGATATTCCAAATGTTTTGATCAGTATTTACCCTAAAAATTATATGTTAATTTGACAATTTCATATATATTATATCAGTTTTGGTTATAAAATGTATCATGGGAAAAACCTATCTTACAAACAAAGACAACAGTCCACAACAATCACTATATTAATGCAAATAGCAAAGCTGTAAACAATGCTAACCATCTTTTGCCCATAAAGTCAAATCATCGTCCACTGGATATCAAATATTTGGTAATTTTGACATTTAATCAGCCAGGAAACCAGCTACTTTTTATTCATTAGTAGCAAGGAATTTTTTATATGCATCATCTCACAGGCAGGATATCACATACCATGGCCTTTGATATACCAGTTGTTGTGCATTGGCTAGAATGAGAAATAGCCCAATGGGCCACCAACGGGGATCGATCCTAGACTGATCGAGCAACAGGCGAGTGCTTTACCACTGTGCTAAATCCTGCCCTTTTTGCCCATGATATAGAATCGAATGAATGAATGTTTAATGACACCCCATCACAAAACTACACATCAGCTATTGGGTGTCACAAATGGTATGAGACACAATCAGACAGAATGGAATGAATGAATGTTTAATGACACCCCAGCGCAAAAATACACATTGGCTACTGGGTGTCACAAATGGTATGAGACACAATCAGACAGAATCGAAGGATATTTTGACTAGTGGTGGGTAATATTACTGATTTACCGGTTTATTGCAATACAAAGTCCAGATACGATATATCGCAGTACATTTTTCGACAACCAGTTTAAACTATACTCTCTGGAGTTTCCGTTAATCTGATCATAAATGTTAGTAAAAAGCATGTGGTACATAATTTCTTTTTTTTAAACATAATTTATATCACGGCTCGACCTTAGCAGTAGCCCAGTGTTTTGGCTACCCATTTGTTGCTCGGGCTACCAGATATCTAAAGCCAGTAGTCCGCCGGTCTACTAGATTTTGTTTTGCACAACCAGTTACTCTGCAATTATCAAGACGCTTAAACACGTAAAACCCCCACCGAAAACAACATGTTTAAATAAAAATAAACGATTTTGATTTTCACTCTCTCTTTCTTAATTTATTAAAATTATGAGGCTACCAATTTTTACCGAGGGCTACCAGATTTTATAACCTGGTAGACCGGTGGGCTACCACTGAAAAACATTACGGTCAAGGCCTGTTATAATATTATTGTTCCAATAGGTGTGAACTTGTGAATTACAATACAATCATGTTAACTTTTATAGGTAGTACTAAACCAAATAACTTCCGGCTGGGTCAAAGTTCGAGGTGCACCCAACTTTTGATAGAGAAGTGAACACCACAAGTCCTGTGATTGGTTATAAATTTGAGTGTGTTGGTTGTAAAAAAGAATAGTTTCATCTGGGTAAAAAAAATATGCAATTTTATTTCATCTAGTACCAATGTGTCAAGTAGCCATGTGCTTGAAACATGTATGGGGTACATGTAAAAAAAAAAGTACTCAAATTTTGTGAGGAACTAGGGTAGACATAGACGCTACCCGTTATCTTGAAACGAGCAGCTTGACCCCCAATTTTGTGTGAGGGGTGGTAGTATTTATATCTGTGGTGTTTAGTCAATTGATACGCTGCAGGTAGGAGTTTTAGCCACATATGTTACGATTGTAGTCTATGGGATTTGATCTGGTAGTATACAAGCTTATAGTTCAGTTATTAATAAGCCTACATGAGATTATTTATCAGTAAAGTTTGTTTTATTTAACGACACCACTAGAGTACATTGATTTTTTATCTTAACATCGGCTATTGAACTTATTTATCAGTTTACCTAAATACTTATGTTTTTTACACACCCATTGGTGAGAACATCATGCATTATTTTTGATAACACATGGGTTGTTAAAACACATATGTGTGTTAACAATTTCAAGACATACGACTGGCTGCTCCTAGGTGATGACCAGGTCACCAGTGCCATGCATCCAACGAAAAACAACAAGGTGGAAATAGATTACATTGTGATGTATAGTTAACTTGACAATCATGTGTCTGTGACACGTAAGTTAGCTACAAGTGCAACGGCTGTAAGTAACCTTTAGTTAAAAAAGATGTTAAAATTTGCTTAAAACCTGGTTTTTGAGGATATGTAAGAAATAGAATAATACTTTTGTGTCTGTTAGATACCATTTATCCCACAACTCGTTTAAAACATATCAAGCTCACTTTTGCTTGTTAGATAGATTTTGAAACAACTCATTGTAAGATAAATGGTATCTAACGGCCACTCATGTATTATTCTCTATTTACAACTGAAATGAACAATTCCAACATAACAATACAGATGTGGACTACAGTAATAGTTTATTAAATTAACGTATCCTTAATATTACTCTTTTTTCAAACATTCACACAGTCTGCAATATATTACAATACGTATTGCAGTACACATGCACATATCGTAATATATCACAATATGAAAATGACTGGCCGTACCTGCAAAGCTTAATTTGATATGTCTGGTAGATACTTACCGATTTAGCAGAACTTGGTCTAGGTCTCAGAGGAGGTTCTTCTGAAATAAACAAGAAAACATTTCTCATGTGTGTCCTCGACAAAATGTTACTCAATGATGTAGGTAACATAAACAAGAAAACATTTCTCATGTGTGTCCTCGACAAAATGTTACTCAATGATGTAGGTAACATAAACAAGAAAACATTTCTCATGTGTGTCCTCGACAAAATGTTACTCAATGATGTAGGTAACATAAACAAGAAAACATTTCTCATGTGTGTCCTCGACAAAATGTTACTCAATGATGTAGGTAACATAAACAAGAAAACATTTCTCATGTGTGTCCTCGACAAAATGTTACTCAATGATGTAGGTAACATAAACAAGAAAACATTTCTCATGTGTGTCCTCGACAAAATGTTACTCAATGATGTAGGTAACATAAACAAGAAAACATTTCTCATGTGTGTCCTCGACAAAATGTTACTCCATGATGTAGGTAACATAAACAAGAAAACATTTCTCATGTGTGTCCTCGACAAAATGTTACTCCATGATGTAGGTAACATAAACAACAAAACATTTCTCATGTGTGTCCTCGACAAAATGTTACTCCATGATGTAGGTAACATAAACAACAAAACATTTCTCATGTGTGTCCTCGACAAAATGTTACTCCATGATGTAGGTAACATAAACAACAAAACATTTCTCATGTGTGTCCTCGACAAAATGTTACTCCATGATGTAGGTAACATAAACAACAAAACATTTCTCATGTGTGTCCTCGACAAAATGTTACTCAATGATGTAGGTAACATAAACAAGAAAACATTTCTCATGTGTGTCCTCGACAAAATGTTACTCAATGATGTAGGTAACATAAACAAGAAAACATTTCTCATGTGTGTCCTCGACAAAATGTTACTCAATGATGTAGGTAACATAAACAAGAAAACATTTCTCATGTGTGTCCTCGACAAAATGTTACTCAATGATTGTAGGTAACATAAACAAGAAAACATTTCTCATGTGTGTCCTCGACAAAATGTTACTCAATGATGTAGGTAACATAAACAAGAAAACATTTCTCATGTGTGTCCTCGACAAAATGTTACTCAATGATTGTAGGTAACATAAACAAGAAAACATTTCTCATGTGTGTCCTCGACAAAATGTTACTCAATGATGTAGGTAACATAAACAAGAAAACATTTCTCATGTGTGTCCTCGACAAAATGTTACTCAATGATGTAGGTAACATAAACAAGAAAACATTTCTCATGTGTGTCCTCGACAAAATGTTACTCAATGATGTAGGTAACATAAACAAGAAAACATTTCTCATGTGTGTCCTCGACCAAATGTTACTCAATGATGTAGGCAACATAAACAAGAAAACATTTCTCATGTGTGTCCTCGACAAAATGTTACTCAATGATGTAGGTAACATAAACAAGAAAACATTTCTCATGTGTGTCCTCGACAAAATGTTACTCAATGATGTAGGTAACATAAACAAGAAAACATTTCTCATGTGTGTCCTCGACAAAATGTTACTCAATGATGTAGGTAACATAAACAAGAAAACATTTCTCATGTGTGTCCTCGACAAAATGTTACTCAATGATGTAGGTAACATAAATTTTTTTTCGTTTAACAACACCACTAGAGTACATTGATTAATTAATCATCGCTACTGGATTTTAGTGCCATTTCGCTCCTAGATGGAAAAGTTAATGTGAAAGGCTGATTTAGCCTGAAGCAGTCAAACCTGCCTAAGCAGCCACTGTATTCAATGGTCACCTGTCTTAAGTGGCCACTTGAAGTCTTTCCAAAGGATTTGCAGTGTTATGTGACTTGTATTAAGTGACTATCTGTGTAATGTGGCGAGTGGCCACTTAAACTGGATGCAATTTACTATTATAACTGTCAATCACAACAGTACATTTGGCTATTTTGTAATAGGGTGCCTTTATGGTCGCTAGTGTGAAAAACAATATATCTACTGTTCTTGACTTTCTTGACACGTGTGGTAACCGAAAAGATCATTTTCGACTTACAAAAGGGCAAATAAATATTTTTAAAGGCATATTGTCACAGACCACTGAATTATTTAATGACTAACAAAGTATTAACTGAACGAAAATAATTTGATTTGTCCCTAAATGTACTTTATTCAACCATCTTCATAACCACCATACTCCATTTATTAATGATATTTTGTAAAAATAATTCAATTATGGCAATGGTCCATAATTCAAAAACTAAAATTGCTGAGAGGGTTGGCATGGATTTCACTCCATCTTGATTCAGTTAAGGTGATGCGATAGCTAGATTTGGTTTCCAAGAATTCATGTAATTTTTATTTATTATCCATGTTTAGAGAAATAAGGTCCTTAAATCAGTGACAGTATGCCTTTAAGCTGTACTTATTTATTTCTGAAGAAGGCAAAATACATGTCCATAGTTGATTTGTAGTACACTATAGAGCACACACGTTAATTAGTAGTACAGATCGCACTGTATGGTTAAAAAAAGATTGCAAAACAACAATATGTATGGAATTAGTACCATTAGCACAGTGACTTAGCTGTAATACAGTGAGCAGTAAGTAACAGAATGAGTAAAGGAGTAATACAGTGAGCAAAGGAGAAATATGGTGAGCAGTGAGTAACAATGAGTAAAGGAGTAATTAAGTGAGTAAAGAAGTAATTAAGTGAGTAAAGGAGTAATATAGTGAGCAATGAGTAACAGAATGAGTAAAGGAATAATACAGTGAGCAAAGGAGAAATACAGTGAGCAGTGAGTAACATGAGTAAAGGAATAATACAGTCAGCAAAGGAGAAATAGTGAGCAGTGAGTAACAGAATGAGTAAAGGAGTAATACAGTGAGCAAAGGAGAAATACAGTGAGCAATGAGTAACAGAATGAGTAAAGGAGTAATACAGTGAGTAAAGGAATAATACAGTGAGCAGTAACAGAATGAGTAAAGGAGTAATACAGTGAGCAATGAGTAACAAAATGAGTAAAGGAGTAATACAATGAGCAATGGAACAGTAAACACTGAGGAAACTAGTAGCACAATGAGTAAATGAGTAACACTCTGGGTAACAGAATTGGTGAGTAACAGTGAGTAAAGGAGTAAACCAGTGAGTAATGGAACAAAGGAAATGTTTTATTTAAAGATGCACTCAACATATTTTATTTACGGTTATATGGCGTCAGACATATGGTTATAGACCACACATATATTGAGGGAGGAAACCCGCTGTTGCCACTTCATGGGCTACTCTTTTTCGATCAGCAGCAAGGGATCTTTTATATGCACCATCCCATAGACAGGATAGCACATACCACAGCCTGTGATGTACCAGTCATGGTGCACTGGCTGGAGTGAGAAATAGCCCAATGGGCTTACAGACGGGGATCGATCTCAGACAGACCATGCATCAAGCAAGCACTTTAGCACTGGGCTATGTCTTGACCCCGTGAATAAAGGAGTAAACTGGTGAGTAATGGAATTAGTAACACTAACACAGTGAGTAAAGGAGTAAGCTGGTGAGTAATGGAATTAGTAACACTAACACAGTGAGTAAAGGAGTAAACTGGTGAGTAATGGAATTAGTAACACTAACAGTGAGTAAAGGAGTAAACTGGCGAGTAATGGAATTAGTAACACTAACACAGTGAGTAAAGGAGTAAACTGGCGAGTAATGGAATTAGTAACACTAACACAGTGAGTAAAGGAGTAAACTGGCGAGTAATGGAATTAGTAACACTAACACAGTGAGTAAAGGAGTAAACTGGCGAGTAATGGAATTAGTAACACTAACACAGTGAGTAAAGGAGTAAACTGGCGAGTAATGGAATTAGTAACGCTAACACAGTGAGTAAAGGAGTAAACTGGCGAGTAATGGAATTAGTAACACTAACACAGTGAGTAAAGGAGTAAACTGGCGAGTAATGGAATTAGTAACGCTAACACAGTGAGTAAAGGCGTAAACTGGCGAGTAATGGAATTAGTAACGCTAACTCAGTGAGTAAAGGAGTAAACTGGCGAGTAATGGAATTAGTAACACTAACACAGTGAGTAAAGGAGTAAACGGGCGAGTAATGGAATTAGTAACACTAACACAGTGAGTAAAGGAGTAAACTGGCGAGTAATGGAATTAGTAACACTAACACAGTGAGTAAAGGCGTAAACTGGCGAGTAATGGAATTAGTAACACTAACACAGTGAGTAAAGGCGTAAACTGGCGAGTAATGGAATTAGTAACACTAACACAGTGAGTAAAGGAGTAAACTGGCGAGTAATGGAATTAGTAACACTAACACAGTGAGTAAAGGAGTAAACTGGCGAGTAATGGAATTAGTAACACTAACTCAGTGAGTAAAGGAGTAAACTGGCGAGTAATGGAATTAGTAACACTAACACAGTGAGTAAAGGAGTAAACGGGCGAGTAATGGAATTAGTAACACTAACACAGTGAGTAAAGGAGTAAACGGGCGAGTAATGGAATTAGTAACACTAACACAGTGAGTAAAGGAATAAACGGGCGAGTAATGGAATTAGTAACACTAACACAGTGAGTAAAGGCGTAAACTGGCGAGTAATGGAATTAGTAACACTAACTCAGTGAGTAAAGGAGTAAACGGGCGAGTAATGGAATTAGTAACACTAACACAGTGAGTAAAGGAGTAAACTGGCGAGTAATGGAATTAGTAACACTAACTCAGTGAGTAAAGGAGTAAACGGGCGAGTAATGGAATTAGTAACACTAACACAGTGAGTAAAGGAGTAAACTGGCGAGTAATGGAATTAGTAACACTAACACAGTGAGTAAAGGAGTAAACGGGCGAGTAATGGAATTAGTAACACTAACACAGTGAGTAAAGGAGTAAACTTGTAAACGGGCGAGTAATGGAATTAGTAACACTAACACAGTGAGTAAAGGAGTAAACTGGTGAGTAATGGAATTAGTAACACTAACACAGTGAGTAAAGGAGTAAACTGGTGAGTAATGGAATTAGTAACACTAACACAGTGAGTAAAGGAGTAAACTGGCGAGTAATGGAATTAGTAACACTAACACAGTGAGTAAAGGAGTAAACTGGCGAGTAATGGAATTAGTAACGCTAACACAGTGAGTAAAGGAGTAAACTGGCGAGTAATGGAATTAGTAACACTAACACAGTGAGTAAAGGAGTAAACTGGCGAGTAATGGAATTAGTAACGCTAACTCAGTGAGTAAAGGAGTAAACTGGCGAGTAATGGAATTAGTAACACTAACACAGTGAGTAAAGGTGTGATACAGTTAGTAATAAAATGAGTACATAACAGCAACAAAGGAGTAGGACAGTGAGTAAAATGAGTAAGAAAAAGGTGTAACAGTAGGAAAAAAAAGAGTTTTTTTGTTTAACGACACCACTAGAGCACATTGATTTATTAACCATCGGCTATTGGATAACAAACATATGGTCATTTTGACATATAGTCATAGAGAGAAAACCTGCTACATTTTTCCATTAGTAGCAATGCATCTTTTATATGCACCATCCCACAAACAGGATAGCACATACCACAGTTTTTGATATAGGCTACCAGTCGTGGTGCACTGGCTGGAACAAGTAATAGCCTAATAGGCCCACTGACGGGGATCGATCCTAGACCGACAGTACATCACGCATGCGCTTTACCACCGGGCTACATCCCGCCCCTAACAGTGAGTAAAGTAGTATCACAGTGAGTAAAGTAGTATCACAGTGAGTAAAGTAGTATCACAGTGAGTAAAGTAGTATCACAGTGAGTAAAGTAGTATCACAGTGAGTAAAGGCTAACAGCAAGTGAATTAGTATCTCAGTAAGCAAGTAACAGCAAGTGAATTAGTAACACAGTAAGCAAGTAACACAGTAAGCAAGTAACACTGAGTTAATTAGTATCTCAGTAAGCAAGTAACAGCAAGTGAATTAGTAACACAGTAAGCAAGTAACAGTGAGTTAATTAGTAACACAGTAAGCAAGTAACAGCAAGTGAATTAGTATCTCAGTAAGCAAGTAACAGCAAGTGAATTAGTAACACAGTAAGCAAGTAACACAGTAAGCAAGTAACACTGAGTTAATTAGTATCACAGTAAGTAAAGGTGTATCAGCAATTGAATTAGTAACACAGTAAGCAAGTAACAGTGAGTTAATTAGTATCACAGTAAGCAAGTAACAGTGAGTTAATTAGTATCGCAGTAAGCAAGTAACAGTGAGTTAATTAGTATCGCAGTAAGCAAGTAACAGTGAGTTAATTAGTATCGCAGTAAGCAAGTAACAGTGAGTTAATTAGTATCACAGTAAGCAAGTAACAGTGAGTTAATTTATATCACAGTAAGCAAGTAACAGTGAGTTAATTAGTATCACAGTAAGTAAAGGTGTATCAGCAATTGAATTAGTATCACAGTAAGCAAGTAACAGTGAGTTAATTAGTATCACAGTAAGCAAGTAACAGTGAGTTAATTAGTATCACAGTAAGCAAGTAACAGTGAGTTAATTAGTATCGCAGTAAGCAAGTAACAGCAAGTAAATTAGTATCGCAGTAAGCAAGTAACACAGTGAGTTAATTAGTATCGCAGTAAGCAAGTAACAGTGAGTTAATTAGTATCGCAGTAAGCAAGTAACAGCAAGTAAATTAGTATCGCAGTAAGCAAGTAACAGTGAGTTAATTAGTATCGCAGTAAGCAAGTAACAGCAAGTAAATTAGTATCGCAGTAAGCAAGTAACACAGTGAGTTAATTAGTATCGCAGTAAGCAAGTAACAGTGAGTTAATTAGTATCGCAGTAAGCAAGTAACAGTGAGTTAATTAGTATCACAGTAAGCAAGTAACAGTGAGTTAATTAGTATCGCAGTAAGCAAGTAACAGTGAGTTAATTAGTATCACAGTAAGCAAGTAACAGTGAGTTAATTAGTATCACAGTAAGCAAGTAACAGTGAGTTAATTAGTATCACAGTAAGCAAGTAACAGTGAGTTAATTAGTATCACAGTAAGCAAGTAACAGTGAGTTAATTAGTATCGCAGTAAGCAAGTAACAGTGAGTTAATTAGTATCGCAGTAAGCAAGTAACAGCAAGTAAATTAGTATCGCAGTAAGCAAGTAACACAGTGAGTTAATTAGTATCGCAGTAAGCAAGTAACAGTGAGTTAATTAGTATCACAGTAAGTAAAGATGTAACAGTGAGTTAATTAGTATCACAGTAAGTAAGTAACAGTGAGTTAATTAGTATCACAGTAAGTAAAGACGTAACACTGAGTTAATTAGTATCACAGTAAGTAAAGGCGTAACAGCAAGTAAATTAGCAACACAGTAAGTAAAGGCGTAACAGCAAGTAACACAGTAAGCAAGTAACACGGTGAGTTAATTAGTATCACAGTAAGTAAAGGCGTAACAGCAAGTAACACAGTAAGCAAGTAACACGGTGAGTTAATTAGTATCACAGTAAGTAAAGACGTAACAGTGAGTTAATTAGTATCACAGTAAGCAAGTAACAGTGAGTTAATTAGTATCACAGTAAGTAAAGACGTAACAGAAGTAAGCAGTAACACAGTAAGCAAGTAACACGGTGAGTTAATTAGTATCACAGTAAGTAAAGGCGTAACACTGAGTTAATTAGTATCACAGTAAGCAAGTAACACGGTGAGTTAATTAGCAACACAGTAAGTAAAGGCGTAACAGCAAGTAAGCAAGTAACACAGTAACAGCAAGTAACAGTAAGCAAGTAACACGGTGAGTTAATTAGTATCACAGTAAGTAAAGGCGTAACACTGAGTTAATTAGTATCACAGTAAGCAAGTAACACGGTGAGTTAATTAGCAACACAGTAAGTAAAGGCGTAACAGCAAGTAAGCAAGTAACACAGTAAGCAAGTAACACGGTGAGTTAATTAGTATCACAGTAAGTAAAGGCGTAACACTGAGTTAATTAGTATCACAGTAAGCAAGTAACACGGTGAGTTAATTAGCAACACAGTAAGTAAAGGCGTAACAGCAAGTAAGCAAGTAACACAGTAAGCAAGTAACATGGTGAGTTAATTAGTATCACAGTAAGTAAAGGCGTAACAGTATCACAGTAAGCAAGTAACAGCAAGTAAATTAGCAACACAGTAAGTAAAGGCGTAACAGCAAGTAACACAGTAAGCAAGTAACACGGTGAGTTAATTAGTATCACAGTAAGTAAAGACATAACAACAAGTAAATTAGTATTGCAGTAAGCAAGTAACACTGAGTTAGTTAATTAGTATCACAGTAAGTAAAGACGTAACACTGAGTTAATTAGTATCACAGTAAGCAAGTAACACGGTGAGTTAATTAGTATCACAGTAAGTAAAGGCGTAACAGCAAGTAACACAGTAAGCAAGTAACACGGTGAGTTAATTAGTATCACAGTAAGTAAAGGCGTAACAGCAAGTATCACAGTAAGCAAGTAACATGGTGAGTTAATTAGTATCGCAGTAAGCAAGTAACACAGTGAGTGAATTAGTATCACAGTAAGCAAGTAACACGGTGAATTAATTAGTATCACAGTAAGTAAAGGCGTAACAGCAAGTAACACAGTAAGCAAGTAACACGGTGAGTTAATTAGTATCACAGTAAGTAAAGGCGTAACAGCAAGTAACACAGTAAGCAAGTAACACGGTGAGTTAATTAGTATTACAGTAAGTAAAGGCGTATCAGCTAGTGAATTAGTATCACAGTAAGCAAGTAACACGGTGAGTTAATTAGTATTACAGTAAGTAAAGGCGTAACAGCAAGTGAATTAGTAACACAGTAAGTAACAGCAAGTGAATTAGTATTGCAGAAAGCAAGTAACACAGTGAGTTAATTAGTAACACAGTAAGTAAAGGCGTAACAGCAAGTGAATTAGTAACACAGTAAGTAACAGCAAGTGAATTAGTAACACAGTAAGTAACAGCAAGTGAATTAGTATCACAGTAAGTAACAGTGAGTTAATTAGCAACACAGTAAGTAAAGGCGTAACAGCAAGTGAATTAGTATTGCAGAAAGCAAGTAACACAGTGAGTTAATTAGCAACACAGTAAGTAAAGGCATAACAGCAAGTGAATTAGTATTGCAGAAAGCAAGTAACACAGTGAGTTAATTAGCAACACAGTAAGTAAAGGCGTAACAGCAAGTGAATTAGTATTGCAGAAAGCAAGTAACACTGATTAGCATTATGAGTAATGGAGTTAGTTAGTAAAAGAGTAAAATGGTGAGAGAATTAGTAACACTAACAGCAAGAGTAAAATGGTGAGTAAATTGGAATTACCAGCAGTGACTGAAGGATTAACTGTGAGTAACGGACTCACACAGGATTATAGCTGACTACCTTGTGTGATGGAATTACATGTAGTAACACAGCTAAAGATAGCACGGTAGCAGAAGCATGACAAGTAGAGCTGACAAGCTGTGTTCTGGTAAATGAGTGTGTTGGTGTGAGTATAATGATAGGAGGGAGTATGTGAGTGTGAGTATCATAGAAGTGTGTGGGCATATGTATGTTACGATGGTGCGCGAGTATAATGATAGGAGTGTTTTGATGTGTATGAGTATAATGGATTTGGTGGGTGTGAGTATAATGGAGTTGGTGGGTGTGAGTATGATAAGTGGGAGTGTGTGGGTGTGAATATAATGACAGGAGTGAGTGTGTGGGCAAGTATAATCACAGGAATGTGGGTGTGAGTATGATCACAGGAATGTGGGTGTGAGTATGATGACAAGAATGTGGGTGTGAGTATGATCACAGAAATGTGTGTGTGAGTATGATGACAGGAATGTGGGTGTGAGTATGATGACAAGAATGTGGATGTGAGTATAATGATAGGCATAAGTGGTTGAGTATGATGACATGAGTATGGGTGTGTGTATAATGATAGAAGCGAGTGGGTGGTTGTGAGTATAATGACAGATGTGTGGGTGTAACAGGAGTGAGTGCAGGTGTGAGTATAATGATAGAAGTGAGTGGGTGGTTGTGAGTATAATAACAGATGTGTGGGTGTAACAGGAGTGAGTACGGGTGTGAATATAATGACAAAATGACAGGAGTGTGAGTGGGTGTGAGTATAATGATAGGAGTGGGTGTGAGTATAATGATAGGAGTGAGTGGGTGTAAGTATAATGATAGGAGTGGGTGTGAGTATAATGATAGGAGTGAGTGGATGTGAGTATAATGATAGGAGTGAGTGGGTGTAAGTATAATGATAGGAGTGGGTGTGAGTATAATGATAGGAGTGAGTGGGTGTGAGTATAATGATAGGAGTGGGTGTGAGTATCATGATAGGAGTGGGTGTAAGTATAATGATAAGAGTGAGTGGGTGTGAGTATAATGATAGGAGTGGGTGTGAGTATAATGATAGGAGTGGGTGTGAGTATCATGATAGGAGTGGGTGTGAGTATAATGATAGGAGTGAGTGGGGGTGAGTATACTGATAGGAGTGGGTGTGAGTATAATGATAGGATTGAGTGGGTGTGAGTATAATGATAGGAGTGGGTGTGAGTATAATGATAGGAGTGAGTGGGTGTGAGTATAATGATAGGAGTGAGTGGGGGTGAGTATAATGATAGGAGTGTGAGATTAGTTGCTTGTATGTGTATATGTATATGTTCATGTACATATATATGTATATACATGTGTGTGTGTACACTACTGAGTGTGTGTGTATGTGGGTGGGTGTGGATGTGGGTGTGTGGGTGCTAATATCCATCAAAGATTTACCTGGTACATTTTTGGGTGTTATTAAAGCACTGAGCGGTCTTGGTTTTGGGGGTATGACCACTGTGGAATCCCAACCCTTCGATGACACACTGGGGGGCGGAGCACTAGTCTTCATGGATCGAGTCGGTAATCCAGACTTCTTGGGAGACAGTGATCCATTTCCGGGTTTCTTCTCGGCCTGCATCCTGTGCCTGTCAGTCACAACGTCCTTGACCTCTGACCTCTGCACCGTCTCAGAGGAGACTGTGTTGTTGGCTTCATCACCTGTTGACTGTGTGTCTTCCACAATAGAATGTAGATGGTTGCCTGCAGCATTAGATCCAGTGTTGTTGGAATCCGGCAAGCTGGTGCGGTCATCTTTAGAATGATATTCCTCATCATGCCCGTTCACAGTGGGAGATTCAGCAACAGATCTATTTTCCTGTAACACACAACTTTCCATTCCTTTCTGGACGGACACCAGGTTATCCTGACCACTATACGAATCAACACTGCTGTGGGCCATCTCCTGCTCGTTTGTGATCCTATAAGCTTCACTTTCCCCATGCAAAACTTGGCTGTTAGTAGCTGCACGCTCACCCATCTCAGAGCTTCCCTCCATAACAGTGTCCCCTAACACGGCTGACCCTAATCCCTGCCCATCATGAAGCGTGTTAGCTGACCTCTCCCTATTGTCTTCCTCATCACGGTGTGAAGAGCCGGTAGTCACATGGGTTTGTTCCACACCAGGCTTCACACACGACCCAAGATAACCCAGTTCGGTGGCCCGTGACGGCTCGTCACCATGCCCGCCAGTGACAGCATCATCTGTCGTCATTTGTGGGTCACAGTTGTTTGGTTTTTCACCACCCAGTGTATCCAGGTCGGTTTGCAAGGCCGGAGATTGACAAAATTCTAACCCAGACTGTTGAAAAGTGCCAGCAGCTTGCTGCCTCTGTAAATCTGTTTCACAAATCACCTGTGGAGATGAAGGTAATTCACCCAGGTTTTCTACTTGAGGCTGTAAAAGGCTGGATACAGGGGGTGGACTAGCCGGTACGCCCGTACTACCTGCTTGAGATGGGTGAGCCAGATCTATAAGCATGCCCTGTGGAATGGTGGCAGCGTTGTCAAGCTGTGGGTCTGCAAATGGATTTGTGCTTGGAATATCTTGGTGGAACGATTCCTGCATGGGGTCTGACCTACGTCCGTCTGTGAAGCCGTCCACCGGCATCCCATTCACCTGACGCATCTCAGTCTCCATGCTGACGTCACCGTTCAGAGGGGCAGACATTTCTAAAACAAATAAAAACACAACACAATATATATGCATGTATACGTATGTGGGGTTGGCAAGTTAATGGGTGGACAGGTAAAAGGAAGGATGGAAGGATGAATGAATGGTTGAATGGAAGAAGGAAGGAAATGTTTTATTTAACGATGCACTCAACACATTTTATTTACGGTTATATGGTGTCGGACATATGGTTAAGGACCACACATATTGAGGGAGAAAACCCACTGTCGCCACTTCATGGGCTACTCTTTTCGATTAGCAGCAAGGGATCTTTTATATTCACCATTCCAGACAGGATAGCACATACCACAGCCTTTGATATGCCAGTCGTGGTGCACTGGCTTGAACGAGAAATAGCCCAATGGGTTGAAGTTTGTTTTGTTTAACGACACCACTGGAGCACATTGATTTATTAATCATCGACTATTGGATGTCAAACATTTCGTAATTTTAACATGTACAATCTTAGAGAGGAATCCTGCTACATTTTTCCACTAGTAGCAAGGGATCTTTTATATTCATCATACCAGACAGGGTAGCACATACCATGGCCTTTAATATACCAGTTATGGTGCACTGGCTGGAATGAGAAATAGAAATAGATCAGACAAATGCTTTACCACTGGGCTATATCCCACCCGCTCTGTTCATGAATCTAGTCCTCTATAGTTCACTGTCCTGCCAGTAGGTGCACTTTATACAAACAAAGAAATGTTTTATTTAACGACGCACTCAACACATTTTATTTACAGTTATATGGCATCGGACATATGGTTAAGGACCACACAGATATTGAGGGAGGAAACCTGTTATTGCCACTTCATAGGCTACTCTTTTCGATTAGCAGCAAGGGATCTTTTATATTTGAACCACATACCCTTAGTATGAGAGTCAGTGGTCTACCAACTGAGCTAACTATTACCAGTAGGAACACTTTAGAACCAACACCATTAAACATGGAGGAATGTCATCTCTATATAAATCAGCATCCACCGAGGGGATTTGAACCACATACCCTTAGTATGAGAGTCAGTGGTCTACCAACTGAGCTAACTATTACCAGTAGGAACACTTTAGAACCAACACCATTAAACATGGAGGAATGTCATCTCTATATAAATCAGCATCCACCGAGGGGATTTGAACCACATACCCTTAGTATGAGAGTCAGTGGTCTACCAACTGAGCTAACTATTACCAGTAGGAACACTTTAGAACCAACACCATTAAACATGGAGGAATAAATGTATGCCCATTATGTAAGAGATGATATAATACTAACAGTGGCAGTATTAAACACAGGCACCAACGGGGATCGATCCCAAACTGATCACGCATCAAGCGAGCACTTTACGACTGGGCTTCGTCATGCTCCCTTGATATACATTTGCTGCGGTTTGTGTTGGTTTCCATGTGTACGAGTTCCCATGAGAGATAATTTATATTACAAAGAGTCAGTGGCATACCGTGGGTTGCCAGTGACTGGGGCAAGGCAAGTATTGCGCCCCCTAACCAGTGGACCATTAGCACTCCCCGAGTCCCTTCTACCAGTCCAGTATTTTGCACCCAGTGCAACTTCCCCAATGACCCTGCCCATGCTACGCCACTGAAAAGAGTGTGTTTTCAATCGCGAAAGCAAAAATAAGTGATGTACAATCGAAAACACACAAGTTGCAATATAAATGGTCTCATTTGGGAATGAGTATAGTATTATATTTATTACACTGCACATCAATGAACAAAAATCAGACAGAAGTACAAGACATGGAAAGGCACAGACATAAGACGGGGCAGATGACATATTCATGTATAATACTGTATGTGTAGCTTTCTGAAATCACATCATTTAATTAGCAAAATGATGTCACAGGGGTGCAGAAATGGAACATATTTCACTACCCTGCCGGACTAGAACCAACTAAAATTTACTAGCCCGCAATAATTTTTACTAGTCCGCCAGTCTATAGAATAATATATTATTAATAATATTATAATATACAATGTCTTCACTTCAAATGATATATATAGATATATTGACAAAACATTATTAAGAACACCTGGTAAGTGATCAACATCACAGAGCAAACAAACTCAAAAAGACAGATCGCCCATCGGACTGTTCGTTGCATTTTTTAACTCGTCCGTCAGAATTTTTACTCGCATTTGGCAAGCGGGCAAGTACTTTCTGCACCCCTGACGTTAAGTTGTGGTCACTTCATTTAGCTATTTATCAATTACACTTTGCATTCCTAAATGAAGTTTACACAAACAGTATGTACTATAAATATATTCAAGGCTCACCAAAATTATTAAAATATTTTTTGTTAAATTATGCTGCTGACACATCATTATAAGAAAGAAGGCAATGTTTTATTTAACGATGCAATGAACACATTTTATTTTCGGTTATATAGCGTTGGACCACACAGAAAGAAAGAAGTGTTTTATTTAACGACGCACTCAACACATTTTATTTACGGTTATATGGCGTCAGACATATGGTTAAGGACCACACAGATTTTTTTAGAGGAAACCCGCTGTCGCCACATAGGCTACTCTTTTTTATTTGCGCTTCCCACAGGCAGGATAGCACAAACCATGGCCTTTGTTGAACCAGTTATGGATCACTGGTCGGTGCAAGTGGTTTACACCTACCCATTGAGCCTTGCGGAGCACTCACTCAGGGTTTGGAGTCGGTATCTGGATTAAAAATTCCATGCCTCGACTGGGATCCGAACCCAGTACCTACCAGCCTGTAGACCGATGGCCTGCCATGACGCCACCGAGGCCGGTCGGACCACACAGATGCTGAGAGAGAAAACCCGCTGTCGCCACTTAATGGACTACTCTTTTTCTATTACCAGCAAGGGATCTTTTATATGCACCATCCCACAGGCAGGGTAGTACATACCACAGCCTTTGTTGAACCAGTTATGGATCACTGGTTGGTGCAAGTGGTTTACACCTACCCATTGAGCCTTGCGGAGCACTCACTCAGGGTTTGGAGTCGGTATCTGGATTAAAAATCCCATGCCTCGACTGGGATCCGAACCCAGTACCTACCAGCCTGTAGACTGATGGCCTAACCATGACGCCGCCGAGGCTAGTCATCATTATAAGAATTGACAGCAAGCATTTTCTCAGATTAAGAAAATATGAATTCAAAATACTTTTTGCATGATGATATACTCAGAGTCGTACTCTATGACACAGTCTATCAGCTATTTCTCGATCCATCCAATGCACCAAGACTGATATATCAAAGGCTGTGGTATGTGCTATATGTCTGTGGGATGGTGCATATAAAAGATCCCTTGCTGCTAATCGAAAACAGTAGCCCATGAAGTGGCAACAGAGGGTTTTCTCTCTCAATATCTGTGTGGTCCTTAACCATATGACTGATGCCATATAGCCATAAATAAAATAAAAAGACGTATTTCACATTTGTGGGAAACAGAAAATATCACATGGGTATTTACACCACCACGGTGTAATAAATAAATAAAACATATACTGAATAGAATAGAAGAGATCTTTAATGACAGCCCAGCATGAAAAGATCCTGAATACATGCCGAAGGTAAAAGTAGTAATTTGTAGTGTCTGTCCCAGTCCAATAGTCAGGGTCTAGTGATACTTTATTTAAAGACGCTAACTCAACTGGTAAACCTTCTGTCTGCACTGAGGCCTTCTTTATGAATCAAATTCTATTACATTACATCAACATCTACAGCTGTAGGAAAGAAAAACAGAAATGTTTTATTTAACGATGCATTGAACACATTTTATTTTCAGATATATAGCATCAGACATATGGTCAAAGACCACACAGATGCTGAGAGAGGAAACCCACTGCCACTTCAGGGACTACTTAGCAGGTCAGGTCATAGGGTTTTACGTGCACATTCAGAACAAGCTGTTGTAGCGCACGCCTGTCCATGACAGGAAAGGTGGGGGGAGGGGAGAGGAGGGACCGCCTGCACTGGCAGGTGCAAGGGAGCACCAGCAGCCCGATCAAATCGGTAGCAGGCACGTGGGGTGGTGGTGGTGTTCGATTAGCAGCAAGGGATCTTTTATATTCGCCATCCCACAGACAGGGTAGTACATACCACGGCCTTTGATATACCAGTCATGGTGCACTGGCTGGAGCGAGAAATAGCCCAATAGGTCCACTGACAGGGATCGATCCCAGACCAACCACACATCGAGCGAATGCTTTACCACTGGGCTACGTCCCGCCCATCTACAGCTGTAGGATAAAGTTCACATAATTCTAATTGTTTGTATCACCGAACGATTATCACCGATCACAACTGGAGATGGCATTACAACCGATTCTCAGTGCTAAACCTGCCATGGATTTGACATAGTTCATTTCAACTTATTTCCATGCTTATATCCAATTAAGGTTCAAGCACACTGTCCTGGACACACACCTCAGCTATCTGGGCTGTCTGTCCAGGACAGTTGGTTAGTGGTTAGTGAGAGAGAAGAGGGTTTAGTGGTCTTACATCTATCCACTGAGCCCTTATTGACTCACTCTGGGTGGGAGCCGGTACCGGGCTGCGAACCCTGTACCTACCAGCCTGTAGTCTGATGGCTTAACCACTGCACCACCGAGGCCAGTTTTGATATAGTAACCAACAGTCTGGAAGGATAAAAAACAAATGTGGTAAAGGGAAACAACTCTTTCAACCATGTTGAACAACATTTCTGATTTACACCTCAAACACACAGACCATATGTGACTAATCTACTGCACCAGTAAACTTTGATCCAAAGAAACAAGAAAATAAACTTCTGTTGTTGATCTATAGGTTCCTACACATACATAGGCTACTCTGTCTAATGGATAGGCTACTCTGTCTAATGGATAGGCTACTCTGTCCAATGGATAGGCTACTCTGTCTATTGGATATGCTACTCTGTCCAATGGATAGGCTACTCTGTCCAATGGATAGGCTACTCTGTCCAATGGATATGCTACTCTGTCCAATGGATATGCTACTCTGTCTAATGGATAGGGGCGGGACATAGCCCAGTGGTAAAGCATTCGCTTGATGCGCAGTCGGTCTGGGATCGATCCCCATAGACCCTTCATATTGCTAAATGATCTGCGATATACACAGTTCACCTATGGAAGAAAATGTTTTATTTAACAACGCACTTAACACATTACAATTATATGGTGTCAGACATATGGTTAAGGCCCATACAGATATATATAGAGAGGAAACCCGCTGTCGCCACTTCATGGGGTACTCTTTTCGATTAGCAGCAAGGGATCTTTTATATGCACCATCTCACAGACGGGATAATACATACCATGGCCTTTGTTATACCAGTTGTGGAGCACTGGCTGGAACAAGAAATAGCCAAATGGGGCAACCGATGGAGATAGATCCTAAACCAACTGTGCATCAAGCAAGCACTTTAAAAACCGGGCTACGTCACCATCCACTCTTCTCTGTCAGATTAGATCTAATCCAGTGCTTATAAAACGCAGAGTGTGCACTTTACGGTCGCCCGATCGCCCATGGTGAGTCAAAATAGCGTCGGACAAGTCAAAACTGTATTACGTGTCGCCCGCGTGGCGACCGAAAATATCCACATATTGTATTATGTATCAAACTGCAAATAACTAATGTTTGTAAGAGATCAGAAAGTAATTTTTTAAAATATTGTTTTCAACTGGTTTCCTATTAGTATATGTGTTGAGTGTGTCATTAAATAAAACATTTCCTTCTTCCTTCCTTCTTATTAGTATCTGCACAACCAAATCCATATAGGACATAATAGCGACCACTTCACCAGTCTATCGAACAGTCTAAAACCATTCAGAATGCCTCGGCTGGTTTTGATTATGTATTCGGAAAACCTCGGCCACGTAAATGTATTCGTAGGTTCAATCGGAACACTTCTGTCATGTCCGTCTTTACTTTCCATTTAGTTACAATAGGAACAACTCGTCACATTCCGCCACCTTATGTTTCGCAGAAAGATTTTTTTTACGAGCCTGGTGTTTTCAGAAGTTACATTGTGTTGGAATGTTTTCGTTTCTTACGGAATGTATCGAGTCTATTATAGAAATATTGTTGTTATCGTTATTATCCGTTTCATAATTAAATACTTATTATGCATTTAACTTGTGCTGTGTGTTTATTTCTTTAGTGGATGTGATTATTGTTTGTATGGATTGCTGTCAGCTTAGTATTTTTTAATTCCTCGTTGGATGGCCATTAAAGCACCTTATTCATTCCAAGACTGAACCTTGGTAAAACATTCCTCATGTTTGATTATGTGGGTCCCGTGACAACATAATAATTATAATTTAATTATAACAGTTTGTAAAAAAACAACAACAAAAAAACGCCTCGGTGGCGTCGTGGTTAGGCCATCGGTCTACAGGCTGGTAGGTACTGGGTTCGGATCCCAGTCGAGGCATGGGATTTTTAATCCAGATACCGACTCCAAACCCTGAGTGAGTGCTCCGCAAGGCTCATTGGGTAGGTGTAAACCACTTGCACCGACCAGTGATCCATAACTGGTTCAACAAAGGCCATGGTTTGTACTATCCTGCCTGTGGATACCCTGAAAACGTTTAGACTCAAGACTTCAATACAGTCTCTGGGGGCAGGACGTAGCCTAATGGTAAAGCATTCGCCTGATGCGTGGTCAGTGTGGGATCAATCCCCATCAGTGGGCCCATTGTGCTATGTCTCGTTCCAGCCAGTGCACCACAACTGGTCATGGTATGTGCTATGCTGTTTATGGGATGGTGCATATAAAAGATCCCTTGCTACTAATGGAAAAATGTAGCAGGCTTCCTCTCTTAGACTATATGTCAAAAGAACCAACTGTTTGACATCCAATAGAATATATAAGGGAAAGGTAGTAAACCAGGTAGGGTACCATAGCATTTTTCTTGCCTTCATGGCTGTTGTAAAATTCTTCTCTCACCCCTCCTAAAAATGTACATCAAATATTGATTTTTGCAATAGATATTTTTATACTGACATTATTTAAATACTTTAAGAGTGTATAAGAGTGCATTAAACCTGCCACACACACGAACGAACGCACGGACACACGCACGCACGCACACCACACACATACAGAATGAACATATTAAAGTAAAGTTTGTTTTATTTAACGACGCCACTAGAGCACATTGATATTTTATCTTATCATCGGCTATTGAACGTCAAACATATGGTCATTCTGACACTGTTTTTTAGAGGAAACTCACTGTCGCAACATAGGCTATTCTTTTACGACAGGCAGCACTTTATATTTTATTTGCACTTACCACAGGTAGGATAGCACAAACCATGGCCTTTGTTGAACCAGTTATGGATCACTGGTCAGTGCAAGTGATTTACACCTACCCATTGAGCCTTGTGGAGCACTCACTCAGGGTTTGGAGTCGGTATCTGGATTAATAATCCCATGCCTCGACTGGGATCTGAACCCAGTACCTACCAGCCTGTAGACCGATGGTCTAACCATGACACCACCGAGGCTGGTAAATGAACATATTAACCGTGCATGGCTCCTTATTTGTACCTTTGAAGTACATCATGTTCCGATGAGAGATGAAACTCTTTATAAAATGTAAAACTATTCATTCTGATTTAGCTCTGATAGAAGTAAATACTGAGTTTATATGAAAGGAGTCAAGTCCCTGGTATCTAACTGGCCTGATAAAGAGTGTTGGAGAGACGTAAATCAAATAGCTGTTATCAGCCCACTTTGTTAAGTCTCCCTAGGATATTGTGTGTAACATTCATGATAGATGATAACAAACGTCAGTCCAGCTATCAAGAACTCTGTGTTACCATGCAACTTTACTGTTTGTCAGACACAATTTGGCTACTGATTAAACAAAAAGGTTTTTTTTAAAAAGAAGAAAGAAATGTTTTATTTAACAATGCACTCAACACATTTTATTTACGGTTATATGGCATCAGACATATGGTTAAGGACCACACATATATTGAGAGAGAAACTTGCTGTCGCCACTACATGGGATACTCTTTTTCAATTAGCAGCAAGGGTTCTTTTATATGCACCATCCCACAGACAGGGTAGTACATACCATGGCCTTTGATATACCAATCATGGTGCATTGGCTGGAATGAGAAATAGTCCAATGGGCCCACCGACGGGGATCGATCCCAGACCAACCACGCATCGAGCAAGCGCTTTACCACTGGGCTACGTCCCACCCCTATACAAAAAGTTAAAGTCTGTTTTATTTAAAAACACCACTAGAGCATATTTATTTACTTATTATCAGCTATTTGATGTCAACCATTTGGTCATTTTGATATAGTCTTAGAAAGGAAACCTGCAACAAGTTTCCATTAGAAGCATGGGATCTTTAATATTCACCATTCCACAGACAGGACATGCAGACAGGATAGCACATACCACAGCTCTTTTGATATACTATTTGCAGTGCACTGGCTAAAAAGAGAAGTAGCCCAATATGTTCATGATAACTCTGTTTACATTGCAACGGAAGCCTGTAAGTCTAAAACACAGGTGTTAATAATCATAGTAAATGTACGTAGTTACACGCGTGTAAGTTTAAAACGGGCTGTGTAAATTCAGCTCAATATGTTTAATCAGACGACTGTTTGTTAATCACCCTATACACTTAACACCACTTTCCATTTGCCATTCTGTTATTAATTCCACATCATTTTCCACTAAACAATCTGTCATACACAAACACATGTATGTTAGCAGTGACGATGTATTGGAAATTAATAGATTCCCCTTACCCCAATCTCTTTCATGATCACCCTATAAAACTTAATATTCCTGGGCGCAGACATCTTGAAAATTATCAGCTGGTCAGGTCATCATCAGGTAATTATTTGTTATATCCGACGCCATATAACTGTAAATAAAATGTGTTGAGTGCGTCATTAAATAAAGCATTTCTTTATTTGTTATACTGACATCTTCCAACGTATTTATATTAGGTCGATACTGACTGTTTTACATACTATTGAACCATAACCCAGAAAACAATATTTCAAAATCTTAAGTGACTATACATGTAGTTCTAGTAACTGATGAGTTAGGCCTACCTAATCATAAAACACTTGAACTACGTTTCTGTGCTACATTGGTGGTTCAAAAACATAAACTATATTTTAATTTCATTGCCCTGATAACCACATGTTTGATGCTATATATCCATAATTAAAATGTGTTGAGTGTGTTGTTAAACAAGGCATCTCTTCCTTTTCTCTTCCTTCTCTCTTCCTTCCATTAATGGACAGCTGATCTTTAACATTTCTGACAATCCTCAATTAACACCAGTATTTATGCCTATTCCAGTGGTTCTGAATCCGGGAGCAGCCACTTCATTTCCTAGCACAACTCTTCCTGTCCTGGACATTTCATTTCAACTTACTTAGTCTAGAATCGATCCCCATCAGTGGGCCCCTTGGGCTATTTCTCGTTCCAGCCAGTGTACCACAGCTGGTATGTCAAAAGTCCATGATACTAATAGAAAAATGTAGTCAGAATTACCAAATGTTTGATATCCAATAGCCGACGATTAATAAATCAGTGTGCTCCAGTGGTGTTGTTAAACTTTAACTTTAGCCATAACTGACTATTATGTGGCAATCTGAAACAGGTTCCAGTATTTGTTACCAGTCACTTAGTTGGCTATGTTATTTCAACTTATTTCAGTGCTTATATCCAATTAAGGTTCAAGCACACTGTCAAGCTATCTGGGCTGTCGGTCTAGGACAGTGGGTTAGTTGTTAGTGATAGAGAAGATCGAGGGTGTAGTGGTCTTACACCTACCCATTGAGTCATTAAAAACTTGCTCTGGGTGCGAGCCAGTACTGGGCTGCAAACCCTGTACCTACCAGCCTTATGTCCAATAGCTTAACCACGAGGCCACTGAGGCCGGTACCTGTCCTGGACAGAAGGGCTGCCTGAGGTCAGAACTATATATAACACCCAGGACAGGCACCTGCTATTGCAGATTAGTTGTGAATGTAATGTTAAACACTTTGACTTGACCTGACCTGACCTGACCTAGTCCAGTATGGAGTCAAGTACACAGTGTGTAGGAGTACAGTGGCTATAGGCTAAAGGATGATATTACTGCATTAACGTATTCACCTACATTTTGCATACAATATTGTTTGCCTTCAGGATATATTGCTTGTGTGTTTTTATTTCCATGCAGTGAAACATGCTGCAATCAGAAGTTTGTCTTGTTTAACGACACCACTGGAGCACATTGATTAATTAATCATCAGCTATTGGATGTCAAACATTTAGTCATTCTTTTATATGCACTTTCCCACAGACAGGAAAGCACATATGGTTAAGGACCACACAGATATTGAGAGAGAAAAACCTGCTGTCGCCACTACATGGGCTACTCTTTCTGATTAGCAGCAAGGGATCTTTTATTTGCGCTTCCCACAGGCAGGATAGCACAAACCATGACCTTTGTTGAACCAGTTATGGATCACTGGTTGGTGCAAGTGGTTTACACCTACCCATTGAGCCTTGCGGAGCACTCACTCAGGGTTTAGAGACGGTATCTGGATTAAAAATCCCATGCCTCAACTGGGATCTGAACCCAGTACCTACCAGCCCGTAGACCGATGGTCTAACGATGACACCACCGAGGCCAGTAAATTCCAATAGGGTAAAAATAATTGAAATATTGGGGGGGTTGGGGGTTTGTTTAAACTGCAATCTCAAGTACTTGGAACAGATCAGCAAAATTAATTTTCTTACCATTGACCATACATTGTATGTGTAGTTGCTAATATAAGTAAAAAAATAAAAATAAACATTATTTAACACCCAATAAGTAGAGAAAATAAAATGGTCCCAGTGTGCATGTTAGTCAATGGCTCTTAATTCTAAACTGAATAAAATCCCAGTTTGGTGCTAGTGAAGTGCGCCTATTATTTTGTAGTGGTTCTCTTTTCATAAGTTACCATGGTTACGGAATTGTGGTGCATGTCACAGATTATTTATGTTTTAAGAAAAGAAAAGGGGAAAATTATATTATAATCCTACATTGTATTATAATCATACATGTATTATTAAAATACAGTTGACAGCTTTGATGTTTACACAGTGAAACCTCTCAAAACCGGACCCTCTGTAAACTGGAATTCCCTCAAAACCGGATGTTTTTTACAGCCCCTTTTTAAATATCTGTACAGAAGAGAACCTCTCTCTAAACCGGATACCTCTTTAAAGCAGACTTTTTACTTGGTCATGAGGGTGTCTGGTTTGGAGGAGTTTCACTATATATCGAACTACAGCTACGTATTCAGTGTTATTACCCCAGCGGTCACTCATAACAGGGAAAATATTTTCCATATTTTCTCCGAGAAATATTCTGCATTGGTTTAACGAACAATACTATTGGACAATTTGATGCTTACAAACCAATGACTTTGTCGGTACTAAATATGACGTCATTACGATTTGACAAACCCAAAATGACGTCATATAGTTTAAAGAGTTTGCGTTTACGAGTCTCTGTTTTTGGTGTTAAATTAATAACAAAATGTCATTTTAATGCAATTCATTATAGATTTTGAAGCAGAATAAAGAGAACTTGTGTGTTTTTTTAATTATCTATGAACGTGATTAAATTACAACGTTATAGTAATTCTCAGAACAGTGCATATTTAGTGGTTTACATCATCTCTATACAGGTTGGCCTTCATGCATGTGCATGGAAAATAAGGTTTTTAGAAGAAAAAAATAGCTGAGGTAATAAATAGAATAACAAACTCGGTTCCAGTTATTATCAAATTTATGTCCCTCCTGAAATAATTTTCATTTGTCACTTGCTAAAGCTCGTGACAACTGAAAATTATTTCACTCGGGACATAAATTTGATAATAACTGGTAACTTGTTTATTATCCTCTATTTATTTAGTTGTTAGGTACAGTTCAGAATCACTGCCGTCCCTTCACACACTCATTTATTCATTCATTTATAGCTAGTTTCGTGCTTATATATCGAATTAGGGTCCAAGCACGCTATCCTGGGCACACATGTCAGTTATCTGGGCTGTCTGCCCAGGACACTGGGTTAGAGGTTATAATTTGCTAAGAGTAGGAAGGAAGGAAATGTGTTATTTAAGAACACACTTAACATATTTTATTTACGGTTATATGGCGTCAGACATATGGTTAAGAACCGCAGAGATATTGAGAGAGGAACCCTGTTGTTGCCACGTAATTCATGGGCTACTCTTTTCGATTAGCAGCAAGGGATCATTTGTATGTGCCATCCCACATACAGGATAGTACATACCACGGCCTTTGATATACCAGTCGTGGTGCACTGGCTGGAGTGAGAAATACGTCCCGCCCCCAAGAACCACACAGATATTGAGATAGGAAACCTGCTGTTGCCACGCAATTCATGGGCTGCTAGTCGTGGTGCACTGGCTGGAGTGAGAAATACGTCCCGCCCCCAAGAACCACACCGATATTGAGATAGGAAACCTGCTGTTGCCACGTAATTCATGGGCTGCTAGTCGTGGTGCACTGGCTGGAGTGAGAAATACGTCCCGCCCCCAAGAACCACACCGATATTGAGATAGGAAACCTGCTGTTGCCACGTAAATCATGGGCTGCTAGTTCTGGTGCACTGGCTGGAGTGAGAAATACGTCCCGCCCCCAAGAACCACACCGATATTGAGATAGGAAACCTGCTGTTGCCACGTAATTCATGGGCTGCTAGTTCTGGTGCACTGGCTGGAGTGAGAAATACGTCCCGCCCCCAAGAACCACACCGATATTGAGATAGGAAACCTGCTGTTGCCACGCAATTCATGGGCTGCTAGTCGTGGTGCACTGGCTGGAGTGAGAAATACGTCCCGCCCCCAAGAACCACACCGATATTGAGATAGGAAACCTGCTGTTGCCACGTAATTCATGGGCTGCTAGTCGTGGTGCACTGGCTGGAGTGAGAAATACGTCCCGCCCCCAAGAACCACACCGATATTGAGATAGGAAACCTGCTGTTGCCACGCAATTCATGGGCTGCTAGTCGTGGTGCACTGGCTGGAGTGAGAAATACGTCCCGCCCCCAAGAACCACACCGATATTGAGATAGGAAACCTGCTGTTGCCACGTAATTCATGGGCTGCTAGTTCTGGTGCACTGGCTGGAGTGAGAAATACGTCCCGCCCCCAAGAACCACACCGATATTGAGATAGGAAACCTGCTGTTGCCACGTAATTCATGGGCTGCTAGTCGTGGTGCACTGGCTGGAGTGAGAAATACGTCCCGCCCCCAAGAACCACACCGATATTGAGATAGGAAACCTGCTGTTGCCACGTAATTCATGGGCTGCTAGTTCTGGTGCACTGGCTGGAGTGAGAAATACGTCCCGCCCCCAAGAACCACACCGATATTGAGATAGGAAACCTGCTGTTGCCACGCAATTCATGGGCTGCTAGTCGTGGTGCACTGGCTGGAGTGAGAAATACGTCCCGCCCCCAAGAACCACACCGATATTGAGATAGGAAACCTGCTGTTGCCACGTAATTCATGGGCTGCTAGTTCTGGTGCACTGGCTGGAGTGAGAAATACGTCCCGCCCCCAAGAACCACACCGATATTGAGATAGGAAACCTGCTGTTGCCACGTAATTCATGGGCTGCTAGTCGTGGTGCACTGGCTGGAGTGAGAAATACGTCCCGCCCCCAAGAACCACACACCGATATTGAGATAGGAAACCTGCTGTTGCCACGTAATTCATGGGCTGCTAGTTCTGGTGCACTGGCTGGAGTGAGAAATACGTCCCGCCCCCAAGAACCACACCGATATTGAGATAGGAAACCTGCTGTTGCCACGCAATTCATGGGCTGCTAGTCGTGGTGCACTGGCTGGAGTGAGAAATACGTCCCGCCCCCAAGAACCACACCGATATTGAGATAGGAAGCCTGCTGTTGCCACGTAATTCATGGTCTGCTAGTCGTGGTGCACTGGCTGGAGTGAGAAATACGTCCCGCCCCCAAGAACCACACCGATATTGAGATAGGAAACCTGCTGTTGCCACGCAATTCATGGGCTGTTAGTTCTGGAGCACTGGCTGGAACGTGAAATAGCCCAATAGACCCACCGACGGGGATCGATGCTAAGAGTAGGAATTGGTCCCAAGAGGCAAACCCAGTACCTACCAGCCTTATATCTGATGGCTTAACCACCACACCACCGAGGCTGGTACCGTGATGTGAACCCAGTACCTACCAGCCTTAAGCCTGATGGTTTAACCACCACACCACCGAGGCTGGTACCGTGATGTGAACCCAGTACCTACCAGCCTTAAGCCTGATGGTTTAACCACCACACCACCGAGGCTGGTACCGTGATGTGAACCCAGTACCTACCAGCCTTAAGCCTGATGGTTTAACCACCACACCACCGAGGCTGGTAAAACATTTCTTTCTTTGTTTGGTCCCAAGGGTATCCAGTTTCGAGGGGTTGCACTGTATATGAAGGCTGGTGTAGAATTACTCCATGCAGGCAGCTCAGGAGTTGGCAGTATGTGTTCAATTAACACTGCCACCTGTCGTTTACTAAACAATAAATGAAACAAAACTTGCACCTACACAGTAATAAAGCAATCAACAGCCTCGATCCCCTGTGGTTTACACTAGAGCACATTAATTTATTCATCATCGGCTATTGGATGTCAAACATTTGGTAATTTTGACATATAGTCTTAGAGAGGAAACCCGCTACATTTTTCCATTAGTAGCAAGGGATATTTTATATGCAGCATCCCACAGACGGGGTATCACATACCACGGCCTTTGATATTCTAGTCGTAGTGCACTGGCTGGAACGAGAAATAACTTAGTGGGTCCACCGACGGGGATACATCTCGTCCCAACTATTTCGAAGACTATTTTTCCATTAGTAGCAAGGTATCTTTTATATGCACCATCCCACAGCCTTTGATATACCAGTCATGGTGCACTGACTAAACCGACTGCACATCAAGCGAGTGCTTTACCAATGAGCTACATCATGCCATCTTTACACACACATAGCAAA